>NC_048895.1:105287045-105324545 GCF_011077185.1 Oxyura jamaicensis
CCAGCTACTAGGAGGAAAAATAACTGTCCTAACTGAAACCAGGACACAGGGTCAGCTCTTATTCTGTTACCCAGAAGAAATATAGGAAGAAAAACTGAAAAAACAGAGGCATGGCAGTGCTTCTACACTGCAGATAGTGTCAGACAGTACGTATGGAAGAGGAGAGGAAGAATATATTTCTCAGCATGTTCTCAGCATTTTTATCAACCCTTTTCTGCTTCTCCCATGTTCCCAGCTCCCTTGGACTCTCCTTGCTCATTCCAAACACCCACTCCCTAACTAAAAGCTGTGGCCAATGTTCCGTGTCACACATAGTTCTCAATATGAGACTCAAATTTTCTGGCCAAGAATCAGGTAAGTATATGTTTCCTGAGGATGTAAAGTGAAATAACAGTTCTACCCCAACGGATGTCAGCATCTCAGCTAATTGTAATTACTGCTTTCATTATTCATAGAATATTCTTCTTTACAGAAAATAAATAAATAAATAAAAATACCTAGATTATTCTGGTGCTGTTAAGTGTACAGATTTCTGAAAGCATTCCAAGAAAAAGAAAATAATAATTCCACAAGATGAAGGAAAGGAACTGTTCAGTCCTTTGCAAAATTCTCCAATAGTTTATTCACTAAGATTTTTTTCTACCATTTCTCCACTCTCCTCCACGTTCCTGAAAAATAAAATAAAAATAAGATAAATATTTTAATGTTGAGATTTTATTCCATTTTCATTTCTGCATTTTATGCTATTGTAATTACCAAATGTGCTAAGAGCTAAAAGAGTGAACATTCTCTATGTCTCATCCATTCTATTCAAATATGAATAATATCAAACTGAGGAATGTTTGCTTTAATAATTTTGCAAGCCATATAATTTTCCTAGTGTTGCCATCTCTTTATACTTCTAAACATAGCTTAAATAAAACAAATGTGATACCCTAATTTCTCTCGCAAGGTGAACAAATACATTCAGTGTGCTCCAGCTGATATTTCTGTCTTGTTTATAAAACCACTGCCACCTTTTCACTGAGAACTGTCCCATTAATTACAAATGATCATCAGTCTGCTGCATTATGTAGACATATGTATATTACCTAAACCTGTTCTCTGCACTGCTAGCACAATTTTAACTTACCCCACCATCCACAGAGCATCCTTCTTGCAGCTCATCAGTGTGGTGTTGTCAAGTAATAATAATAATAACAATTTATTTTAGGGGAAAAAAAAAAAAAAAAAAAAAAAGGCAAGATAATATAGTTATTGCACAGTGATAAAAAAAGGACAACATTTCAAAGCAAGCCACAAAAGACAAAGTCAAAGCAGCAGCTGCACCTCACTGGTGATGAGCACAAGAAGAGTAAAGCACATCTGTTAGTTGCTGTTCCTTTTTTGGCAAGCTTAAGAAAAAGCCCTCAGTTGGTAATATTTAAATACAGCTAAAGCTGTCAGCCTAAAAGATAATTAAATTACTGACAATGTTTTTCACTGCTGTTTTGTTTTGGGGAAAAATAAAAAATAAATAAAGCATGGTTTTATTTGGGCCTTTTCATTTTCTTTTCTCTAGAAGAGCAGGAAGAATGTAATACATATTTGCTAAATGATCACTCAAATAATCAGCCTGCTGAGAATTAAGACTGCTTGAGTATAAGGCATCCTGTGCTACCCAGAGTGAAGGATTAAAAGAGACAGAAGATTAGGGCCCAAAGAAGAGGGCAAAGCGAGATTGCAAATCCCCTCCCCCTATACAATTACTTCACTATTTGGGATAAGGGTTTGCTGTTCTCACTCTCTGCTGTAGTAGATCCATTTTAACTGTGGATTAACCACACTTCATAGTGGATTTTAAGTTTAGATAAGTTTCCGTATGAAAATCTGAGTCACACTAAACTGTTCCAGCAATACTTTCCCTTCTGTATTCATAATTTCAGAAAGCATTTAATTACCATTCTTCTGAGGGATTATAAGAGAGAACAGCTACTCAGGAGACCCTGAAAGCAGTGGACAGATACCCTGAGATACATAGGTGTGACTCAACTCTACCTGCTCCTTGCTTACCTAGGTGAATGAATCTTGCCCTCGTGAGTGTTGTCAGATCAGTGAGCATATGGCCCAGTTTGCCTGATTCAGGGATTTGCTGAGTGTTTAGAGAATGACATAGAAATGCGTAGTTAGTTCCTAGGCACTCACAGACTAGGCAGTCATGTAGGGATATACTCATACTACCAATTATAAGTGACTACCTAGGCATATTAACTATGATAGTGCTTAAAGCCAAAGTGTTATGAGCAATTTAGATTCCCTACTATTTAATGCTGCCTGTCATTTAGTCATTGAAGAGAAGTCATGACACCTAACTCATCAAATGTGGTTATATGTAGATTAATAAATTAAACCATCTTGGGAATGTTCTTGTGCTCCAGCAGCCATCATCTACACTTATAAACAATCAGAGTATTCTTGGCATGGTTTTAGCCTATGTCCACTAGGACTTTTATCAAAACTACTCGCAGACACTATTCAGGATCTAGCATGAGCCAGACAATATTTTCAATGTGCAAAACAGTTGTGACCATCACGGTCTGCAGTCTGAGACAGCAGAAAGTACCAAAGTGGCTCCCAGAGGGAAAGGATATCTGTAATTTGGTTAAGATTGGTTTGAATTATTTATACAGTGGTACTGGTACTACAGTTTTATCTTGTATAGGTGAATGTCTTCAATTCTGTTTATGGAATTGATGTTTTCAGTTGTAGGGTCTTTTTTGTTCATTTATTTTGGTTGGGTTGGGTTGGGTTTGGGTTTGGGTTTGGGTTTCCTTTTGGCTGGTTGTTTTGGTTTGTTTTGCTTTGGTTTTGTTTTTGTTTTTTGATCACTTGCATTTTAATGCAATAATTTTTTTACAATTCGTTAGTTGGTAATTTGACTATTTTTAAAATAATATAAACTAGAAAATTGAAATTCATACCATAGTTTGAAGACAAATTTTTTTTTGCTGCTGCTTGTAGTTACTGTAACTCAATCTGTAATTACTCTCTTTAGGAAAAAAAAAAAAAAAAAAAAAGAAAAAGAAAAAAAATATTTCTTATTTCAAAATTAAAACCTCTGTGTAAATTCTAAAATTCTGAATGACTTCAACTATCTAATGAAACCAGAGATTAATATGTAGTGAAAATTAAAATGCAGGATAGACTCATAATGGAGACATTATATCTGCATATAGATGAAATGACAGGAAAAATGTTTGGGATCTTTTTCTCTTTAGGGAAAAAGCTACAAGCTGCTCACAAAATTACATGTTTTCTAGTTAGTTAAGTCAAAATAAAGTACTGTTCTGGAAGAAACAAGATCACACCTGAAATTGTTTTCTTATGGATAAGTGATTGTATTTTCTTAAACAGAGCTTTAAATATTAAACAGTAGTGATTCAATGCCAAGGAAGCATCAGGGCTTTTTTCTGTTGAAACAGGTTTCTTCAACAAGTGAGTAATCCATTCTCCACAGACTGTGATTTAAGTTAGATTTTGAAAGTGAAGCAAGTGGTAGTAACATGAGTTATCTACAGAATTTGTTAAGCACTCAACCAGTTGTGAATGCAATAGTATTGGAGACTATGGGCTGGCAAATTATTGCCTTATATCACCAAAACAACCTGCTCAGCTTTGGTGCCTAGCAATAAAAAGATGAAATTTAGTGTTAGACTTCTGATTCCTGTAGGGAACACAGTATAGAAGAAAACGTGGTGAACCATGCATTCATGAGTGAGGGACAGCAGACAAGAACTGAGACAGCATGAGCAGTTGCTGGTGATCAGGAAGACTCACGGGGAGCAGAGCAATCTCATGTTTGGCTTCTTGGTTAAATGATATCCAAGGCAGCATGACTGAGGAGGAGGAGCAGAGAGAAACCAAGCGGTTACTGTGGCAGCTGATACAGATGGTGGTTCAGAGGCACTGCCAGAGACTGAGTGAGGCTGCCAGAGTCAGTGCAGCAATCAATGGTGGCAACACATGACAAGCCATAGTACTCTGTTTGATGTGAACACTGCTGATGCACCGGACCCTTCAGTCTAGACTGAACTACTGTGTCAGAATGCCATCCCTTCTGCAGGCTTCAGGCTGTACCCAGTGCTCCTTCCTATGGTAGGGACTGTTATGTGCCTCTGTGTGTGTGTCCGTGTGTGTATGTGACATTCCTACAGTAACTGGCATTGCAGAGCAGGAAGAAGGAAAGCAGACAATTATGCAATGATAAAGTGATAGCGAAATTAACAGGATCATTGTGAAAATTCTACAGGGACAAGAATGAAAGTCCTGTATTGCACAGGAGGGATGCCCAGGGATGACACTTGAGCAGAGGGAAGATAAGATCTGCTTTGACATTAGGATTGGAAGCTTATAACTTGCAGAGACAAGAATATTTGTTCTCCACCTGCATTCATTTGGAGAACAGATACAGATACATACAGAAGGGGGGAACTAGCATCTGAACTGTCCATGCGCGATCAACAGATTCATACTAGAACTACAAACAGAAAGGTAATTGAGGTGTGGTACTCCCTTCTGCACTTGATGGGGACACTTCTCTGCAAATAAGACTTGTTTCCCGGGGTTTTCTATTTGTTTCTAATCAAGATTTAGGACATCATGGAGAGAGTGCTGAGCCTCTTCCAACCCTCAGTTTGCTACCTTTTTTGCTACCTTTTTTTGTTGTTGTAGTTGTTCACTCATGGCTGCACCAGTGACACTGCTGAGGGAGATCTTGGGTGGATCCAGTATGACTCCAAGGACTAGGTACAAAGGTACAGGAGTTCAGGTGCTGTTGTAGCTGATCCTTTTAGTCAAGCAGATTGGCTAAAGCAGGAGCAGATGCACACTGCAGATCAACACCTGACTGCATTGCTGCTTTCACCAACAAGCTTTTAGGTATTATAATCTGGAGACCACTTGTTGGTGAGAGTCATGACCTACTTGGTAAAGCAGGACAGAAGTACCTTTGCCAGCAAGCTTGCTTAGGAGTGACCCTTTCATAGGCAGGATCTCATGCAAGACTGACCTGAGGGAGTCCAAGGGGGCTAGATATTTTTCAGTGACATTCTCCTAAAAGAACAAGAACATTCTGTTTTGAAAGCACAGTAGGAGTAGAAAGATTCCATAAAAATAATAATAATAATAATAATAATAATAAAAAGTATATGGAAAGTGAAAGTGAGGAGGGGCTATCCTAGAGAATCACCTGGATATGCAAGGATGGAATTAGGAATACCAAAAGATTAGCTGCAGTCAAAGCTGGAGATGACTATCGAGTGCAACCCAAACATGGACTGCAGTTATGTCAGCAGCAGGAGTTCTTTGCAACATCTAATTCCATTGTTTAGTTTCCAAATATTTCTTTTTAACATCTACTAAATCTATTAATGATAATGTAAATATTGCATTTCACTCAACTGATTATTTTGTCGACACTTTATTTTGCTGGAAGTGCTAAAGACATTTAGGCTTTTAAACGTCACTCTTCAAATCACAACCTAGGTAGTTTCAGGGTTGCCATAGCTACCACAGACTTTGTACGTTCTTTCTGAAGGACTGAATAGCTTGGCCAGCTGATCCGTATAGTTGAAGATCCATGTTACATAGACTTCCCATTTCTGTTAATGCAGTAGAATAAATGGTAAATTTTGGTGACAATATACGTGTTATGGATCACTGATATCATGTTGAGTCCTCTAACTTGTTGTTCATATTGGTTCTTTAGCAGTCCAGGCATTCCATAACCAGTAAGTTATGAGTTGGGATTTCATGGTACAGTAATTGATTACAATTACTGTACCATGAAATTCTTTTACATAAAACCATTTAAGACTCAGTGATTCTGTCTAAAGTTAAAAGTTGTACTGAGAGACTTGCAGAAGAAATTGCATTTGAAGAACTAGCCATTTTGAGCAGGCCAGGTCTGCTCTATTGGGCCTTCTTAGGTCTTGAGTATCTCATAGGTTAGCATGAGTAGCTGTGTGGGAGCTTTCCAGAGTGTACTATGCCAGGCTGTGCTGCATGTTGGTAGGTGTGACAGATAACAATCCAACCAGTAAGGAAACTGTTACCTGAACAGCTTATTAACATAACCAGTAGTTTATAATATATTTGAGAAAGGTAAACTGTGGATCAGGGGTGGCCTTTCTTATTGAGATCCAAAGAGAACCTTGTACCATTCCTCTTTCTCTCATACCTCATCTCCTCCCCCATGTAGAACAGAAGCCTGCTTTAAAAATGCAGATTTCTGTCTGATCAAGCATGGAACTAGTTTATAGCTTTACTGTTTCTCACTGATTGCTCCATAAACTTAGCTTAATAAAAAAGCCAAGACAGTTACTTGGTTCTGCTTAGGATCTCATCATTAAAAAGCATGAAATCTAGGGAATGACATCAAAGTTTTGCATTATGCATGTTCAGAAACATAGGTGTTAAGTGCTACAAAACAAACAAACAACAACAAAAACAACAAAAAAGCAAGCAAACAAACAAAAAAAACTCAGTTCACCTGTAAATATGAAAGAAAAGTTATCTATAGGACTTTAAAGGTGAATGAAACTTACACCCATTACAGATACAGAGGAGCTGGTTGCACTGCTCCTCTACCACAGGTATAGAAATCCTCAAATTTGAATTGTTGACTTACCCCCCAGATATTGACTCCTCAGATATCTATCACTCATTAATGTATGGATAGAAAATAAAATAAAATAAAATAAAATTAAAGAAAAGAAAAGAAAAGAAAAGAAAAGAAAAGAAAAGAAAAGAAAAGAAAAGAAAAGAAAAGAAAAGAAAAGAGAAAAGAAAAAAGTTCTGATAAGCAGTTATAGAAGGCTCCTTTGTCTAACTCAACTCATTATGATTAAAACATATTAGGAATTGTTCCTTCCCCATTCCAAAAGCATGTCATTTACATAGTGGAGTAACTTCTTACAGAGGGCTACCATTAGAATTGTCAATGACAGGACGAGTTTATTTTTGTTTCAGACAGAGCAGACTCGTACACAGGTTACAGAACTATGTGCTTAGTCCCATTCTCAACCCAGCTAAGGTTAATCATGAGGTATGTAGGATTCAACTTCCAGGGCTCTGGGCAATCAGAATAATCTTTCTTCTTCATACTTTTTAGAAAAACAATCTTGTCAAACAGCTGTTATATGTAAGTCATGCAGAGTCTTTTCCACAGAAAGGGTGTTTCATTCCTTTAGAAATATGTTTTCACAGTGTATCCTCTGTCTTTCATAACAATTCATTGCCTGTGTCCAGTATCACATGATAGTGTTTGTGGTCATTGCTAAACAACTAGTTGCATGGAGAGTATTTTCAGGAATGTCTGGCTTGTCAATATAATTTCACTACCTTTTATTTCAGCACTTTTTCTCTTATGTTAGAACAAAGAGCAAGCAATTAGAATTTCAGAACATTGTACAGTTATATACCTAATGGAAATTTAAAAAAATAAGAACAAATAATAACAATATAAACTAAAAATATTTAGTTATTAAAACCTGGATATGCTCACTTTTGTGGTGTGTTAGGAACTTGAGATCAGCCACTGCTGCTTTTGAGCTGCATTAATTTAGCTTCCTGGTTCAGTGTACTACTCTGATATTAGGCAGCTTCATCATCCTTTTTAAATCAACAGTGAAATATCTACCCTTTGTTGGTGGTGGTGGCGTTGTTGTTGTTACCTTCAAAATAAAAAGCAGAGATTGTTCATTTTGGATCATGTTCCAACATCATTTAATTAAAACATTTGCATCACAGCTTACTCAGATTTCATCTCATTCACTCCTCTCTTCATCACGCCTGTCCAAGAGACTGATGGAAGAGCAGTGCTGTTAAATTTGTCTCCAGTCGGAAGACTGCCTAGTTGTGTGAGAAGGAAACAGGAGTGTCAGATTCCCTCACCACTCCCCAAAAGTCTGATCTCACAGACCTCTCTCCTTCAAGCCCTGGCATTAGGGATGCTTCAGGATGGATCACTACCATTGTCCATGGGACTGAGGCCACAGATGTATGAACTGCCCCACAGTTGGGGTCAAACTGCCTTTTTGTAGAGTGTTTTGGGATTTGAGGTTTGTTATCCAAATAGCAACTAAAATAAATGTTTAATCATATATATATATATATATATATATTAAAAAATACTTAGGTCTCTAGGTCTTGCTATAGCACGTGTTTTTTTTGAGTGTGGAAACTTTGGCTAAAGCCTAAATTTCATTTAGTATATGACTCTCAGTGCTCTGCTATTTTCTCCTCCCTGATGCATCATTTTCCTCAAGGCTTATTCTTTTTCTTTCCTATTATTTTCTTTCTGTTTCCTGCATAATAGTCTGTCTCAGACTGCCAAATCAATTCTATTTCTTATATTACTGCTGGGAATGTATGACTAGAAGAGCAAACAAAAAGCAATGACTTACATAGATTGTGTATTGGGTTTATGTGGGAAGGGTTTGGTAGCAGGGGGCTGCAGGGGTGGCCTCTGTAAGAAGAATCCAGCAGCTGCCCCATGTCAGATTAGAGCCAGCTTCAGTTGGCTCCAAAAGGGACCCGAACTGAGCCATGAGTGACACTGGTTGATCCTCTGGGAGAGCAGAATTAAGAACGGGGAAAAATACCTTGCAACAGCATCTGTGAGAGAGGAGTAAGAACATGTGAGAGAACCAGCCCTGCAACCCCCAAGGTGAGTGCAGAAAGGAGGGCAGGAGGTGCTCCAAGCACGCAGCAGAAGTTCCCCTGTGGCCTGTGGAGAGGCCCCTGGTGGAGCAGGCTGTCCCCTGCAGCCCATGGGTCCCACATGGAGCAGATCTCCATGCTGCAGCCCGTGGAGGAGCCCCTGGTGGAGCAGGGGCAGAGAGTGACCGTGAAGGAGCAGCAGAGATGAAGCATTAAGGACTGACCACAGCCCCCATTCCCTGTTCCCCTGTGCTGCTTGAGGGGAGGAGGTAGAGAAGTATGTGGGTGGGGGGGGGGCGGGCCCCGAGGGGGAGGGAGGGCTTGGGGTAGAAGGAGGTCTCTGTAGTTTGCTTTTAGTTCTCACTGTTCTTTTAGAAATAGGCAAAAAGTTATATTAATCTCTCTCTGTTTAGACTGTTTTGCCTGTGATAATAATTGTTGAATGATCTTCCCCCTCTTCCTCTGAAGAGGAGGTACGGTAGAGAGCTTGTGGTGGAGTTTACATGCCCCCAGAAGCATAAAACCACCATAGATGGGCACTGGAAGAGTTTTTTCAGGTCTCAAACTAGTTGCTAAGACACTAATGCTGTGTCAGTAATATCCATCACTAATGTTTTAATAAATGAGAAACATTTCTGTTTTCTGTGTCTGATACTGTTCTTCCTAGCATTTTACTTAAGATCATCTGGCTGTCTTTTGGAGGGAAATTCTGCAATAGATAGAGGCTGGAAAAACTCACTTTGTTTCCATCCCAAGAAAAAGAGGGTCAATATGAAACGAAAACTACCAAATAAAATAAGCACTTTTTCCTGCCATAGGAAAAGGAAATAATTAATATAGTAAAAAAAAAAAAAAAAAAAAAAAAAAAAAACTTACCTATTTCCTTTTCCCCCTCAACCCCATATTTAACGAAGGATTTAAATAATATGCATTCACAGCTGGTACAGTGAAAGTTTCCACCAGTACCTTAACATGATATCCCAAACTAAATCTCACAATTGAATATTGTAACCATGAGAAAAGACATTATTAATCTCTTACTTCAAAATTCTCTTTTGTGAACACAGAAAGCATAAAAGAGTTCTTCGAGTCCTCTGAGCAGGCATGCAAAGAAGACCAGAGTTGAATCCTTTCAGCAATACTTAACACTATATTACCTGCTATAGTAACTGTGTTCACGCAGGATGAAAAGTCAGGAATTTAGGTGAAGTCACAGAATGGATGTCGGTTCAAAAAGTTCTACAAAATTTATCTTTTTCCCTTCCAAATATTACCAAAATTTAACATTTTAAATGATAATTCACTAAATGTAAAAAGCATCATTAAGAAAAATCTAAATGATCATTTACATAATTAGTAAATGATCAAATTATAAGATCTCACACACTGAAATCCTTGTAATAAGTGATTTTTTTTTGTTTTATCTTTTTTTTTAATAACTAGGAAATTAGATTGACCTTGTCTTAAGCTTTTACAATTTCATGCTATTTCAGTATATAATTAACTGGAGAAAAAACATTAATAAGATTCATGCTTGTGACTAATATCAGTATGTATGTGTAAAATTCCACTTATGACCCATGGGAATAATAAAGTGTTAAAATTGAATACTTCACAGCATAGCAAGATGGAGAGTTACACATCTATGTCATCTCAGAAGATTTACAAACTTTTTTTTTTCTATAAATGTCACATTGATATTTCATGGCTCCTAAGGAGTACATGGTTTACTGAGAGCAACTTAAGTGAATTTGCATTGCAATCACAGAACACAGTGCAGCACAGAACTTAATCTCCTTTCCTGGAACTGCATAGGAGAAGACTTAGGCATCTTTAATGGCAGCTTAGTTCAAAAGCTACACAAATCAGTGGGATTAAGTGTCATTAAGACACTTCTAGAAACATGAGAATGGAGATTTAATCAACCAGAACTTCAAACCATTCATATTTTTTTCCCATGTAGTGGATTGTTTTATTTTTATCCATTTTGTTTTCCCCTTGTTCATAAAAATCAAGTTGGTCAAGCATGATTTACTTTTAGTAAATCCATGCGGCCTGTTCTTAGGCACATTCTCAAAGATATGCCCCAAAATGTTTTCCAGTATGTTTTTCTCTATGGTTTTATGAGAGATTGCACTGATGTGTTGAAGCCTTTAGTTTTATGATACATCATTATGGTCTTCTGTGAAGATGGCTACAGCATTTGCATTTTTTCAGGCACTGGGGTTCTTCCCCAGTCTTCACAGCCTTTAAAAGATGGTAGACAGTGTCTCTGCAAGGACATGGCCAGCTCTTTCAGCATCTTGGGTGCAGCCCACCAAATTTTATGGACTTAAATGGGTCAAGTCCTCTCACATAATTCCTATCTTATTCCTTATCCTCTTCTTGTCATTGAACCATGCTCAGAGGTCTGGGAGAACTACATCGAATCTCATAGTATAGAACAGTTAATAAAGTGAGGTGTTTGTTGTTGGAGGTGGTGGTTTTTATTTAATAGTTATTTTCTGTTTGCTTAAAAAAAAAAAAAAAAAAACGCCATCAATTCCAGTAAAATGATTGGGGTATGTTTTGAGGAAATAATTTCTCCCCTGATGTGATCCTACACAGCCTATATCTCATGATTCTCTATTGAAGTTAGAAGTGCAGTGGTTCATAAATACTCTTTGTATAAAGTAATGTAAAGAAAAAAATCCACAGATCCTATCTGCTTGCCTGCAAGTTAAAGGATCCTCAGTTTGTAAAGCTACTTTACAGTAATGAACATACATAATATATGCCAAATTCAGTTTGGCCTAGAGAACTGTAGGTTCACCAAGAAAAAAATATTTCTTTATAAATGAGGTCAGGAAGCCCTCAAAGTTCAAACGCTGATTCTTCCACATTGTTGCTAAAGCTATGCATAGAAGCAGCCTCATAATCCAGTTGGAAATGAAAGACAGGGAGATGTAATACATAATAATTCACAGAATCAGCCTTCTACCTGGCCTTTTGCCATTACAAGAAGAGTTTCTTGTTGCATACAATCTACCAGCTGCCATTTATATAAGCAAATATAGTTGCACACACAGATACAATCCAATAATGGCAACAAAACCTAGAATAGAATGTATATGCCAATAAACAAGTAAAACTTTATAATAGATTGTTTCTAAGCTCTTTTCCAGAAATTATACATAATAAGGCATATGACTTTTCCAGTCATCCAAGTAGTTTCATTTCTTTTCTTTCCTTTCCAAGCTGCTTATTTGCAGTATAAAATAACAAATAATTCCAAGGGAAGTTAATTTGATACCTTATTTAATTCATAAATATAATTTGTATAAGTGGGGATTGGAATTCATTCCCTCATAGAAGTTATCACACCCACTGAAAAAATAAATGGCTATAATATTATTAGTATTTTTTTTCAGATGTGTCACTATTCTTTGGATTTCCCCTCAACTTTTATTACGCTCTAAAATGTCCTGAAAACACTGCATGTCTAGAAGACTTTTTTTTTTTTTTTTTTTTTTTAACACAAGCATTCTTTGCAACATCACTGAATGTCCATTAAAATTCCTTTCTGAACTAGGGGAGTATACATGTTTAACGCCTTCTTCAGCACAGTTTGGCATCTTTTTTTCTAGAATTCAATCAAGTTGTTGTGGTGATCAAGGAATTAAATATAATAAATAAACCCATTTCATACATCAAAAAGCTAGTGTTCCTTTTACTTTAACAGACTTGCACCAACAGTAAATTTATATTTTTCTTTTCCTCCAAATTTCTAGCTATTTTGGTATATGTAGTTGTCATTTCTCAGATAGTTGAAAATACTTTCAGGCTGTTTCATGATGATACCATTACTAATGTGAATTTCTAAAAGATATGTGATTATCCAGCTTCAGGCATGATCCACTGACAACTGGGGAAATGTTTTCACTGTATCGATTCAGGTGTCTGGGGTACATGGAGCAGGAACATAGTCTCTTTGGGATTTTTGTATAGCCAGTTGGGAGAAATTCAAAGACTGTATGAGTCAGCTGTATAAAGTAGAAGTAGAGACATTGATGAGAGGTGCAAAGCTATGTAATCGTTGGTTAGTTTTGGATTCTTCCTCTTATTGGTTCCTTTCTCATTGTCCTTGGCATAGCCTTGCGCTCTAACGTCATTGCTTATGGCAGGATACAGAAGTATGTTTTCTTCTTACAGTGTAGTAGCAAGAAGAAAAAAAGAAAAGGAAACAAACATACAAACAAAAAAAAAAAAAAAACACAATGCAATGTAAGTGTTAGGAACTAATGAAAGTTTTAAGTCTGATACTTCTCAAGTTAAGAAACAATATGCAGCTCTTCAAAGCTGTGATCCCAAGCATTTAATTGGTGTATACAGGAATAATCTCTAGCTTCAGGGTACCTTAAGAAGAGCAAAGTGCTGAGAGGAAAGTATCTGATAAATCAGGATAATGTAGTTTTAAGTTCTGGTATCTCATTACCTGCCACAGCTCTTAGATTCAAGCCAAAGCCTGGGGAATTGAAAGATATCAGATCTCAAAACTAATCCTGTTTTACTGTCTTCTTTCTGTGTCAGAAAGTGCTGGTTTTAGCTGTTGCTATTACAGTAAGCAAATTAAATAGGTTTTTCCTTCCTGCCATTGATAAGCTGGGGCCTGTGGTGTGTACTAGAGGGTGCACTGGCTCCCAGTCTTTGGTAGGAACTATGGTGAATAGAAAAGTATGTGAATGCGACAGTTATTTCTGTATCAGCATAGTAACAATATACCTGTAGAGGCAACAGAGCTTTACAGTTTATTTCTGTGGGTCTTCCTGTGGGCCAGACAGTGGAAGCTGAGTGCCTGTGTGTCTCTTGTGCTTCTGAATATCTTTAGCTAAGTTGCTTTCCATTCAAAATCTATGTATTCCATTTTTGGTCATGTCTGTCAGTATCGCTTGTTTTCTTCAATCACTTATCTTGGGCAATCTTCTGCCACCACGATGAATGCTGTGTTGATTCATTTCCCTGTCTCAGGCCCTCATGGAGAAGGTATTCAAAGATGTCAATTTGTTTTTCTTTTGTTATCCTTCCATTTCCTTCTTTTTCTCTCCCTGTTCATAGTGATATGGTCATCAGCTCTTCTACTATTTTTGTTTAATTAGAGTCACGGTATTCTCATTTCTACTGTATTTGTTTATTAACAAATCTTTCTGACTACTTCACAGATGAAAACCATGTATTTAAAGTCTGACTGACTTCTGTTTTCCTCTCTCTTACACTTTTTTTTCTTATAAGTGTGAAAAATCCTCCCCTTCCAATAAACTCATATGTCTGGCTGAACTCAAATGTCAGACTGATTTAATTCACAATCCCAGTTAAAGCCCTAATTAATTAATGCTAACATTCATTCATACTCGAGGCTTGCCATATCAAAAATTGCATACTCAGAAGCTAAAGGTTATTACATTAAAATAATAATAGTAAAGTAAAAATTCTTATGAACATTAAGACCTTGGAAACAAAAATCAAACCCCAAACCCATTATTTTTGTCCAGAATGAGTTTTGCAGGAGCAGCAGCTATGTTAGTTTCCCCCACTGCCTTCAAATGCGATTACGTCTGAGTCAGAGGTGCCATGCTTCAAGGAAATAGGATGTTTTAAGCTCTCTGCTGAAAACTACATCTGAAGTGCAAAATAGTAGAAACACATGCACCTTAAAATTATGCTCAGACTAACAACTGCCACCTGATTGCCCCTCACCCTGAATTTGAAAAAAGTCACATACTTTTCTTGAAGCCCACTGGATTTTTGTAGAATTTTCTCTCATTATTTCACCACTGGAGGTTTCAGTGGCAATGTCATGAGTGACTGGTTCTCTGAATCTGAACTTTGATGTTTTAGATGTCAGTGTACTTTCAATCAACCTTGAAGAGCTGTGGAGCTGTGTCACCACTAAATGCAATTACAGAGCTACAGAACATGACAAATTGTTCCATTTGCACTATTATGACTATAACACTACACATTTTCCTTAGGAACAAAATATAGAGAAAATGTAATTTGAAGTCTTCTATAGCTGATTCTCAAAAAGGAGTACCTGAAGGGGCAAAAAGTGATCTCTTGCTAAGATTTCCTTACAAAAGAAATTATGGTTTCCATGTTGCACATTTGATTTTTATTTTAAATTGCTTAAGTCAAATCTTCTGGCTCAGGTTGCTGCTGAGAACACAGGCTATAGGATTAAGTCCCAGCCCCCATAAGCTTGAAAGAAAGATCTGCCTTCTTCCTAGGATTTACAGTGAGGCATATCTGACATACTTTAGATGGCTGCAGCTGAGACAGTCCAGTAAAAGGAAAGAGGAAGGCACTTCTATGTCACAGTTCATCAGACTGATATAAAAAGTTTGCTTTAGAATAAAATGATTCACATTGTCACAGTCATTTATTTATCATTGACTACAAAGATATGCTTGGATGATATATTCAGATGTACATGCCTGCACTGTAGATATACCTATTTGGAAAGATGTCTGATGGATGTATATGTCTAAAACATATTTTCTATGTGAAAACAAAATGTGAAAAAAAAGAAGCCTCACTGAAAGAAGGAAGACTTATCAGCTGGGCAGCAGAAGAGATTAGCTCAAGTCTTTGCTGCAGTTAATTTTACTTGCTTATGCACAGTGAAAACCTATAGAAAAAGATACTGAAAAAAATCTCATTGCAGAAAACTTTCCTGTTCACTAGCTATGACCCTTGAGTATACTTGTGCCAGAAGTGTCTTCACATCAGGCATTGCAGGGAAAGTGCAAGATGTTTCATAGGCAAATCTCCAGTCCCTTCATCCTGGACTAATGGATGGTTTTTATAAATACATAATCAGGAAAAGGAAGACTAAGGAGAATCTCCATCCTTTATTGAATGTGGAGGGAAACATAGTGACAAGAGATGAGGAAAAGGCTGAGGTTCTTAATGTCTTTGCCTCAGTCTTTAGCAGAAAGACCAGTTGTTCTCTGGGTACTCACCCCCTGAGCTGGTAGATAGGGACATGGAGCAGAATAAAGCCCTCATAATCCACAAGGAAATGGCTAGCGATCTGCTACTCCACTTAGATGTATGCAAGTCTGTGGGGCCAGATGGGATCGACCTGAGGGTACTGAGGGAGCTGGCGGAAGTGTTCTCCAAGTCGCTTTCCATAATATCAGCATTATCACCAGCAGTCCTGGCTGTCAGGTGAGGTCTCAGTCAACTGGTGGCTAGCAAATGTGATACCCACCTACAAGAAGGGCCAGAAGGAGGGGATCAAATAATCTTGTGTGTGTGTGTTAGCAATCTCTCGAAGTTAACCACTTGAGAATAGATCATCTCATCCCCAGTTATTCTCTTGTCACCTTGAAAAATACCAAAATGAATAGTTTGCATATATTTTTATTATTATTATTAATAATACTTGTTTCTGATGAAACCAGTGTATGCAATCACACAGTCTGTATGTCTGTATATCCTTCTTGCAACTTTTGGACTTTCTGTCTAATTTCAATCAAGACTAGAGCTCCTACAGAGTATCCCTTGAAACCAGCAAACTAGGTAATTGTGAATTCAGCATTGAAAATTCACCAGCTCGAACCAAATTATCATTGATTCTGTTTGTAAAATACAGCATTGAAAGTCAAATAATGGCATTATGTGTTACTTCCAAAATTCTCTGTGAGAAAGAACGCTTTTAGATACAAGCACAAATAGCAGAATATATTATCATAATTTCATTTAAGAGTCAAACAAATAAAAGACATGTACCTATAGAAAATTAAGTTATATTCATTTAAAATTGAATGTGATTGCAACTGAATAACGTGAGTGACATAATTTTTATGACTGCAAACTTTCATTTAAATAAACTTATAGTTTATAACATGAAGTAGGTATACAGGAAAGTTATAGTTTTAGGGAATACTATTCAGTGAATTCATTCATCTGTAGACATCAGAAGTGCCTTGCTGAGAATCAGTTCCAGTTTCCATTGATGTACTTACAGACTTTTAAGGTGGACTCCATTTCAGAAGAACTGATTTCCTTAATGTTTTCAAAGGCAGAAGAAATTCACACTTCTCTGAATACCACTTGACTGAAACTAAAAATGTTAACAGCTTGTGAGAGTGCTAATTAGAGCATCATAAAATTTATTGGGCTTCTTTGACACTATCTTAGCCGGAAGATGAAGCTCAATCTGTTATGAAAATCTGAGGATTTTACTTCCACCTTGCCTGAGCAGGGAATTTTAAAAATCTGAATTCAGTTTTAGTTCATATGATCACATTTTTTGGTATATGTCATTTCATCATATGCTTCTGTAAGTCCAGGTTCCAGAGTCACTTATCACTGGCAGATCTGTTAGGTGTGTATTGGAAAAGAGCATTTTCCTCATTCAGCTCTTTAACACAGGGGACATACACCTTCAAACACGTACCCCCATGCAATTAATAAAATTAACACAAGACATACATAATAACAGACATAAATATGCACATAAATGTCTACAGCAAAAGGACACTTAGTTCTTGACTTTTAGAATTGCATATACACATACAAACAAGGACAAAAGTTGCTATTTATTTTTGAGCAGACACTTCTTCAGAGATTCTCTGTTTTGGTGGCTGTCTATACAGTGCCTTGAAGGGAAAGTTAAAAATACAGCAACATTGCTTTCTCAGTAAGAAAGGGATGAAACTTTAATCAAGGAAGTAACTGTGCCTGTATGGTAGGTATCTAATCAAACCTGGGTATTTCATATAAAGTTGATAGATTTAGGTAAGACCCCAGAAAGTTCTCAGGGAAGAGATGTCTGTCATCTGCCTTCTTTTCTGTCACTTAAGTCTGAAGACAGGCTCCCTCTGGAGAAGGTCTCCCTCTGGAGACCTTCAAAAGTGCCTCTTCTCATTGGCCTTTATAGACACATTTAGAGTCACATTTGGTAATTTCCCATTAAGTCCCATACACATGGAACGGGCACTTCCACAGATACTACCTGTTATCTCTCTGCCAAATATTCACACAGAGATTCGTTTCCCTGTTTGATGAACTGAGATTCTACATCCCTGATCCAGACATGGCAGCAAGGGAATCTTTGTGAAATCTAGTTGGTTGGAAAATATTTTTCATGTTATATTTTAGAAACAGTTTTACATATGAGGCTTGCTGCAACAACTACATGTCATAGCTAATGTAGCAACTCCAATTGTTTTTTTTGCTGTATTTGAGGTTTAAAAATCTTGCTAACTTTTCTTCAAGTTAAGAATTCAATTTAGGTCATTTTTTCTTAATTGAGACCCAAAATCTTCTGAAAATCTGATCTCAGTTGCTCAAGGAGAGTTTGAAATCTGAATCTTAGTATCTGGAAACTACTAAAAGATCTTATTCTCTTCTTATTATGACTTAGCTTAGGTAGGAAAAAGAGTGGTGCTAGATTTCAGTCTACCCCATGTAATTATAATTTTTTGATGAAACAGCATTCCTGATAGAAATAAAAAACCGTCTTCTTTGTATATTCAACAAAGCCAAGTAAGTTCTTTAAAAATTGTTGGTTCTTTATTTAAAACAATGTAGAAGAGTGTAAAGAATAAATAAATAGGTAAAATAAAATCGTGAACAACTGACATTTTAAACTTAATTTAAAACATTATTAGTTGCATTCTACAATAAAATGTAGATTTGAAATCCCAGTTGTCTGTGACTGGGTATGAGTGGAAATGTCTTTGGAATATTTGGGGGGGTTCTGCATGAATCATAGGATGTTTAAAAGAAATTTTAAACATTTCCATTAATACAGCTAACAATTTGTTTATTTTTAAGATACATGCATTAGAAGAGACAATGCCAACTGGGGATTGTTTGAAATGTTGAATTGCTTAATTAATTTGTATATCTAATTATTCATGTTTTAACTCCCAAAAGGCATAATGCATGTGTGGAAAGACTGTTTTCTCAATGAACATACACCAAGATATCTACACTTTAATTTTTACCGTATAAATCACTGTGCTAACCTGTACATCACACACACACACATGCAAAAAATAAATAATAATAAAAAAATACTAACCTTCATTTTGTAAACTGTTGTTGCTTTCCTTGATATCAGAAAGCATAAGTTCTTTTGTGAGGAAACATTCAGAAAGAGTGTCATGAAAATGTCATACAAACTTCAATTTTAATGATGACTATTACTCACTCATCACATGAAAAAAGTGAGTGCTTTTCCTACAGCACTGATATGACTTTAGATAGTAATTTGGTCTACTTAAAATGCTTTTACTGACACATCTGAAATAGAAACAGGAAAAAATATCTCTAAAAACATCCCTCACATAAGAAAAAAAAAAATGTTTATCCTTTCACAAAAGTATATCTCATCTGCACATCATCATCTGGGAAAATTTGTCACTTATGAAAATTGTGACTCAGGCCCTGAAAATGGAGAGTTGTTTTGTTTTGTTTTGTTTTGTTTTGTTTAAAATCAATGTATTTTTAATTGTCTGCTTGAGTTTTTCTTATTCTTATTTGAAAGTTTTCTGTTAGATTCAGAAAGGTTAAATATGTATTTATTTTAAGTCTTGAATAGAGGAAAAGATTGCAGGAGCTAGCACTTGAAGAACGACAACTGTCCTGAATCTTGAACACAAAGAAATTGCATAAATTGAGCTATAAGAAATGCTTGAATCAGAAGCTACTGGAAAAATAGCATTCAGGAGGTCTTACCAGGGCACATTTCATAATAACTGTCTATTCAAGAGAAAGTGTGGAATTGGCCAGATGTAAAATGCTTTGAAAACACAAAGCCAACAAAACGAATTCTCTCTGGCTCCTTCAGCTATGACAGTGACACTATCTCTAGAATTAGCTATGATCATAAAATTATTCAGTATTTATTGATTTATTTAAGATGTTTTTGCTATGTCTATCAATATAATTGGGCTTCTATGCCTATATGTGTTATTATGCATTATATTATGACAAACTATGTTAACTGACAGTATCTACATACATACAGTCTAAGATGAGAAGACACACAAATTAGGAGACAGAAATGATTTCTAGAAACTTACATTTTTTTTCAATAGACTTGTGAGCATTAAAATGCATGCACTATGTTACAAAATAATGAACGCTTACTGTAGAAAGAAACAGGAGCATAAATGCATGTTATTTATACTAGGAAGGTGTTGTTCCAGGAATCGTGCAAATGGGCTTTTAGCACAAAGACTTGACTAGAAACAATGAAGTAGCATATGTGGCTTTTTGCTAACAAGTAATATTTTTGTCTGGTCTCATAAACATAATTTATATCCAGTTGTTATATCCAGTTTATATCCAGTTGTTAATGACATCAGAAACACTTTTTATTCATCAGTAATAATAAAGTGTTAGGAAAAGATGGGAAACACACCTAAATTTCTTGGTTTATAAACTTATGTAAATTTTTATTTTATTTTATTTTATTTTGTTTTATTACATTACATTACATTACATTACTGTATTTTTGAAAGTTTTATTCTTTTTTTTTTTTTGTCTTTTTTTTGGCAAAACAAATATTTTCTGTATCCTTGGAATAAGAATTTCCTACACTATTGCAGAAATCCGGTGTGGTCTTGGTCAACATAATGTTCATTTTCACTTAAAAATATATGCTTTTCTGTCTACAGAAAACAGTTCTGTTCTAGAGCATATTATCTGATTTCCCTCCTACATCAGTTCATCAGTTCCTTGTGCTATATGGATGTTGTCACAGAAATACATTTTATTACAAAGCATGTTATCTGGAATTCTTTTCATTGCTAATGTAATCTTTTTCATCTTCTAAATATGAGTTTCCCACAGCAGTCCACAAATGTCCCTACTCTAGACATGTAAGTAGCCCTTTGGAATTTACAGTTTCACTCAATTCCAGTAGCATAAAAAAGTTGTGGTGTTATTTGACTTCACATGCATTAAAATGAGGGAGAGCTTTTCTCCAGGTTTCTGCAAACTCTTCAAAAGCAATCCATGATTTATGTAGACATTAAAGCAATAAAGTTATGTTCTACCTTTGTGTGTGGCCCTGAGTACAAAAAGAGTGGTTTGGTATTCAGGTTATAATCAAAGTTCAAAGCTGGGTTGTAGACAAAATATGACCATTGGAATAATTAATAAAACCAAACAGCAATAGCCATGTTTCCCTTTCTATGATAATAAAGTAAGACAAATGCAAGCACACACAGAGAGAGAGAGAGAGAGATGATGACAGAAATTAATTCTGCATGCCTTGTTCTGAAGTAATTGCCAGAGCATCTCTTTGATTTCTTATGATCTTATGTACAATTGAAAGATGCCCCCACCTATGCTTCTAATCATGGAAAGCTGCAATAGGCTTTTACAAAATCCTATGCAAGTTAAAGAAGTTTTATGGATCTCAGAAGGTTGCATTTTTTTAGTGTCCAATAATCAATTTTTATGCATATGTTTGGAACTTTGGGGGGTATACGTACACAACATAAGCACTGATGCACCCTTGTCTTCAGGTCATTGAGTATTTCATTATACAGATATACTAGTCCACAGAAGCATAGTGTTTTGTTAACTCCTAGTTGTAGGAATCTGTTGGTTGTAGTGATATCACACGTAGATTAGCAAAACTCTTACAAAAATAATCATGTAAAACTGTAAACAATACTCCTTATAGATTGGGGTACTGTTCACTCTCCTATATTTACAACTGGATGATGTAAAACATTCCTCGTTGCTGCTTCTACCTTAGTGTTCCACATGTTCCTTGAGATATGCTTTCTCTTAATATTTTTAATTAGTATCGTAAGTACCTTGCAAATGTAATAAAGTCAACAGAGTGATGCAATATGCATTTCAGGTATTCCATATGATGTTTATTATCAAGTAATTTTAATTTTGTCTTCCTTTGTTTTGCAATTTCTATAGTTTAGTCTTTTCAGAAACTAATTTTCTGCTTCCTTCAAATGGATTTTTAAGAGGTATGAGTGAATGAATGAATGAATGAATGAATGATTTTTTTTTTTTAATTATTAGTTTTTGTGCAAAATCACACTCTCTTCATATAAGGAAAAATAAAATAAGGAAACATAATGGAGAGAGAGAGAGAGAGAGAGACAGAGACCAATACTTACTTTCTGACTCCTGGTTTCTCCCTTCTATCTTTTTGGATCTCAGGTAAATCTTTGGCAACTCTATATGCATTTCCAAAACTTTGTCTATTCATTGTAAGAATATTTTACCTTGAAAGAACTAAAGTCTAAAATTAATTGTAAGTAATTAATGTCAGATGCCTTTTTTCAATTACAGTCTTTTGGGATGATATTCAATTCTTTCACTTTAATATATGTCATGGGACTCTGAAATGGGAAAGTTGTGAATATTTAAGGTTTAGAATTCTGTTTTTGTTTTTGTTTTTTTTTTTTTTTTTTTTGTGTGTTTCTAATTTAAAATAATTTAAGGAGAAGAGACATCCAAATGAGCAGTTTAATGTTTCCTGTAGGCACCTCAACTCCCTCAGCAGAAAAAAACAATAAGGAAGCCAGAAAAGCCAGGACAATTGCATTGTTATAGATTTCAGTATTCAATTTTAGGTAGCTTATCAAGGTTTAAAAAAATAAATAAATGTTAAAATCCCTGGGGTGCAGGAACACTTGCCTGTGCACACATATCAGCTAGAATAAGACCCTTCCAGCCTTTCCACTATTCAAGAGTGAACTCCATCAAATAGCATGGCTTTTCCCAGTTGCTGACATTTCAGTGATGGGTCATCAGTTCATCAGTTTGCTTAACTGCCGTTAGTTTTGAATGCTTTGAAAACAGAGTTCAGTTTTTATTGCCATTTGCAGAGAGGTCAGTTTTCTCAAATGTTGATTTTTAACTCATCTAAATAGATGAATGTCTGGCTTCAAGGTAATTGATACTTGATTCATAGTTCGCTACAAAGTCATTCCCTTGACGAGAACTGCAGGAAACAGGAACATCAAGGATAATTGCTTTGCAATAGGCTTCAGCTCTCAGGTCCACTCTTTTTCAAGATTAAGCCCCAAGGATATAGGAAGGAAAAGTCCCTGCCCACCAAACAGCAGAAGCCCTCTTCTTCTCTTACCCTCATTTTAAGAGTAACCTCTAACATACATGTGAGTTCCGTACTGTGAGCATGTGGATCAAAAGTTATTTCCATGTAGAATCAGTGAAGGGTAAAGACTTAATTCATTACAGGATTCATTGATATGGCAAATGGAAAAAGTAAAACCGTAAGATTGGAAATACAAGAGTTCTTTAATTACTCCAGCAGTAATTACGCTTCTTCCAGAAGGATGATCTTGGTCAAGTTACTAATTTAATTACGTATTATAAAGCAACTATAATCAGTAATCTCAATGCATTTTCCTTCCAATTTATCCTATGGGTATGAGGTAGAAAGCCCTGTCATTGGCAAGTAGAAGTGCTCACATTTCTTGCATAACATGGTAGGACTGCTATTCTCTCCCTTGCATCCTATTTGCATGATAAGAAGAAAAGATTTATCTTTTAGGATAAAAGATCTTTTTTATTAATAACTACCTAGCTCCAGTCCTAAAAGCAGCACAGACTGCAGTTTGCACTGCTTTAACTTGTCAAGGGTACAGGGGAATACTTTTATTGCAATTATATCTCAGGGCGAGGATATATTAGAAAACCATATTGTTAAACAGGTCACTGATATATACTTGTAATATGGACCATCTGTTAAATTAGCAGTAATCTTACACCTGTATTGACATTGCCTAATGTTAAGCCTTTGTCCGAGATGTCTCTCATGCTACTCACAAGAGGAAAAGAATGACATTTGTAAGCAGTATTTTTTATTTTCTCTTGTGTCCCTAGCAGTTATTCCTACACTCTGTCCATACTCCAAAATCCCAGCCAAATTTATCTGTGAATAATAATAATTATAATACAAATGAAACATTTTGCTTTGAAAATATACTCTATAACTTTTTTTTTTTTTTTTTTTTTTTTTTTGCGGGGGAGGAAAGTATATATATAGTTAGGTTGAAAACATAACTAAGAATATATATATATATAAGCCTCTGATGCATTCAGATTACATTTGCACAGGCAGAAAAAAATTACAGTAAATTTGTTTCAAATGTATCTTCAATGTAATGCATTCATAACTAACAGGGAAATATAAGGAAATCTGCATCTGATTATTAAAATAAGAAAGAAAGTATACTTTCATGCCATTCACTGAGAAGCATTCAGTCTGAAAGATTTAACAGAAATATTCTAGCAGGATTATTGGAGAGAGGCTTTCCAGTCTAAAAGCCTAAGTACAAAACAAATGACATGCATGCTGTGCTTACATTCAGGTAATAGACAGAAACAGTTGCTCTCTCAGGGGTTCCCACTCCAACTGATTGCAGAGCTAGCTGGTGGTCATGACTGTCCTCCACTTGTGCAGCATCTGGTTTGTTCTTTTTCCCTCCTGAAATGATTTAACTGACATGTTCAAATAAACTTTTTTTACTCTTTGCCCACTCACTGTTAAGAAGCCCAACCTTATTTTTCCCTCCTGGAAAAGCATATTTGTGCCAGCCACAAAAACTCCTGGGATGCTACTGATATAACAACATATGGGCTAGCTTCAGAAGACTTCAGAATATCACCACCCTTCTCATACCTGCTTAAAACGTGAGCAAGATGAAGAGCTAAATGCATGCTTACTAAAAGCATGTTTTAAGAACTGGTTGAAGTATGCATCAGGACATCATACCATACATATATCAATGAACACTGATGTTTTGAAGTGTTGATAGTCAAAAACAGGTAAGAATATCTTTCCTAGCAGAGAGAGGAATAAGAAGAGTCTGAGGATTGCACTTTCTGCTCCAATACTCTGTGAATGTAATTTCTTTATGAATATTAATGTTCTATCAATTGGTGCTTTATTTTGTGATATGTCCATATTGAAAGATTATAATATTGAGGATTAATGAAAATGGCTAAAATATTGGTACTGTGTTTTCATCCTCACTCAGCAAATATCAATGATGTTTCATCTAATCAAACTATTATGAGAGAACCACACTTGGAAGAAACCATGATATAAAATCACTAACAGACTTTAAGCACTGAATTCTGACAGCCATCTTGTGATTTGTCGTTCAATCCAGACATTTCCTTCCCTTAGTATGGGACTATAATTTTCTAATAGGTGCAGCACTTATGAAATTGAATGCTAAAGGTACAAAAATGCACTGACAGATTTTGGCCTCAGTGGATAGTTTTGTATCTCTGGATATTCTTCAGTTTTATACTCTCAGAAATTAGATTATTAAGCTTTGACCAGCCAGACAGTTGTACTGAGCTTTTGAACTGTACATCTTAAAAAGGGAAACTGCAAGCTCATACTGAACTATAGAGCTGTAGGCCAACAGAGCCACCCTAGTGGGAGAAAGAAAGCAATATTAATTTTGGAAATTACTTTATTTCTACAACAAAACTAATCTCAAGAGAGCTGCCAGAACAATCAAAACTACATTCGTGTTGTCAAGGTGTTAGGATGGATTTAAGTAATCCTGAACTTCTCTGCAGTGGTTCATACAAAGCGTTACAAAGACAGAATTCAGAGCATAGCTGCACAATAATAAATGCCATGGAAAATACACAGAGATAGAGAAGGAAATAATAATAAAAAAAATAATAATAAAAAAAAAAAAAGAAGCAGAAGCAGTGGTTGCTAAGAGAGAAACATGACTACAGAAGATAAAATATCTTTCTGAAAGCAATTGTACTCATATGCAGAGGACAGGACTCAATTATTCATATTGATTACAGTTAAAAAAAAAAAAAAAAGAACAAATGTAACATACAGATGTTTGACTGTAAGCAAAAGAAAAAGAAAATTGTTTAAACTGCACTGAAATTAGCACTAAAAGAAGATTGCAATAGTAACTAAAACTATTCTAGGAGGTTTCTTATCAGGAGTGCTCTTCGTGTCATGGGAAGTATAAGAAGAGTTAAACCTAGTCCTGCCATTGCAGAAAGAAGCTTTATTGGCCATTACAGTAATTTCTTTCTGACCTAATGAATTGCATGGTAAACTCAGGGTGCAGCTAAATATATTTGCAACACCATCAAATAAAAGGATCTATGATGTAGCAAAAAAACCTGTCAGTTTATTTGTGAAGCTATTCAGAGTAGAAAAGCTCAAAATAGTGTAAGAAAAACAGGAGGACAGTGAAAAAGTGTAATTTGGTCTTTTATAGATAACAAAGGAGGACAGATGTAATTCTGGCTAAGCAGAATTGAATCTTGTCATCTATTATAACTAAGGAAATTAAGAGTAAGAGAGGAAGGTATATGAGAGTATCCTCTGAGAGATCTCTCAAGCCTGGCTTTCTGCTGGTCTGAGCTGGCTACCTTGTGGAAGTGTATTAGGTATGCTGAATAAAATCAACACCTTCAAATAAACCTGTATCTTTCCATTGGCTACATGAGGTGTAAACTTTTAGTTAATCTGATCTGAATTATTCTGTTCTGGCCTTGTGCCCTTTTTAAATGTTACAATATCTAGAGGTACTTAGAGAAGGCATTTAGATTATGGTCTGTACATCATTTATTTTCTTTGAGGTAAGTTAACCACTGTCATATAGCCATGCTGGCTCAGAGGAAAGATTCATCTCAATGGTAGAGGTACTGAGAAAGAAATCATAATCTTCAGTTTCATTAATCTGCCGCACAAAGTCTTTATGTTGAATAGCTCATGTATGCAGATTTTTAATTTTTTTTATACTGTCTCTTGGAAATGGCCAATTCTCCTTTTATCTTGTGTGAGCTCCCTCCCATCAGGACTGATTGCAGACATCAAGAATTATCTTCTTTTTTTTTTTTTTTCTTTTTTTTTTGTTTTTTGTTTTTTGTTTTTTTTTTTTTTTTTTTTAATACATTATTCCATTGCCATTATTTTGCTGCTGCTCCCTGTTTTTTTTTTTTTTTTTTCTTTAGTATCATGAATGTTATTATTTCATAATCACTTTTGCAAAAACTCACATAGCAAAGCATGACCTGGGCTGCATCAAAATAACCATGGCCAGTAGGTCAAGGGAGGTGACTCTCACTTTCTACTCTGCTCTCATGAGAGCCTACCTACAGTAATGCATTCAGCTATGGGGCCCAGAAGAACATGTAGAATGAGTCCAGAGAAGGGCTAGGAGGATGATCAGATAGCTAGAATCTCTCTAAAATCTCTCCTATGAAGACAGGCAGAGAGAGTTGAGGTTGTTCACACCAAAGATAATACTCTGGGGATACCTTATAGTGGCATTCCAGTACCTAAAGAGGGCCTACAGGAAAGCAGGAGAGGGACTCTGTCAAGGAGTATAGTGATAGGACAATGAGTAATGGTTTTAAACTAAAAAAGGGCAGATTTAGACTAAATATAAGAAAGAAATTCTTTACTCTGAAGGTAGTGAGGCACTAGAACAGGTTGCCCAGAGAAGTTGTAGATACCCCATCCCTGGCAGTGTTTAAGGCCAAGTTGGATAGGGCTTTGAGAAACCTGATCTAGTGTAAGGTGTCCCTTCCCATGGGAGGGGAGGTGGAATTAGATGGAATTTCAGGTACCTTCCAATACAGACCATTCTATAATTCTATGAAAAATTGCCTTCCCCAGTTCCAATTTTCATCCAGTCACTGGGAGTTAGAATCAAACAGAATCAAACCTAAAACAACTGATCTTAATTACCAGTCCTTGCTAGTTTCTTTACTACTTTCACATCTACAAAAACTTTGGAAGTGTCTCTTTTTTTATGATAATAGAATATGATGTAATGTTTCTCAGAAAACAGCTTCCTGTTTCTTAGGAAACATATTTACTGTTATTACCAATCCAGAATTTTGATATCCACCCTAAACGCAAAGAAAAATAAAATCATCTACTTGCTAGTACAAGGATCTGGGATAGACTTCTTTCACATTTTCCATTTCCCTTCCTTTTGTTTTTCACTCAGCAAATTTTGCCATACCTCCTCTCATCTCTCTGGAACTCTTTATATGCCATGTTATTCCTGATCAAGTTCTATGTTAAATTTCCAGTCCTGACTTTATCTCACTAAATCTAAATGATGTCACATGACTTCCTTGTTTATTTACCTTTTGTGTATGCTAACATTGAGATTTCTTTTCATTTACTTCCTATTGCAAGGTATACATAGCTTAGAGTTCAACAAAATATGTTGCTCGGTCCACTTGTATTTTTTGATAGTTTCTTTTTTTTTTTTCTTATTCAAGTTTCAATCTAAGAGCAAGATTTTCTTCCTATTTTTCTTTCTTTCTCTCTCTCTCTCTTTCTCTCTCTCTCTCTCTTTCTCCCTCCCTTTCTCTCTCTCTTGCTTTCTCTTTCTCTTTCTCTTTCTCTTTCTCTTTCTCTTTCTCTTTATCTTTATCTTTTTCTTTCTTTCTCTTTCTCTTTCTCTCTCTCTTTCTCTTTCTCTTTCACTTTCTTGGGAATTGTGAAAGCGTGCACTTAATGTTTCATATAACAGTCTATCATACAGTTATAAATAAGCTAAATAGCTATGAGCTGTTGAAATTTGGTGGATCTGTGAAAAATTCATACACTTTCTAGACTTGTCTTGGCAGGTCATATGGAATAGCCTATATAAAAAATGAACACTAGAAAACAGAGGAACCAATAAAACTAGAATGTTTCAAGTATTAATTATCAGAGTAAATAAAGCTCTCCCACAAGAAGAATTTTGAAACTGGGAGAAGTAACTGCTGCTCCTGCCACCATCCTAAACAGGACAGAAAAGCAATGCCCTTACACGAAATAGGGTATAAAAATATGTAACAATTTCTCAGGGTAGCCCAGAGAACAACTGTAATATTCTGCACAGTCTACCTATTGCATTCTCTGATAGTTACAGATTATGAAACCTTTTTTTTTTTTTTTTTTTTTCCAATTTGGGAAGTTACTAAGATTCTACTAGTGCTTAACCTATCATCTTCACAATGATAATGATGGTAGTTTTACAAATTTATCTATCCAGATCCTCCTCATGTATTTATGTCCCTAGAGAATTAATACTCAGCAGAATAATTAGCAATAGACAGAACCTGTACAAAAATAAATAAATAAATAAATAGAATAGAATAGCACTTAAAAATACAAAAAAAAAAAAAAATCAAACTGTAAGTAGCCCATTTTAAACTCGAATGCAGAGAGGCTGGTTTCCAGAAGTCCTTTACAACTTTAATTCCATAGAAACATGGTGAGGAACTGGATACGTAATAAATCCAAAAAATACAACTCATAATCATCTCAAGATTAAGAGATTAAGAGTAATGTAGTGATGATAATATATTTAGACTCACTTTTTCCCACACTCTTTTGAGAAAGGTTTTTTCTAGTCATAATATTAATGGACCAGTTCGGTAAGATGTTTTAACAATGAAAAATATATTTATTGCAACTGGTACAAAAGATATTAATTCAATCAATATTTCAAAAGTAGACCAAAGTTAACATATTAAAATCTAATAGAATGAAACCTTCAGAGAGCTATAAATTTTATGCTACACAGAAATTATTTTAACTTTTCAAGCAGTTTTTTCTGGCTTTATTTTTGGAATGATAGTGAGCAGAGAGAATTTGAAATCAGGTACTATTTTTAGAAGAATAACCACAATAGAAGTCATGTAACACTTTTTTTTTTTTTTTTTTTTTTTTTTGATTATTCTGTGATTCCACTGTAGTCCACGTCTAGGATTTCTTACAGAAAGCAAAACATATAAGGAAAGTTGAAGAGGAGAGTGGTGGATTTTCAGTTACAGTTTCAGTTTCTAGACCTATCTTTGCACTTCACATGGAATAGTTCCATTATAGGATTGAAAGTGGCCAGAATGCAGACCCAGAAATAAGAACGTAGAAGTGCTCCAGACCCACATATTCACAGCACATGCCAGGGAGCTAAACCTACTATATAAATGACCCATGGTATTTCTGTCCAAATGTCTGCACCAAAAAATGTTCAAAAGCCAACAGTGTCTTCTAGATCAACTTATTACCTGGAACAAGTGAAGTCTTTTCAGACACTCGTGCTGAAGTCCTGAAAAGAACAAGACCAGATCCTTTGAACAACCATTGCAAGGCAAGGCAAAGAGGATGCAGCACCTAAACTACTCTGACAACCAAGAGCATTTCCCAGCAGCATCCCCCTTTCCATCCTGTAGTCATTCCTGTGAGAGGCAATAGATAGTGCAAGATGAAATGAAAGCTCCAGTTCTCCTTGTCCAACTCAGCAGCTGAGAAATTGCTGATTCTGGGACAATGCTGACTAGGAAGCTGAAATGGTGGCTTTAGTAGTCTTAGGAATATGAACCAGTTCCATGCTTATAAAACAACTGAGTGAATAAGGGGGGGGAGAGATTTGGGGACAGATCCCAAAAGAAAGAGAAAGAGAAATGAAGACAGATTAGCAGCCTGCAAAGCTAGTAGTCATGCACAGACTAACATGATCCCTTTTTTTTTTTTTTTTTTTTTTTTTGGACCCATGTCTCCTATTATCAGACACCTGCCAGTTCACCCCAAGCATCATGGATACAAGTGCCTTCTGTGGTGATGCTTTCCCTACAACATGATTCTCCACACACAAATTGCAATTCTGGTAAAGACCTATATGTTTTCAAAAAAGTCCTCTACATGACATCCTTTTCAAAATGCCAAATCTATACTGGAGAAACTACTATGGAAAGGCTTTCTGAATAGGCCTGTAACTCACAGCCATCAAGTTCAACTGTTTCTGATCAAAGATTCACTTTTTTGAATTACGGTTGTGATGCAGTAGATCGGTTTTACAGAGTATGCTACTGAGTTGCAAGAGAGTAGGTAATGTAAGATAAGTAAAAACAGAGAAAGAACTTTGAGAAACTAATGTTTATCAGCTCAAGGATTCAAAATACTTTAATGAAAAGAGTTAAAATGCTAGCAAAAGAAAAAATAATGAATCGGGAAAAAAAAATAAAATAAAATAAAAATAAAAGGCAAGATCAAAGATGGGTCTGTCCCAAGGAATAATGGAGGTGGACTTTTCCCTGTCTGATGACTACCGGATGACAGGGACTTATCAGGTGTCTCACTGGGAGTGGGAACATATTAATGATTAGGCTAGTAAAATATAAATCCTAGCTATCTATTACTAACAAAGAGAAACTTAACATGAATTAGCAAGTGGCCCAAATCCTGCTTTTAGAGTCTCTTTGTGTATGGCTCAGGATGCACAAACAAACATGTCTGGGTGGAGGGGAAGTTATAAACCCATACATGAATAATGAAACTGTCAGGCAGAGGACACACCTTTATTTTCAGCATGGTTTGGGAAGTAAGTAAAACGCGCTGAAGAGTCTGCTGCTTGTACTCAGTAGTAATTAGGACAGAGAAATCATTTCCCAACTTGAAGTCAGTGCCACGCCAGCACTTCCTCCTTAATCCAGGGAGGTTCCCTGGATGATCTCCAGGTCCAGCTCAGTCTCCCAAAATTTCTCCCTGAAACCTCCTTCATTGGCAGGCACCCCCTGTCAATAAGGTTCTGATGGGGACACTATGAAGAGGGAGTATCCAGTGCATGGCCAAGAAATGGTTAATTATTTACTTAGGCATTGCGTGGTATTACTGCCATCCCCATTGATTTGGCCATCCTCAAACAGAAGGAAGGCAGAGTTCAGAAGAAACTTCTCATAGCTGAGCACTGTAAATGCTGAATAAGCTCCACAGCATTCCACATACTTGTATAGGCTATGAAGTTGTGCTAAGATTGTTATCATCCCAGGCTCAGCAATGACTACTTGTTCACTACATTCACATCACCTGTGAAACCCAATCTTAGCTTGACCAGCAATGTTAATAGATGTGTGGTAGGAGATAGATATTGTCCATAAAAGTCACAAAGCTGTGAGTTCATGAAAATTATGCTGTATTGCTGGACTGCTTCTTCATGCATGAATGTGGAAACATGTTCATGTCCTACAGCATGGCTTTTTCCAGATTCTAACTACTCTGGAAGTTTCAGGACTTCTATGACCTTTCACTCCTGACAGCTGTAGTCAACTTAGCACATAAGTAGAAGAATGTCCTACGTGGACCATGGAGTACATTTGGGACAAATATAAACTAAACTGAAATAAAATAAAGGTGTTCACTGAGTATTGCTTACTCAATACTCATGATGGGCTTCGGGACCCAGGGTGCCCTGAACTGGAGGACTGTGACAGTGGGAATGACAAACTCCCAACCGACCCTGAACATGCGTGGGACTTGCTGCTCCACCTGGATCCCTACAAGTCCATGGGTCCGGATGGGATTCATCCCAGGATGCTTAAAGAGTTGGCTGACGTCATCGTGCGACCTCTCGCAATTATTTTTCAATGATCTTGGGAATCTGGAGAGGTCCCAGTAGATTGGAAGCTGGCAAATGTTGTGCCAATTTTCAAGAAGGGTCAGAAAGAAGACCCTAGCAATTACAGGCCTGTCAGTCTCATGTCAGTGCCTGGTAAAATTATGGAGAAGATGATTCTTGAAGTTATTGAAGCACACCTGAAGGACAATGCAGTCATTGGTCCCAGCCAACATGGGTTCATGAGGGGTAGGTCCTGCCTAACAAATTTGATTTCCTTTTATGATAAGATCACCCGGCTAGTTGACCAAGGAAACCAACTCATGTGATCTTTTTGGACTTCAGCAAGGCTTTTGACACGGTTTCCCATAGGATCCTACTGGACAAAATGTCCAGCATCCAACTTAAAAAAAACATCATACGATGGGTGAGCAATTGGCTGATGGGTAGGGCTCAAAGGATTGTGGTAAATGGGACCACATCAGGCTGGAGGATGGTCACTAGTGGGGTCCATCAAGGCTTCATTTTAGGGCCAGCCTCTTCAATGTTTTTATAAATGATTTGGATGTAGGACTAGAAGGTGTTTTGAGCAAATTTGCTGACGACACCAAACTTAGAGGAGTTGTGGACTCGGATGAGGCCTTGCAGAGAGATCTGGACAGGTTGGAGACCTGGGCGATCACCAACCACATGAAGTTTAACAAAAGCAAGTGCTGGGTCCTGCACCTGGGATGGGGCAACCCTAGCTATACGTACAGACTGGGCGATGAGATGCTGGAGAGCAGCCCCGCAGAAAGGGATCTGGGGGTCATGGTTGACAGCAAGTTGAATATGAACCATCAGTGTGCCCTGGCAGCCAGGAGGGCCAACTGTATCCTGGGATGCATCAAGCACGGCATTGCTAGTCAGTCGAGGGAAGTGATTGTCCCGCTCTACTCTGCGCTGGTGTGGCCTCACCTCAAGTACTGTGTGCAGTTCTGGGCACCCCAGTACAAAAAGGACATTAAACTGTTGGAGAGTGTCCAGAGGAGGGCAACGAAGATGGTGAAGGGCCTGGAGGGGAAGACGTGAGGAGCGGCTGAGGTCACTGGGCCTGTTCAGCCTAGAGAAGAGGAGGCTGAGGGGGGACCTCATCTCAGTCTACAACTTCCTCGCGAGAGGGAGTCGAGAGGCAGGTGACCTATTCTCCATATACATCAGTGAACAGACCCGCAGGAACGGGGTTAAGCTGAGGCAGGGGAAGTTTAGACATCAGGAGGAGGTTCTTCACCAAGAGGGTGGTTGCGCAGTGGAACAGGCTCCCCAGTGAAGTAGTCACTTCACCGAGCCTGTCTGAATTTAAGAAGAGATTGGACTGTGCACTTAGTCACATGGTCTTAACTTTTGGGTAGACCTGTGCGGTGCCAGGAGTTGGACTTGATGACCCATATGGGTCCCTTCCAACTCGGGATATTCTATGATTCCATGATTTAACAGACTAGATGATCTATTTGCAAACGACCTCTTCTTTGTTCAATCTTACAAATCATTTCATAAACTCAGAATAACAGATTAGCTTTAATGTATTCAGTGAGTTAATTTATAAATTTCTTCATTGAAACAACTTTCAAAGAAGACTGTCTCAGTCTTCATGTGCATGTATATGTATCTAAAATTAGATAATCTCTTATGAGGAAACCTGAGCACATAAATTATAGAAGTGTTGATCCAGCTGTCTTTACTACAAAGGCATGAGGTAGGGTAACTGGTTTTTGAACAGTCATATATTCACATTCCATCATGTTTTTTTGTTTGTTTGTTTGTTTGTTTGTTGTTTGTTTGTTTTTGTTGTGTTTTTTTTTTGGGGGGGGGAGGGTGCTAATATAATAATTTACAGTTACACTTTTGCCCAAAGTGAAGGCAGTACAACAGATGGAGTGTAAAAAGGTAGATAAAAAAAAAATCAGTTATTAAAACTTACACAGAAAGCTTTTGCTTTCAGTTATGTTTCTGTTGTTGAAGGTGATGTTTTTGAGGCAGTGGGGCAGTGATGAATGACAAACAATGATAACTGAAGAAACTATTGAGTTAGGTGCAGGGAATTAAAGACATGCTGTAATAACAGTCCTACAACAAATGTCTGTCCAAGCTGATCATCCAGGGGCTTCCAATTACAGATTGAAAAGCACTAAGCTTATGGGGACTGTATGCTTTCAGATATTTATTTGCTATCATTTAGAAATGTGGGGGATCTTTTTAGTCATTGGCCTCAAATTTTCAGTTCACGTTTGAGGGGTTTTCATTTTCTCTATGTAACTCTTCCTTTTTTTCTCTTCTGTTCTGATCTGATAATATGCTTTTCACTTGTACATGGTTATCAGAGGTCTCCAAGCACACCTGAATCTTTAGAAAAATCAGGGTTCAGCTCAGAGGACTGCCAGCTTTGCAGGTATTATGTTTGTCACTCACATTTGGGACCTCAAAAAGCTGAGAGTTATCAGCACAGACCACCAGCTGGCACAGCATTCCTGCTAGACATGCCTGAGCATATTATTACCTATATCCTTTGACTAAGCTACCTATTTTGCATTTCACTCTTTGGACAGGTTCGCTCATGTGCTGCATCATGTCTTAAAATAGAAAGCAAGAAGCAAAAGGCACTAAACTTTTGACACTCAAAATATAGTTGCCAGATCTGAAGACAGTCACCCTAACCTCCTTGTATAGTGATTATGAAGGTACGTCTGCAGAGGGCGATTCACCTCATGTATCTGAAGTATCTAACTGAGATATCTTGCTTCAACTTTACAAAGTTTTTCATCAAAAGTGACAGCCAGAGACATTTCCAGTGATGATACTACTGACTGTTTTTAATAGAATAGCCCAGTGTCCATCCCCTTTCCCCAAACCCCAGAGTCTTGATTCCAGAAGTAATGATTCCAGAGTCTTGATTCTGAGTAATCTATCTTCCCCATTCCAAATCATCTGTGAATACTTCAGTTAAAGGATTCATACTTCCCATTTTATGGATCTAAAGTAGCCCAGGATGTGGAGGAGGGAGATGTATGCTGAAGCTGGGATAAGATGCAGCCAGCAGCATCAGAAGATTCAGGTGCAGAAAAAGCAATTTGTAACATGGCTCTTGCTTAAGTGTTAAGCAAACAACCTGTAATTTAACACGTAAGATTGGCTGATTTATAGAAAACTGTGCCATCATTAATTTTCTACTTGATGATTGGGCCTTAGAAAAAATGGAGATATATTTCACAGAAAATGTTGAAAACGCAAAGCCCAGAGGTTCCCACCAGGTTGGGTACCAGCTCTGAATTAGGATGTACCAGTGGTGTTCCTTGCTACATCTCAGAGAGAAGTGCTGCATTCAGTTGCAGTTGACTCTGGTATGTCTGCACTGAGTACAGACATTTGCTCCAGTAAAGCACCCTCCCTGAAATTATAGCGTAGGGACTGGTCCAGTTGGCTGGTGAGTGGTCCTGTGAGTACATAAACAAATGCAAATTGATATTAAAGTCTTTGAATTTATTGTGTCAGATTGCAGGGGATTTGAAAGACTTGTTTTCATGTTTCTTATTGAGAAATGTCAACATTTACCATGTTGTCTACCTAAAATCCCAACTCATAAATGCTAATTAACTCCACATAATATAGTGGAGATGGGGTGCCAAAGACTTCCATTTTCACTGCTGAGGACCTAAGCTGCAGAACTCTAGTGCTGAAAACTATAATGACTGTTTTTGTGTGTGTGTGTGTGTGGTTTTTTTTGTTTGTTTGTTTTTTTTAACTAGTCTTATAAAATTACTGTTATGAAAGTACAGTTTAGGAATTTAGTACGTCATGGAACCTATGCAACCTCATTAAATCTGAAACCTGTATCATCTGTCTGGCCAATGGTGTTACCAAAACTGCATGCACAGAACAAATTACTGTTCATGAATGTAAAATAATGTCCATCATTATAAAAGCTAAAGTGAATTACAGTCAGTTCGGTTAGCTCCATGTCTCACCACATTGCAGCAAAAGCAGATAAGCAACATTTCACAAATCTGTTTTAACAGCAAGAGAAACTAGTGCATAAGGAAGTGATTCCTTAAGGTCTCAGGACATATCAGAAGATGGTCAGAGGCTGTCATGACCATGAAATTCTGTTCCCATTAGAGCCAAGGACAAAATTGCTGTTGATTTCAGTGAAGACGGAACTTCAGGCTGAAGATTATTACTCCCAAATATCAAAAGACATATATTTTCTGTAAGTATTAACACATAATTTCTTTTAAAAAATAACATTTTGCAGGCTGCACTTTCTGTTATAGAAACATAATGAATTGACTCAATATGAATAACCAAGGAAGCAGTTTTTCTTGTGTATATTCTTAATATATTGGTCAGCAAGTTCTGTCATTAATGCTGAAGAGAGATAAGCTTAGGACTTCATCTTCACATAAAGATAGCATTGTACTCTTCCAATAGCATATGCAGGAATTTAATCAGAAACTAATAATGTATTTCATTTGTGCTTGCCTTGCTGTAAATTAAATAGTATAATATAAATGAAAACTACCAAAGGTAAGGCAGCAAATTTCACATTATTCCATTTAAGAAAGCAAAGGTCAAAGTTCATTGAATTATTTTTCTGACTACCAAAAAAAAAAGACAGTAGAACTCCAAAATACAGTTACTAATTCTCCATCATAAAGGAACAGATTCCACACCATGAGGAGACAGAAAAAAACATCGTATGGTGTAGAAAATTGAGCTTGATGAGATAGATGGGGAAACTTCACAAACTATAGAGTCTTTAGAACAGAAATAATATTCTGTGACCAGCCTTTCTGCAAATTTCATGCCTTTTTTTTCTTCAAAAATCAGATATATCAATTTTGGAGTTTTTTTTTTTTGTTTTTGTTTTTTTTTCCTTACTCATCATGCAACGACAGTCCAGTTTAACCAAAACACAGAAGGAAATAAGTGCGGAAGATGTGTACAGATTTACTGTAGTTTTGAACTTGTAATTCTTACCCACTGTTTTAGGTATTTCACTCCAATGACCGGCTGCACAGATGTTAGCATTTTCATGAGTGTTAATAGAGCAAATTAACAGGTAAAATATCTTTCTTATATTTATGGAGTGATGAGGACTGTATAATCAAACTATAGAAAATTCACCCTTACAGTTTTGACTGGACATTCAGTGTTTCATAAAAATGCCTAAGTTCTATCTCCCACCCATAAAATTATCCATTTGACTGACAATAAGAACATTACACTGAAAAAGGAGCACATTTTTCTTCCCCACTTCACATGCAATCTGTAGACCCAGGCATAAGAGCACAGTGAAATTCAGCCTTCAATTATTCCCACATTTCAACATTATTATAAGTCATCACTTTAATACCGTATCTGTTTTCAGTCT
>NC_048895.1:105329545-105405147 GCF_011077185.1 Oxyura jamaicensis
TTTCTTTTTTAACTCTACTTAGCACAGTGTATGAATTGTTGTGTCATATGTTGGGGAGTACAGAAGCATCTCTTCTGGCTCATCCCTACTGTGGCAGCCTTCTACTCCACTGCTTTCCTATTACTGAAGTTAAGTTATACAGATTTTCTGTGCTCACTTGGTCTAACTGGTCTTATACCAATAAATCCCAAATCCAAACAGAAAGATAGGTGTTTAAGTCACACTGAGGATTTTCCGTCTTCAAAGAAGATCTTAGGGTCATTTTTAAAACCAGCCTCCAATGCACTAGGAAGTAATTCTGCGGTCAAAGCTCTCAGTCTTTGGAATATCCAATATCATAAAATCATAGAATGATTTAGGTTGTAAGGGACTATAAAAATCATATAATTCTAAACCCCTGCCATGAGCAGGGACATCTTCCACTAGACCAGGTTGCCCAAAGCCCCATCTGACCTGGCCTTGAACACTTCCAGGGATGGGGCATCCACAGCTTCTCTGGGCAACCTGTTCCAGTGCCTCCCCACTCTCATATTAAAGAATTACTTCCTTATATCTAATATAAATCTACCTTCTATTCATTTAAAAACATTACTCCTTGTCCTATCACTATAAATGCTGATAAAGAGTCCCTCCCCATCTTTTCTGTAGGCCCCCTTTAGGTATTGGAGGGTGGACTCCCTGTAATAGGTCCATGTCCTATTTACATTGGGGTGCCCAGAGCTGAACGTAGTCCTCTAGGTGGGGTCTCATGAGAGCAAAGTAGAGGGGGAGAATCACCTCCCTCAACATGTTGGTCATGTTTCCTTTATGCAAATTTGATACAAGTTTAAAATATTGCTTCTCTTACCCTCCCCTCACCTACAACCATCATGTAATCAATGTGGCATGGAATACTAATTTTCCCTTGAAACTGGCCATAGAGAAAATGAATCACTATGAACTTTAGGAAAAAATGCATGAAAAATACAGTTCTTCATCCTGGTATGTAGAGAACTTACCCCTCTATTTTGCTACTTTAATAGCAACTAAAGTAAAAGAGGTTAACAGCTGAAACTCAGATGTTTAGGCATGCCAATTTGTGATTCAGGTGCCTAAATTTATTCCCTTTTTCTATTATTCTTGATTTCTGATTTTATATTTCCTTCAGTGACACTTCACATTCATATCTGTGCAGCCATTATTCATCTTCTTTTCATACCCTGTTTCAACTCTGAGAAAAGTTTCCTTCTGGTACTTTACTTACTACTACTTCTAAATATTCCCAACATGACTAGATTATACTCTCAACAGAGTCAGTAATAAAACTCTGGAATTAGCAGAACTAGCTAGATCAGTCTTGAGAATTTCTGGTCTGCAAATGTTATTAGATTAGTGAATTTAGAGTAAAATATCCTGAATCATGAGATAATGCATGGTGCTGTAACTGTCTTAACCCAGAAAAAAAAAAAAAAAAAAAAAAACTCTCTGGGATTCTTCAATGATAGCTCAGTCATTAGAGCACCTCTTAATGCCATTTAGGATCTACACCTAAAAAAAAAAAAACAAACAAACAAACAAACAAACAAACAAAGAAAAACCTCTCTGGGATTTTGGGATTTCTTCAATGATAGCACTTCTTAATACCATTTAGGATCTACACCTAAAAAAAAAAAAAAAAAAAAAAAGGAGGAGCGGCAAGAGGGAGTTCTACCTTGTTAATGAAACCATATCCCTACTGTTTTTCGTTTTGTTTTGTTGTCATTGTTTGTTGTTTGTTTTTGTTGTTTGCTTTAAATCAGATATGTCCCAGGAAAGAGGCAGAAATTAAATATAAAATATTTACCTTTTAGTCATCTGTCTACTTGACATGATGCTAGCTTTGTACTCATGAAATGTGTCTCTACATATGCTTTTCTGTTAACCTAGATAGTCTTCCATCTTTATAGCACTGAATATTTTCTTCTGCCTGTAGGGAAGAAGAAAAAGAACTGTTGCCCTATACACCAAAATGTTTCTATAATATCGCTCAGGCTGTATTATGGAGAAATACACAATTTGCAATGAGATCTAAGGTACCAGAGCTTTCAATTTTATTTGCCTCAACCTTCTCCTTAGGCTCACTATCAGGAGGAATCCAAAGACCTTTAAAATGCACTTTCTGTCAAAGTTTGATTCCAGTAAAAATGTTAGAATATTTAATGTTTTAAATGGAGAAAACTCAACATGATCAAGAGAGTGAGAACAGAAATAAAAAGGAGTTATGAGCAATTCCCTCCTTTATATTGCCTCCTTGCAAGTGAGTAATTTCTTATTTTTTTTATTTGTTTGTTTTATACAGAAGGTCGAGAAATAATTAAATGTGAGGGAAATATAGTTTCCAATAAGAGGAACTGTTCAGCAATGTCAATGAGAACAAATTTGAATAAAAATATAAAAATATGATATTGTGACTTTAAGAATAGGAGGAGAATAAGAAAAAAAAAAATTGGGGTGAAGGTAAGTTTCAAAAATCCTGAAAGTCAGTCAAAAAAAAAAAAAAATGCTGGAGTTTAAACTAAAGTACAAAAGTACTACCTATTTATTGAAGAGAAAAAGTAGGAAGAAAAAAAAGTTAACATTCAAAAAGAAGAAAAAGTACATAGGAAGTTAAATTAGACCACGTTATAAAATATAAGTGTGAAAGAATTTTTTAAGTAGATAAGAATAACAGAAATACCAAGATACAGAATGACATGAAAGTAGAAAGTATTTGACTATTCATCTGCCTTCACCACAAATGGTTATAACCACATAGCTATAAAAACATTAATTTCAGTAGTAAGGTAGTGAGATAACAGGGTATGAATTCAGCCTAGTAAAAGGAAAGAATGGTTAGAAATTTCTTTACCAAACTCTCTATTTGACTACAAAACTAGCTAAAAGAACTCTGATCTGTTGACATACTTTGAGCACTACTAAATGATGTCTGATACTCTGGAAGACTGGAAAAAACAAATATGGTACCCATCAAAACAGAAAAGGAGCATTATAGACCAGCTGGCTTGTGCTTACAGAAAAATACTGTAAAAGGTAATCAAACTATTCATAAATACCTAGAAGATAACACAGATATAAGTAATAATCTTCATAGACTTTCAAGAACAACTTGTAGACCAAAGTTACTGCTGCAAGGTGGTAACTAGTCTTGTGAAGATGAGATAAAAATAGTGTGCATCAATTATCTTGACTGTGAAATGATGTCTTGGTATTGTCTCAGATGACCTTCTCATAAGCAGTTCAACAAAATAAATAAAGCTGAGAAGGAACACTAACATTTGTAAAGAAAAATGATTGAAAACCCATCCTTACTCTATAGCTATTAGTAAATGTCTATCAACGTGGAAAGATGTGCTGAATACAGTTCTCCAGAGATTTATCCTAAGCCCTGTATATGGAACTACTCAATATTTTAATTAAAAAGATATCTGATAAAAATAATAATAAATAAATAAATAAATAAATAAATAAATCCTTATGCCAAGCTTGAAGTTTGAAGACAAAATTAGGGTTCGGACTGATCTTGACAAATTGAAGGCATGCTGAGAATTGAAGGCATGCTATTTAACTGGGTAGGTACAAGATACAGCTTTTAGGAATAAGTATGGGCATAAATGTAGAAGAGATAGCTGGTGATTAGAGAGCAGCATTACAGGGTCTTGGAATCACTAGGGTCATAAGGTGAACCTGAGTCAGCAAGGTTATAAAGTTGCAAGGAAGAAGATATGCCCACATGAACAAAGACTGCAGCCTGCAGAATACATGAAGGAATATGTCTACTCTACTCAGTACTGGTTACGCCTAGATTACAATAACTTGTACATTTTTTGAGCATCAAAATTCAAGAAATATGTCACCTACTGTAAGGGACTTTGGAGAGAGTTGAGAGACCATCATAACCCAACAATCATTTTATTAATGTGAAGTATTTAACTGGAAATGTTCTATACTGGCGTTGCCATATGTTGATATTTTTAATTAATTTCACCATTTTTTTCTAAGTCCAATATTCTTCTTATATGATTATATACAGCTCTTTCCACTATAGCACAAAGACAACTAGACTGAAGATGAAACAGAAGCATGCAGAGTGGGAGACTTACTTACACAGCCCTTCATCATTCACTACAGAAGTTGGAAATATGTTGTACATGGAGAAAGAAAAGCAGTGTTTTTTTATGAAAAAAAAAGGAAGATAAACATTGCTTTGGGGAATTCAGTTCTGTCAATGTAATGGAAAAGTCACTCTATTCAAGCATTTCACAAGTGATCATTAATTGTATGTTTCTCATTTCCTCTATTTTAATTAAAGGCTATGATTTTTCATTTGAATGCTTTCAGCTGCAGTTGAAATCATAGGAGCTGTGCTATATTTAAATACAGAGCACTACATAATACAGTGTATTCTGAGATAAATCAGGTCGAGATATTTAATATTGGCATTCAAAAAGGATAGATGTTTCTGTATGTCACATCTCTCTGACAATGTTCCCCCTGTTAAATAAGAATAACCATTATTCATATCATGAAACTGCGGTATATATATAAAACTAGTGTTTGTAAAGCATTTGCACATTATAGTAAGGACTGCTATAGAAAACCATGGGGAACATTATCCCTTTTGTCTCCAGGGTAGTAAAGATAGAATGCAACTACATCAACATCCATTCATTAGCTGTGCAATAAATGGGACTGAGCCCTGGAGGAAGGTTATGCTCTAATGTACACACGAAGGTCCAAAAGTACAAGCAAGCTTAACAATAACATTTCATGACATCGTATTCCACAGTCAAAATCTCTCAAGCTTTTAATATGGCTTATTAAATTTAGTAAATATCTATATAAACACAAAGTAACAAAGAGGATTATGGAAATTATAGTATTATCTAAATACTAATGATTCTGTAGTGTATATAAACCATAAAGATCTTATATTGCATACAAGTGTATTTCTGCCTTTTTGCTATGCCAGTGGGTTATCTGAGAGTAATACTTCGGGTATCTATGAGGTTATTCCTGTCAGTGAAGTAAACACAGCTAAGCTCCAGAGATTTAATTCAAAACCTGAAGAAAACTGAGACTGGGATAAGCTGTGGGCAATTCACAGCACTATTCAGTCTGAACCTGTTGCTCCCAATTTTGGAGAGAATGCCCTAAGGGGAAACAAAATATTCAAGGAAAGTGATCTTGGTTGTCACACACTAAAGAATGCAAGAATGACATAAGAATAAGAGCAAATGTGGAGGAATTTGATGCTGTTGCTTAGTGTTTAAACATACCTGTAAAGGAGTCCTGAGAATCTAGTTTCTTTTCCATTGACTGCTTAAAAATATCATATTGTAAAACCGTGGTACAGGAATGTTCACAGACTTAGAAGGACACTTGGATACTATAGCCCAAACAACTGAAACAGATAGGTGTTTACATGGTCAGTCTATCCAGTGCAATGGTGGTTCTGGGTACCACCATTCAGATTGTATTAGGTACTTCAATGTGTTCAGGAGTGGAGAAAAGGGTTTTATAAATCACTTCTTCAGTTTTATTTATCTAAATCCTGCTGATCAAGCAGCCTCATCTCAGCTACTTGGTCATGCTAGTCTTCTTCAAAGTACTGTCATAGGCATCATGTCTCATTATTTCCACAGGTACATTTATATAAACACAGCTCTGTATTACAACACCCTGTATTCTAACATGGCCAACATGATCCAGCACTTGTAATTCAACCAGAATAGCATTCTATTTTTATCGCAGAAAGAAAACATAAAATTTAGCCAAAAGCATTTCTGTGTGTCATAGATTATATAGAGACTTCTCTTGGATACCCTTGCTATCAGAAAATTTGTCAGTCTGCTTTTACTGCTTCTCAAGAATTTGAAATCCTGTTTGCCTAAATGATACAATTTTATGCCTTCAAAATCTTCTGTGTCAGCTGATTTAGGTTTTTATTTTATCTATTTCTTTTATATTTATATTTATTATTATTATTATTAATACAATATCAATAATAATGTAATTAATAATATAATTAATAATATAATTAATATTACAGAATCACAGAATCACAGAACTGTAGGGGCTGGAAGGGACCTCGAAAGATCATCGGGTCCAACCCCCCTGCCAAAGCAGGATCCTCAGAGCAGGCTGCCGAGGTAGGCATCCAGACGGGGCCTTGAATATCTCCAGAGACTCCACAACCTCTCTAGGCAGCCTGTTCCAGTGCTCCGTCACTATCACCACGAAGAAGTTCTTTTGCATATCGGTGCAGAACTTCCTGTGTTCTATTTTGCAACTGTTGCCCCTTGTCCTATCCCCACAAGCCACTGAGAAGAGGTTAGCTACATCCTTCTGTCTCCCACCCCTCAGATATTTGTAGACATTGATAAGATTCCCCCTCAGTCTCCTCTTCTCCAGGCTGAACAGACCCAGGTCTCTCAGCCTGTCCTCATAGGAAAGATGCTCCAGGCCCCTTATCATTGTGGCCCTCTGCTGCACTCCTTCCAGGAGATCCCTGTCTTTTTTGTACCGGGGAGCCCAGAAGTGGACACAGTACTCCAGTTTATATTTATATAAATTTATATTGTTTATATTTTATTTTATTTTTATTATATGATACAGTTATAATATTTGTTTTATTTTATTTTATTTATATAGATAGTAAAACAAACTGTGTCTAAATGTGGAAGACAATGTCCTTCTGGTTAAAATTCACCTACTGAGGCATTATTTCCTAGGCACTTTGAGGTGTTTTGATAACAATGTTTTATCTTGAACCTCTTCCACAATGCTCTTAATTTAAGTTCAGTGATCGTATATACTGTCATACTCAGTAAGTATCTTGTTATATGTCTATATGTTTTTAAAGTATCAACTTTATATGTTTTTAAAGTATCAAAAAGTTTCCTTTAAATTCATAGAAAAATCCAGTCTGATGTAGACTTAAAGACCAAATAACTAAAGTACCAATTTACTGTAGACACCATTAAGTAAAAATGTCTTGTAAGTCTCACAGTAGTGTAACTTTGAGTTGAAAGAGACGAAAGAACAAAATGAGATCATTAATAAATTGTCAATGTTCTCTTTCTAAAGTGCCTTATTTTCCATGATAGCTTTCTGTTAGTCTCACCCTGTATATGATAAGATATACAATTGATTTCACAGTCACATTAATTAAAGCAGTATTATTTGGCTTTGGAACTGACAAGATGCTCAAAATACTTTTGATGCACTTCAGTGATCTATTATTAAAAATTACATAATAGAATAACTGTAGATTCTATTGGTTTGTTAGTTTCCTGATTCTCATCATGTATGACAAATTTACTCTGCCAACAATATGCAATTTCAGCACAGAACAGGAGAATTGTATCCACTGGTCTTTGAACTCTAACTCCTTGTCTGTCAATCACAGAGATTTCATCTCTCCTCTAAATCAAACACAATGTACTAGCCACAACCATACACAGACATGATATCAAAGAGAGCTAATTAGCTAAAACCACTCCAAGTTGTTAAGATGCTTAGCTCAAAATGAAGGAACTCATGGCTTCTTATTCAAAAGAACATTATCCTAGATTGTTTTTTCTGCATTCATACCACTCTTAACATCTTAGTTTTCTACCAGTTCCCCCCCTCAGGGGGAGGAAGTAGAAGAGGGTGGATGAGGGGAAGCTGTTTTCAGCTTGATTTTTTTGTTTGTTTGCTTGATTCTCACTTCTCTAGCTTGTTAATAATAGGCAGTAAATTTTATTAATCTCCCTATGCTGACTGTTTTTTTCCTGGCACGATAATTGTTGAGTGATCTCCCTGTCCTTATCTAAGCCCTTGAGCGCTTTTCATCATATTTTCTCCTCCTTTCCCTTTGAGGAGGAGGGAGTGAGAGATCAGCTGTGCACCTGAATAAAACGAACCACAAGTTAATATCCAATTAGTGTAAGTTAAACACAATTTGTAGACCAGGAAAATACTTTATTAAGAATGGTGAGGAATTATGAAAATGGCTTAGAAAGTACAGGGCTAAGCTACTACTGTGGAAAACTTAGATAATTAATTTCTACACATTATACCACAGTAATGTGGTAATGTGGCAGAGGGATCTGGATAGGTTGGAGAGCTGGGCGATCACCAACCGCATGAAGTTCAATAAGAGCAAGTGCCGGGTCCTGCACCTGGGACGGGGAAACCCTGGCTGCACGTACAGACTGGGCGATGAGACGCTGGAGAGCAGCCTAGAAGAGAGGGATCTGGGGGTCGTGGTTGACAGCAAGTTGAATATGAGCCAGCAGTGTGCCCTGGCAGCCAGGAGGGCCAACCGTGTCCTGGGGTGCATCAAGCACGGCATCGCTAGTAGGTCAAGGGAGGTGATTGTCCCTCTCTACTCTGCGCTGGTGTGGCCTCACCTCGAGTACTGTGTGCAGTTCTGGGCACCACAGTATAAAAAGGACATGAAACACTCTGGAGAGTGTCCAGAGGAGGGCAACGAAGATGGTGAAGGGCCTGGAGGGGAAGACGTATGAAGAACGGCTGAGGTCACTGGGCCTGTTCAGCCTGGAGAAGAGGAGGCTGAGAGGAGACCTCATCACAGTCTACAACTTCCTCGTAAGGGGGTGTCGAGAGACAGGAGACCTTTTCTCCATTAACACCAGTGACAGGACCCGCGGGAACGGGGTTAAGCTGAGGCAGGGGAAATTTAGGCTTGACATCAGGAGGGGGTTCTTCACCAAGAGGGTGGTTGCACACTGGAACAGGCTCCCCAGGGAAGTTGTCACTGCACCGAGCCTGTCTGAATTTAAGAAGAGATTGGACTGTGCACTTAGTCACATGGTCTTAACTTTTGGGTAGACCTGTGCGGTGCCAGGAGTTGGACTTGATGACCCATATGGGTCCCTTCCAACTCGGGATATTCTATGATTCTATGATTCTATGATCTTGCCTTTGTGTGTAAAGAGGTTTTCATGGACCTAGTATGTAAGATATAAGTGTAATAGGAAACCTGAATCCTTCTGGATCATCAGATAAAAGCCTTACATAAGATTTTGGTGGTGAACCTTAAATGGTGCTAGATGTCTATGGAAGGACAATTAACTGCATATTAAATGTCGACTTTAAACTGAGTTCAAGCTTTTAGATTTCTGTTGTTCATTACGGAGCCTGAAACATCTGTCATTTCTGTAAACCTTTGCAGGTGGACACCTATTAGTCAATTCAGTGAACCCTTTGCAATATCACCAGATCCCCAAATAACCCATATGGGTCTGGCAGATACTTGAGAACTGATATTTTCAATAACAGTAGGACATCAGAAGGCACATCCATCCATATCTCAAATAGTGCTGGACACTTGGTTCAAAAACTGAATCAAGCCCCTACTATTTACCAGATTCTTATTTGGTTTCTGTGGGATTACCCGTGTGACTTTGTTATGCTGTCCTAAAGAAACTTCCATGATCCCATTTGTTGCAACTACGGTTTGGAGGATTCATAAGTACATTACTTCTGTGAGGTTTCACTATTCAGCTTTCCTAGAGAAAAGGGTACTGATGAGCAAATAATTTTTGGACAAATAACCATTAATCTTGAATCTATCAATCTTACTGCATTTACAAAAATTTCATAAATATCTGTTAATTATCCCAAAAGGTGTAAAATGAATACCAGCCCATGGCTCAGAACAAATTATTAAAAAAAAAAAAAAAAAAAAAATACACAAAAATACTGTTTTAGTTGTTGGAGGATTTGGAATTTTTTCATTCTCTTTGATCAGTTTTCAATTTATAATTAAATGCAAACTTGAAAGCCTGGAAAATAGAAAAAAAAATGCATTTTTAACATTCAGATGAAATGGGGAATAGGTGAATCATTGATTAGTGTTAAAAAGGACTACCCAAATGTATTATTATAATCAAAAAAACAAAACTGATTCACCTACTTCATCTGAATCTCTCGGATTCAGATAAATGTGAAGCTTTCATCTTTTAATATTACATTAACAGCAGGACTCCTTTTATTGGGAAAATACCAAAAATGTTGTAGCCTCTGATTTCAAATGGCAATTACTGTTGTTACAAAAATAATATTTACAGTACGGAAAATATTGAACCATGTTCAATTTACATGATTGAAAATGACTCACATTATCATATTTTAAGAAACTATGATTAATTATAGCATTTCAGTTGAAAAGATAAAAAATTGCATTTGAGAGATAGTATCATCTATGCAAAGGCCTGTAAGATCTTAAAAGTCATTTTCAGTTGTGTGGAAGTGCCTTAATATTTGAAACATGGACAAATGAGATCGTTAAATGCCTAGTTAGATAAATAAAGTAATATTCTAAAAAAAAAAAAAATAAATAGTCATTTTAAATAAAAAGTGCAAATATTTTCCCCAAATCTACCAGATATAAAAGAGAACTTCCCATTGAGCTACTAAGCAGCTTTTGTTGTTATCGTTTTCCTTAAGAAGATATCTAGCAAAAAAAGTAGAAATTCACCCCCTCTGCTGAATGAAAAGACCCGTTGCAGGGTGAAGAACTGAGTAAGGCAGATTGATCAGCTCTCTGAGTAACAACCAGTACAACTAAGAAAAGGTAACAGGTTATAGCACTAGAATACTCTCTTCTGAGAGGTACAGAGGCCCCCTTTTGCCAACCTGATCCTCTCTTGAGAGAAGTCTGCAGCTTACTGGAGGCTTGTATTGAGGATGTCACCAAAAAACTGCCAAGCCTCAAACTGTCTAATAACTGTTATGCACTGCTGTTGTTTCGCATGGCCACTAGTGATACAGCCAGGAGCAGGCCGAGGAATATCAACGATTACAGAGCCCTGGGAGCAGCAGTAAAGGACCCAGGAGTGAAGGTAATTTTTTCATCAGTCCTTCTGGTCAAAGGGAAGGGGATTGAAAGTGGCAGTCAAATCAGGCAAATCGACATAAGGTTACAGGATGGGTGCTACAGATGGGATCTGCAGATCTCCACACTGCAGCCCGTGGAGGAGCCCACGTGGAGCAGGTGGATGTGGCCTGGAGGAGGCTGCGGCCCATGGAGAGCCCCCGCAGGAGCAGGCCCTGGGCCGGAGCTGCAGCCCATGGAGAGGAGTCCACGCAGGAGCAGGACGTCTGGGGGGAGCTGCCGCCCGGGGGGGACCTGTGCTGGAGCAGTTTGCTCCTGGGGGATTGACCCCGTGGTACAGAGCCATGTGGGAGCAGTTCCTGAAGACCTGCTGTCTGTGGGCAGCCCCCACAGGATAAGTTCGGGAAGGACAGCATCCCGTGGGAGGGACCTCACGTGCAGCAGGGGCAGAGAGCAATCATTAAGGAACGGCAGAGACGAAGTGTTAGGGACTGACTGCAGTCCCCATTCCCCAGTCCTCTGTGCTGCTCGGGCAGGAGGAGCTGAAACAAGGTGGATGGGGGTAAAGTGTTTTTAGTTGTTTTTTTTTTTGTTTGTTTCTCTAGCTTGTTAGTAATAGGCAATACGTGTTATGAATCTCCCTTTCCTGAGTCTGTTTTTGCCTGTTTTTGCCTGTGATGATAATTCTTGAGCAATCTCCCTGCCCTTATCTCAACCCTTGAGCCCTTTTCATTGTATTTTCTCCCCCTTTCCTATTTCAGGAGGTGGAGTGAGAGAGTGGTTGTGGTGGAGCTCAGCTGCCCAGCAGGGTAAAACCACCACACTTGTTATTGTATGAGTACACCTGTTTCCACAAACAATTCTGCATTTTCCAGTAAGAAAATAAAATCAAATTTACCAACCTTGATGTGTTCTGTATTTCAAAGGAAAATGAGAGTAGGCTTATTATTATTATTATTTATTTTAAGAGTCTGTGAAGGTAAGAGCTACCTAACTCAAAGGTTTTTGTTTTCTAAATATGACATTTCTTTGTAGTCCTATTAGCATAGCACTTTCAGCAAAACTGCACCAGTCATAATCTAAGCTGGTACGTCTACAGAGCTTTGGGCAAATGGGTATGGGGGAAGAGAGTATCAGATGGGTTTTGTTTGTGATAAACTATGTTTGAGAATAGTGCAAATAGTGCAACAGACTTCACATAGTTTTCTGTTCAGGATCATGTTACAAATCAGTGTGTGAGTGAGGAATAGATATCAGAGGCCAGATCTTTTTATTTATGTGGCCTGTAGCTGCTTTGTGAAGACCAGGTTAGCAAATCTGTAGGCTATTGATATATGATGACTGAAATTCTTGGGTGATTTTTCTGGGTGATATGAAATCCCTTATTCCTCCTGTTGTCCTGATGTTGAAATAGCTAACTGAGGTTGAGGGATACCTGTGATACAACGGTTATAATACGATTATGACTTTCCTCATTTCTCGTTATCTTTGTATATATATATGTATTTATTATTATTATTATTATTATTTGGTATGTACTGAACAGGAATAAATGAGGCTTTTAAAATTTTTTCACTTGTTTAAATTTTCTTCTTTTTCCTCCCAGTAATTATGAACTTATTGCAGCAACTAAACTAATGTGTAATAGTGCAACAGAGGTGTACAAATATATTTTGAGTGATAAATGACTGCTGAAAGGCCATTATAATGCAGGACTTCTGTTATGCTTCACTATGTTTTGATTTTATTTCTTTTTTAATCTAATCACTCTCAGAATTCTACTTCACAGAGAGGGGGGACATATTACATATTAAAAGATGCCTTTTTCCTTTTCACTTTTCACCTCTCATGTTCACAATTGTGTAAATTCATAAGCTGGAAAGGAGATGCGTGTTGTTTTTGATGTCCTTGAGCGGTCAGTCATGTTTTCTGCTAATAAATCTGCATTGATGTTTACCCCAGCAAATTGACTGTGCAGTTTCTCAGTGTCATTAGATTAATTGGATAACTCTTCATACCTTAGAGTTTAGGGCATTAGAAATCCAAGAACACTTTTTTTGTTTATTTGATTCAAAATTATATGATCTAATTTTACATCCATCTCCTTTTTTTTTTTTCTTTGTTTCCCCAGTCTTTAATTGTTATCTACTCTCCTCATATTCATTACTATCCCTCTTTTTTCTAACATCCATCCATTAACAATGTGACAAAACTCAAATCATCAATGACTTCAGCAGTTTTAATCCATTAATTTATCTTCTATTAAGCTAATTTGTGTGTTGGGTTTCACATGGATTCCTTACAGTTTATATGTTGCACCTTTTAGGTGTTCATCCAGATGGCCAGTGATTCGTATTTGACTCTTTACTGACCAGGATACTATACTTGTCAAACTGTGTAGGTAATAAACTCAGAGCTACAGGAAAACAAACAAACAAACAAAAAACAGTACTTGACAAATTTAGCATTGCATTCTAGATATTTTAAGTATACACCACTGTTTGGTATCAACGTTTTTTTTTCACTTGCACATTTTTCATTAATTATATTTTTTCAATCTCTATATAACCATCTTTTCAATATCTGCTTTCCTATCCTAGTGACTCATTTTTTCTCATGTTAGTGGTTTTTATCATTGCTGCTTCTTTTCTTCTCCTGTGGTGTTACTTGGTGCTTTACTTTGGCAGCACAGACAGAAATTCCAGTTTGCCTTTCACCACATACCATATTCCTCTCCTGTCACTCTCATGGCTCATCTATCCAGTGAACACCAAAGTAAAAGGTGCAAGTTGTCACATCTGTATTCTCTTAATATGCTATTATTATTAATTATACAGATACCTAAATATAAATTGTGCTTGGAGGTCATATAATTGATCATCTGCATCCAGGCAGAATCAACATCACCTAAACCTTTCCTATCAGATCGTAGGTCTAACCTACTTTAATATAATAAAAGAAAAATAAATAAATAAATGATGATCTTGCTAGCTGCTGCACTGGCAACCTACTCCTTGCACAGGTATCATTACCCCTGAAACAGCTGATCTAAGTCCCTTTTGTTTCAGTTACGCTCACCGCTCACCATTTTGGGAGAATCAACAAAGTGAAATACACATTTAGGTGCAGTTAGCATACATGGGTATTCAAATTGTTTTGAGCCCTTCTAAAATCCAAAGACAAACACACAGTGTGGAACTTTCATGTACAGGAAAATTTACAGCATTTTATTCAGTTTATGAATAAAGGAACCAGTGATAGGATTGTCCTCTATTTCTGATTCATAACTTAGTAGATATTACAGTTTCTTATCTTCTAAAAAAGTCTCTTTTTTTCTTTTTTTCTTTTTTTTCTTCTCCCTGTCTTCAGACCTCTGATTGCTGTTACTGGACCTTCCCAGATTGCACAAAATAGTTCCTCTCTATTCATAGCACATACATATAACTGAGGAAGTCTCTTGGCCAAAGCATACATATTTAGTCCCTTGTTCTTTAATTCAATTTCCTAAGCAAAGTTGATATTCTCTAAGAACGTCAACTAACAATAAGTGACACACTTCAACCTCCAAAAACATTTACATTTTTTCATAAAAATTTCATGCCATCAATCCAGATTAAGAATTTCAGAGACTGAAGGCTACTAATCTGCCAAAAAGTTAATTTGGAGGGTAATAGTATATAATGTCCAAAATTGTATTATATTATTTTGCACCATCTGAAAGGTTTCTTTACCACTCTAATCTCTCTCTCTCTCTCTCTCTCTCTCTATATATATATATATATATATATATATACCAGTTTTCATGGCTGCTACATACCAGGTGTTGTGAATATTGTTCACTAGGCTATTATTTGTATGAAGTAGTGAGTAGAATAGGAAAAATGTTATAGAAACACTGTATTGGTTTTAGCCACCAAAGTAAGACATCTTGACATCATCATGTTATTTCTACTGCTTTTTAACCCCCCTTTTGAAAAACGGGACGCTCAATTGCACATTGCATATCCCATTCCTATTAATCCAACCTTTTGCTAAAAAATTAGTTCATAGTGTTACAGAGATGAAAGAGTATTTTATTTCCTCGTATTAGTTTTTGCGCAGAGGTTAAACAGATCTTGTGTGAATTTCAAAATATTTCCCAAATCTGTAAGTTGACATTATTTTTAAAAACTCATTGTTTTTTCTTTTGCTCTTTTTTTTTTTTTTTTTTCAAACTTTTATATTATAGGCAGAGATATTATAGGCAGATCTATGGTTAAGGTTGACTGACGTTTTCTATCATAACACTTTGTTTTCAATGGCTTCTAATTTTGACAAAGTATAACCCTAGGGACTAAAACTGTATTTGCCAAATGACTGCACCAGGTTGATTTCCTACTTGCTTGCTTCAACCAAATCAATTCATGCATTTCTTAAGAAAGGGACACAGAGAAATATTGTTTTCATATACTAAATATATATATATATATATTGAAAATGGTTTTTGAAGAAGGCCTAACACCTTCTTTCTCAGAAGAGGAAATTGAAATTTAGGAAAAGAGTTTCTTTTCTGTGAAAAAAAAAAAAAAAAAAAAAAAAAAAAAAAAAGTGATTTATCATTTTTATGAGAAACCTCTAAATGGGATCGAGCCTACAGAAAGAGTAAACAATTCTTCCTTATGCTCAGTAAAGAAGGTTTTAAAAATTTATATCTAAATTTGCTACTCAAATCCATCTAAACCTAACCATTCAGAAGAAAATGTTGAAGCAATGAACTGTGAGTTGAACTATGAGTACACTCAGCTAACATAAGTAACTCATGTCTATGCTAAATTCTGCTTCAAAGATCTGGGTATTAGATCACCTAATGTCATGAGGAATCATTTAGAAGGATTGTTTCTGAAAATCCAGATCACTGCCTAAAACTAAATAAAGAGACAGCTTTTTAATTTTTCATTTGTCTTTTTTCCCTCCATTCAGTAAATAGGTACTTTACTGGTAGGGATTACTGTTAGGGAATTAACTCAGAGATTAAGAACATTAAGAACTACCAGGCCTGTAAAACACTGATGGATATGACCACAGACTTGGCTGTCATCATAGAAAACACCAAAGTCAATGGCAAAGCCACTTAGAAAATTCCTGCCCTCCTTTCATATGCCAATTTTTCTGTCTTTATTCTTCAGTTTAGTGTCCCCTCCACCGTGTCTGCAAAGTCATATTGTAAATCGTTCCATTGAGCCAATCTGGATCAAAAGTGACAGGATTTACTTTAGGGGATTATTTTCATCAGAGTTCTTTCTTTGTCATTCAGTTTTGGACAGATAGTGCTCAGTCCTGACTTTCGGCTGACGTTTTAAACTTCCTTGGGTTTTGAGTTAAATGAGGCATTCCTTCACTATGCAGCATGACTGTAGGTTACTGAGGAGTGTCACGGCAGAGATGACTGCATCCCAGTGGCAGATATGATTTGTGACATTGATGTCCTTGGAGAGCTGAATGGTGAATATTAGATGGTTATTAATAGATGTCATCAATAAAGGCAGCAATGCAAAGTTTCTTTTTTTTTCTAAAGAAATGGTGAATAAAATTAAGACATTAAATCAAGATAAAAACTCTCAAAGATCAACAGTGAATCCATTTTGTAATTAGTATATGGATGTTACTTCCATGATTATGGTTTATCTTATTCTCTCTTTTAAATTATGTTAAGCTGACATGGAATTCAGAAATCTGAAGATATAGACAGCACATTTACAGTTATTCTGAAAGTTACACATCTTTGAAAAATATCTCTATATATCATATAATTGTATTGCTCACTCCTAATGCATAACAAATGTGAGACAGTTTACAACTCTTTCATGTATACATTACCTAAAATGTATTATATAGAAAGAACATTGGCTCAGGTCTTATCATGAACTAACAGAACCAGAAACTGGCAATCATAAATATTGAAGTCAAGTAATACTCTTCTGCTCCCCAAAAGTAGCTAACAAATGTAATATTAGCCAGCCATCAGTGGAGTATCCAATGCAGTTTTCGGGGGCAGAAGCCAACCAAACCCTTCACTGCACTATTAACACTTCCTAAACACATTGTCTGTAGCACTTCATTTTTTACAAGAAAATTTTCCAAACTGTTCTGGGAAAGAATTTTTTATGAGCAGCAGAAGGGAATCAGTTTGCTCCTAGAAACACATCAGCACAACCTGGTGTGAACAGCAGGAGACTGGAAATTCTTATTTACACATCTCTATCCATTCAGCCCTTTTGAGCAAATGGTGATTTGTAGTAAAAGCTTGTGTCAGCCTCAGCAAGCTCTCTGCTGTGCCTCAACTCATCTGTGGAGCCAGAATAGAAGAATGCAAATATTATAATAATGATGATAATGATGATAACTCTTAGAAAGAAAATATGGAACGGCTGGACTATGTAGACAGTTACTGAAAAGGTCAATGTACTTCACCAGTTTTCTCTGGTACACTGGATACAGCCCATGTCCTATGAACTGGCAAAGCAAAATACTGCAGCTCTTTGTTTCCTAAGTGGATATCACAGTCTGAGACACACAAGTTATTTTGGCATTAGGAGCATTTGGTTTTGTGATCCTGAAGCTATACCTTGACAGCTTTGCCAGCATGAATAGAAAAATATTTCAGCACTACATTTTCATTCTTTGTACACAGACATATCATATGTAATGATGCTACTGAAATCTCTATGTTCTTTTAAGAATATATTATTAAATGACATTATTAAATAAGCAGCTTGAACATGAGGGGATATGGCCTATAACTTTTGTAGCTGAAATATGATCCTACTGCAATTAGTCAAATGTTACAGTGATGTATAATTCTGGTATTTTTCTAATCAAGATCTCAAAATGTATTTTTGGTTTAACCACTCTAATCATCAATTCTTTCCGCCCTGCTTCACAAAAGGAAGTATAGGTAAATAGATACTGCATAAGATATTGTACATGGGACAGTATTTTGGAACAGACATGTAACAGTAAATTATCCTGGTACTCGCTGGATCACTGGATTCATTCACTGGCAGTAAATCAGCTCTCTGACAAAATCTTTGGGGTGACACAGAACTCAGATATGTGGCAGTAAGAAAACACTACACTGAAGTTCAGCATTAACTCGTTTAAAGAAAGAGATGCTTTCTGAACATAAGCTTTGAGTAAAAAATCCTGTTTATTTTTGGATTCTCCAGTTTTACACATATCTTACAAGGAATTTATATAGTTCTTTTCTTCTCTGGTATGAGTGCGACTTCATGTACACTTCCTGCTTGAACTGGTGGACATTGCAAAGTTAGCACAGGACAAGCAACGTGCACCTTTCAACAGAGATGGCCAAGAGTTCTGGTTCACACAATGGACACAGCTGTGTGGGAGGAATACCGTTAACCTGGCTTGCTCAGTCCTCTCAGGTAGTTCTCTGATGGGCAAACGTTTATTTTCAGAGATCATACACTAGTGCTATTCTGCAAGAAACAATTCTTGCCCCTGTATTGAATGTGTGTGTGCTAAGAAATACAGACACTGTGTGGTTTTACAATCTACTGCTAAAGGTATGAGGGAAGTGCCTGGTCTGATATTAATCTATAGGAGATGTAAACACCCATTGATTTCAGGGTAAAAAAAAAAAAGGGAAATAAAGGGGGAAATGCTCATCATACTGCTGTCTTCTCTGTTACTTCTGCGTGCTTAAGTAAGGCCAGCAGTACTAGAAAAGTGATGAGGCCTGCAGATGCATTATTAATTTTATTTTTTCTGAACACAGTGAAGGTTGTTCTTCCTTGTCATAGCCTTTCCACTGATGTTTTTGAAAACTGATACTGTGGCAGGCACAATGGCAAGCAGTTTACTGTTGGTCTCCACCCTGACCTGTTAAAACTTATTTGTCATTACAGAGCCTAAGCAGGGTAGCATCAGATGATCATATTCAAACCTGTTGAAACAGTTAATAGAGTATTGCCGTTATATCCCTGTCCAGTTTTGTGGCTGAAGAGAGTACTATTCAAGACAGAAGTAACATGCACTAATATGTGAAGGATATTAAAGGAAAATAGATAAATTCTGAACACTATGGAAGAACTCTATTTACGACAAATCTGTGTGAAAAAAATTAAATAATTCATTACAATTAGATACTTATAGATATTATTGCTCAATAGGTATTGCTGATAGCATTCTAACTCAGGGCCCTACTATTTAAGACGTCTTCTGTGCTTTAATTTTACAGAACCGCAGAATGGTTAGGAATGGCAGGGACTTCTGGGGACTTCTCTAGTCCAATCCCCTGCTCAAAATAGGGTCAGCCAGATCAGATTGCACAGGGTTGTGTCCAATCAAGTTTTGAATATCACCAGGGATGGGAACTCCACAATCCTTTTGAGCAACCTGTTCCAATGTTTTACTACCTTCACAATATTTTCTTCTTATTATTATTGTTCTTATTCTTAAATGGAATTTCCTGTATATCTACTTGTACTCCCCCCATCAACTTGTATTTCTTATTTCTCCATGGATAAGATCCTCCCTGAGCCTTGTTTTCTCTTTGATGAGCAGTCCCATTACTTCATACATGGCATCACAAATTCAGAACTGAGGGGAATTCCTTGACCTTCCTTGACCTGCTGGTAATGCTTCTCCTCACACAGCCCAGAGTGCTTTTGACCTCATTTGCTTCAAATTTGCATTGCTGTTTCATGGTCAACCTTTGGCAGCCCTCAAACCCAAAACCAGTTAATTTTACAGAATTATTTGGAATTAAATATCTACTGAATAAGGCACTTTTCTTCATCTTTCCTTAGGCAGACCTCCTGGATATGTCACCAGTTAAGAATTATTTATAGAATGTGTTTTATTTATTTATTTATAGTAGCTTCATAAGGAGAACTTGAGATTTATTCCAGAATAGTGTGTAGCTTTTTAATAGTCTGTGATCTGGGCATTAGGACCTGCTGAAAGCAGATTTCTTGACTTTGAAATAAGTTTTTGACTTGAAATCCCATAGAAAATGTTTGTTTGCTTTGTTTGTTTTCCCAGTTGGAAAACTCTGGTTTTCAACTATCTTCTTATTGAAGATGTATTCAGATGCTATGTTTCGATAAAACTTATCTCTTTGGGAGACAAGTGAAATTAAGATTTTGACAGTTATATACGCACACTCATAAGCAGGAAATATGTGACATAACTTTTTGCTGAAAGCTAAATATCTAGGCGTTTCAAAATGTAAAAGATCAAAGAGCCACCATGGGAAGTCTCAGCAACTTTTCATTACCTAAATCTGAATTATTTTGTTGTAATACTCTAAAACTGAATAATAATAATAATAATAATAAACACCTATCAAGGTTTGTGTATGTATGTATATATACATATATATATTTGATCAAATTCTTAATAATTTCATAGAATTGTTGAATATCCTGAGATAGAAAGGACCCACAAGAATCATCAAGTTCACCCCCCCCCCCCCCCACACACACACCCCACACACACACACAAAAAAAGAGTATATATCCAAGAGCATTGTCCAAATGCTTCTTGAACTTCAGCAGGCTCAGTGCCATGACCATTTACATGGGGAGCTTTTTCAAGTGCTCAGCCACCCTCTCAGTGACAAACCTTTTCCTAATATCCAACCTGAACCTCCCCTGATGCAGCTTCATGTTGTCCCCTCAGGTCCTATTGCTGGTCAACAGAGAGAAGATTTAATGCTGCTGGTGTTGATTGCTTCCCTTCTGAACTAGTCTGTGTTTGCAGTGATTCTAAGAAGAAACTGATCTGTTCAAGTACAGGCAGGTGTGTGTTGGTGATTTATTTCATACCGTCTCTACTCTTTGGTTTGAAATAAGTAACAATGAACTCCTTCCAATTCTACTCTAAGCTTAGGTCAGGGCTTTACTGTTCTACAGCCTACTCATCACACATAATGGGATGGGGTGATTATATGATATAGTTTGCTGCCAAGGAAGAACAGTAGGGACAATATTCACATTTTATTTTTGATTCTCAGGCTAAATTTAAATAGTATACAAGGAAAGTTCCTGCAGGTATGATTCTTAATGAGTATAATAGCTTCTGGATTTCATGCCAGAGTACTTAAATGTGGTAAAACTGATTACATTATAAATATCTTCTTAGCATGTTCATTGCTCATGCTACTTAAATACAGTTCTGTTTTCACAGAAAAAAATGCTTATGGTTAGTGTTCTGTAGTACTCCTGAGGTGTGTTTTGTCATTTTCTTTCAGTGGTGTACTTGCATGGCATGTACAACCCAGAAAAATTAGAAGATGCAGAAAAAGGGATGTTGAAAATCCAAACGATTATGTCAAAATCCATGATCTACATGGAATGAATTTGTTGTTGTTGTTGCCCATTGCTATTTTGTTTTAAGAACAGAAGAGTAGAAGGGCATCTGAAATCTTCACATTATTAAAGTGAGCATCCCTGGAAAGTGCCATTCATATGCAAGACTCACAATGAGACTACACTGTGAATGCATATGCTGCCCATCTCTTAACTTGCCTCTATGGAAGCCATGTTATATACACAGTGTGTAGAGGTTAGGGGAAGGTTAAAGATGCCAGGCATCTCACTCTTTATGCCTCCAGGTTCTTATGTCATTGTTAGATATGTCAGCCTTGTAGCCTGCAGAGGTCTGTGTTTACCAAGATTTCCCATTGTACTATATCAGCAGTTGTATGTTTTTGATGGCTGAATACGCAAGTAGGACCTTGATTTGTCTGTCATTTCCAGAGACGTCCAGATTTTGTAGTGTCTGTGATGCCAGCCTCTGTTGCTATGACACCGAACTACATTTAGTCTTGCTTGCCAGCTCAGTAGTTTCATGCCTTGCTACTTAAACAACGAAAATATTGAGCCACACTTGCTGAAGAATGCTTTTCAGTTTGGCTTGAATGGGAGATAGTTTTTCTCCTGTAAAGTTCTTCGTTCTTTATTTTATTTCTCTGTAAGGAAATCAGACTCTGAAGAACACATTCTGAGAATAGAAAATTGACTTTTTTCAGTCCATGTTCCCTGAGTGTTGTTTCCTTCCACCTAAGGCTATGGAACGACATGGTATTTGAAAATGGAGAAGTGGCTAGTGTTAAATCCTCTGTGTTCTTCCCCCCATGTCCTCAGGAACTGTCTAGATATGTATCAAATTGCAAAAGCCTTCTCCCCAAGGCCTTTTCATCCTCTCAAAATCTGTTGCTCACTTTATCTTCCCAATGATTCCACATCTGAATCACACTTTTACTTTTCTTAACATTAGTTTTCATCTAGATAGCCTCTCCTTTAAAGAAGATAATGATTTATCCAAGCAGCAGCAGGTGTCCTTCATCACTCAGAAGGCAGGAGGAACTTTGTACTTGCAAGTCACTCATTGGCAAGGGTGTATATAAAAGAAAGGCTATGACTAATATCAAAGGTGCTCCAGAAGTGAATTATGAGTCATTTTGTCGAACTTTTTTTTACTAGATTCTCACAAAAGTAGTGGTTTTAAGATGTGTGACATATGAGAGGGCCAAAAATAAAGCTCAAAATAATGCTTCTTTATGTTCCTTAAAATCTCATGTTTCTGTCCAGATCCTTACTGACACTATCCCTTGCTTCCAAAAGGTCTTATTTAAACTATCCTGAGCATTCTTAGTCTGTGTCAGTCAAAAGTGGATGGGCAAGTCTCGAAGGGATTTGACAAGGTGATTGTTAAAGACAGCCATATCAAGGAAACCTCTCCGATAAAGAAATGTATTTTTTTTTATGCAAAAACATTTTTTCAGTCATTCTAAACATGCTTATCATTTGTCACAACATTTCAAATTTGCTGAGAAGAGAGTAAAATTCACAGTTGTGCAAACGCTCCTGTCTGTTTTACTAAAACTGATTTATATTCCAGTTTCTCAATGACATTTTCTTTAGTTGAGATCAAGGATCATATTTAGGGTATGTGTAAGTGCATATAGATGCACGGAATGTGGTCCACCATATTTCCATACAAAAACAGTGCAAGTTACAGCTGGATAGACTGTGAGATGGAACTTAATCAAAACATTTCCCAAGCACCAAGTAATAAGACAAGGGGAAATGGCCTCCAGTTGCACCAGGGAGATTTAGGTTGGATATTAGGAGAAAATTCTTCTCTGAAAGGGTTGTGCAACATTGGAACAGTCTGCCCAAGGAAGTGTTTGAGTCAACGTCCATCGAGGTCTTCAAGAAACATGTTGATGTAGAACTGAGCAACATGGTTTAGCGGTGGACTTTAGTATTCTTAGATCATCTGTTCTATGATCATCTATGATGATCTTAGATCATCTTAGATGAACCTGAGTGATTCTATGATTCTATTTCATATAAAAAGAGAGTACAAAAGCCCTACTAAGCTACAAAAGCAGTTGAAGTTAGTTTCATAAGGAGGTTTCATGAGGATTTGACAGATTAAAAGCTAATGGCACTACTGTCACAGTCTCAATGGAAATCTGTCCTGATCTCATTAACAACAAAGAGCTAGAGACACACAAGAAGAACAAGGAACAGAAATGATTCAGAATGCAATGGAAACTATTATTTAGATTCCAGATCTTCTTTTATATGCACAGGTCATAGGCAAACACAGAATAGGAGAAAAAGTTGCTAGAATGTAAAAGATTAATGACTTAATGTAAGTCAGAGTTTAGCCTTTCTTTTTTGAAGCGTTAAGAAACAGATTTCTGCAGTAGATCTGTATCTACAAGGGAGTTTGTGTCATAACAAATTGTATCAAAATCATGAGAAATTGCAGGAATAAAATCACAGAAGACAAGATGGTTCAATTTAAAGTGTTTTCAAATTTTAAAACATTTTAACTCCTGTCCATCCAGCTCAGGCTCAAACTGAATGCATTTTAAACTTACTGGTCAGTATAGGTGAGATAACTTCTTAATGAGCCAATCATTTGAAATATATATATGTATTAGAAAAAGAATATAACCTTTTAGAAAATTATGCGTGATGTAAACTGTAAATCTTAACCAGTTAATTTGAAAGCAACACTGTAACTGTGTGCTGATGCTTCACATTTTATGCTTTAAGAAGAAAAACATTACTAAAGAGCAATTCAAATTTCTGAGCTTTTTTTTTTTTGTGTGTGTGTGTGTGTGTGTTGTATGTCTAATATATCTTTGTGTTTTTGTTTTTGTTTTTGTTTTCCCTGAGATTATAATTTTTGTGATTATTAGGTTTTATTTCATTTAGCAGTCCTGAATTGAAATTTTATGGGACAAATCAGAAACCAGTATGTGCTAAACATTATTTGAGACATGCAGCTTTAATGATGGTACCTGGTTGTCTCATTTTGTCACCAAGAAACAGAAATGCTAAAATAATGATCCTAAATAAAAGTTTCATATTAAAAATAGAGACTGAAAGCTGAACTAGAGATCACAGCGACTTTTAGTATTTTAATGGTAATCTTCCTTTTGTCATGCTTTAAGATGTCGTGGATTTTCACCATTGCCTTATGAAAATGTGTAGTTTAAGCTTTAAAGAATAGCAATAGTAGGTTTTATTCTGTTCATAAAACGGTATTTCTGATTTCATAGAACAGCTCATTAAGCTTCTTCACTGATTTTATTATTTTCCATGTTTGTTTGTTTGTTTGTTTGTTTTTTTAAAAAAAAATCTTCATAGCTGTGCTCTTCCTGATGCAGTAAGACCATTGCCTCTCATCCTGATTAGTTCTGTCTTTTGGTTTCTCTTACACTAACAAGCATGTATATATTTTATTACAGTATAACTACTTGAATAGAACCTTTTGGTTCTTTTTTTTTCTTTTTTTCTCTTCTTACTGTGTACTCTTCTTATGAAAAGAAAAATGATGTAGAAAATGTATAGATAGCTCTTCCTAGCACAACTATATGGCTTTTCCAGTTATATAGCTACCACACTGCTATGGTTCCATTTGTTTGCCTAAACAAAGGTGTGTAGTGTCAACTGGGAATCCATATCAGTGGTCTGGTAGCAATGGCAAGAGACCTATGAATGACCCACTGAGTGGACAGAAAAATTAATGAAGGCATTTGAAACTGTACTAGATGCAAACTTTTAGGCAGCTTGACAGCACTAGGCACCTGAATTCCTAGTACCTTTCATGGAACATGGTATTTCTCAATTATTTACACAAGATAGCTGAATTACTACATTAATTGTTCTAATTCTAATGGATCCTAATTATTTGTTACTAGAATAAATCATAAAATAAATGGAGATTTTATTCCTCAATCCAAAATAAATTATATCCTGTTAAAGATCTCTATTTTAACAGTGAAGTTTCAGGTCCAACAAGAGGGCCCAATTGTATTCCATACCTGGGATGACAAGCTGTTGCTTCAGGCTTTTTGAATGAAGTTATACATCTTTACCTTACAGCATGTTTTGTTGTGGGTACATACATAAGGTAAGAGAGGGTTGCCAATGGTGGTTTCACTCTGATGAGCATCTAAATTCCACCAACACTGATCTCTCACTCATTGCTCTCCCAGCTGCTGTTGTGCAACAGTTTTTTTGTTTGTTGTTTTTGTTTGTTTGTTTGTTTTCATTTGTTTTCCCTTTCTTCATTTCTGCTCTCCCAGAGGCCCAACTAGAGTTGCTTACTGGCTCAGCTCTGGCCAGCGGCCAGTCCCTTTTGGAGCTGGCTGGAGTTGGCTCTGATCTGACATGGGGCAGCTACTGGGTTCAGCTCACAGAAGCCACCCCTGTAGCCCCCCTTCTACCAAACCCCTGCCACATAAACCCAAAACAATGGGATCTTATCATAAGGATTAGTTAATTAGTTTAAAATAGGCAAGTCCTTCATGAAGATCATAGAGATCTTCACAGTGAAAATTATCCCAGAGGTTTGCACTGCCAATATTTTGGTGTTTAATGTGCTGGTGCCCAATTTCTCTATGTGGGAGTTATTGATGACCTCATTTAGGTCTCCTGTATTTGCAAGAGAAACCATTCCAATATTTTTGAAACCCCTGTGGGCCAGAGTGGAAGATTCATGAGCTTCACAGCCTGCCACAGAAGTGTTTTATATCATTACAGTGGGTGTGTGATGTGTTCCACAGAGCATGAAATGAAGGCAAGGGTGTCATGTATGTATGCAAATTCTAATAAACCAGCGTTGAAGAATAACACTGGTTAAAAGAAGCTAACTTTAACATTACTTCCTCTACACTATGTGTAGAGGTTAGCCCCTAAGGAAATCTATTTCTTCAGCTGCTGTTAAGGTTCCTTTATGGAGTGAAATAGTTTCTCCATAAGAAACTTGGAAATTGACTCATTGAGTGTAGGTGTACATGGATTATAAATGAGTACCAGGGAGAGAAACAATTAACAGGCCTATGTTTCTTAGCCTATGTAAACAAGCAACAGCGGCTCCCTATTCAGCTGCTGTGACATTTAAAACTAGAGTGAATAAAAGACTAGGAAAGGATATTGTAATAAGAACAATGACATAATGTAGCACTATATAAGCAAGTATCTACAAATCTTTACTGAATGTCAAAGCTATTCATTACCATCACCTGTAGGACAAAAATCCAAAAAGATAAGTTCTTCATTTCCTTAGCCATAATTTCTGTAATGACTTTAGGTCAACTCTAAAAATAAAATGTATCTTCAACCTACCCAGGATTCCAGTTTAATTGAGATCAAATGACATTGGAAGAGATCGAAGAGATTAGATGGCACTGTGGGTAAGAATCAGGACCACTGCAGCAGTTGGTTGAGCTAGTGTCAGCAGTGAGATAAGAGATCAGCTCACTATGAATCTTTAGCTTAAGTTATAAAGAAAAGTTTCAAAGTACCTTTTAGTAAGAACTGGCCTTTGTACACTGACCACAACAATATACACCAACATGCAAGACAACGATGCATTAACTAACCTCCAGTGGTAATTTTTATAGAATTAGCAGTGTGTGATAAGCACTGTATCATAAACAAACCTGTTTCTAATGTTGTTGGTAAGTCTGATGTAATTTCTAGTCCAATCGTGTATTTTCTGAGTTATTTGTGCTGTATTGCAGAAATGTCATTGTGGACAGATATGAAAGGGGAACTGAATTTACAGCATATATTAAGGATTAGCACTCATCTTTACAAGTTTCCCTTATTCTGCATTAGCACATTAGCATTTTTTTATTATTAGCCCACTGCGTTTTTTATTTTCAGTTACTAAATTTAAAAGTTAAGGGTCACCAACCTGCTAGTTTGCCTCTTGCTGCAACACATTAGAATTTGCAATGTAAATGTGACAGGAAATTTGAAAATGGTAAAATCCTTTCTGTTAATGCGGAACACTGAAAAATGTCCATATCCTCTTTATGGACATATATATATATATATTTAAACTTAGAGTATATAGACAGATAGATTGTGAAATATTCATAGATTCACACTGTCCATGATATATGAAAAGCACCAGTTCTTGTTGGATATTGTTAGATATTGACTTTCCACTACATATTTGAGAATACATTCTTTTTCAAAAGACTTGGTCATAATATTTTCAATTAAACCATGGTATTGCTTTATTATTATTGTTGTTATTATTATTTGCTAATCACAGTAGAATATTAAAATTACTTATTATATGAATAGACAGCTTATCCCACAAGAGTTGACATGTTATTTTCATGTTCTTTAGAGTTTTAAAAAATAAGATTTGCCCTTTTGTGGGACTGAACCACCTTACATTACTAGGGAAGACTCCACAGGGATTTGTTATATACAGTTTCTCTTGGGACACTTTAAGGTTGAAGTTAAATCAGGATACAAGTAGCCAGTTTCACAGTCAGCAATACAAAATTTTGGATTTTAATTTCTTAGACCAAATTTTGATTCCAGCCTTCTCAAACCATGTATTCATAATTATATGGTTGCAGTTTTTCAGATAACAACTTACAGTACATGTAGGCACAATTTCCCATCCATTAAGTTTTTGGAAGATTTTCAGCCCTTGCACATTTATCTGCCAAGTCTCATCTATAGGGAAAATTTCACAGTTTTAACCTGAGATCTTAACTTCCAGTATTTCAGTACACAATTCTAGTTCAATTTCTGGATCAAATTTTGACTAGGTTAGAAAAGGCTCAGCGTATGCTGAAAAAAAAAAAAAAAAAAAAAAAAAAAAAGAGCTATTCCAAAAAACAATCATTGAAACAAACTGCAAGAAATGCAAGATTATTTCTTTTAGATCATTTTAAGTTAATCAATGAAAGATCCTATAAGCATTTCAGGCTATATTGAATTATTAACATAATTCCATACAATTGCTCATAGGCTTGAAGTTGGGCATCCCTTTATGTGCATGCATGATCAAGTATTAAGTGTTCTGAATTCATCCCATAAATTCAAAGGCAAGGCTAGTAGTGTACAGAACTTGAAAAGTTAGTCCACCTAGCAGTAATAGAAATGTATGTGTTGTATGCTTGTTTTTCTTCCTTATGTATGTGTGCATGAAACTCTCCCTTGTTACTAGTTACTTCACAGTATGAAGTGTTTTTAATTTGTCAAAATAATAAAAAAATATAAATCAGAAGTACTGCAGGTGGTGATGAGGGCTTGGGGAGTAGGAAAAGTCAAGAAAATGGCAATCAATATTTCATCAACATATCTCAAAAGATTTCTAAAACCCCATTTACAAAATATGAGACATTTTAAGACAGAAAAATGTTGCATATAAAGGGCATTAAAAAGTTAGCATTTGCCAATTTTATTAAGAAAAAATATACTATACATTTTCTGCTGAATAGCTGTATATTTTAATAATTTATTACACCCTCAGCACACAGAAGTAGTGTCTACTTTCTCTATTTTATCTTTGGCATGGAGATGTAGGAAAAAAAAAAAAAATCCCTGTAAGACTCAATAGTCTGCCAATGTGATACCAATAATCTGAAAGCACTTTACTTCCCATAGAAGAGTCAGAAGACAGAGTCAACATATCTACTTATACCATGGAGCTTGGCTTAACTGCCTTTGGTTATTTTTTTTCTGAAAGATGTAGTAAGTAAATTCCTCAGCATGGGGTGAATCTGGGAAGAAGATGGATAGGCTCTGGTCAACTGATGCTACTCTACCAAGTTTATTTTATACATATCACATAGTTTCCTACATGCACATATGAATTTTGGGTAACCTAGGAATGGCTTCTGTGTGTTCAAAGGTGGATGCTGACTGTGTTGTCCTCTGTGTGGCTGTAGGAGGGTGTGGATAACACAGAAAAATGTTTTCATACACTTAACTAGATAGCTGTAAAATGTTTTTTCACTAGGGGGGATCTGTAGCTGATTAATTGTGGCATCTTCTAGCTACATCTTGCAAAACTAAAATTGTGTTGGAGTCTGTTCTCTGCCTTTGATGCCAGCTAGCATAGTTTGGCTGCAACTTTACTAATAAAATATTTTAGAAGTCAGGACAGGGTAACTGCATCCAAACTGCTTACTGGAAATGGTATCTGTTCTAGACTAGCTATTAAATCATGGCCATAAATAGTTTGAGGAATCTTGTCCGCGATTCTAAAAACGTAGTAGTTCGGGTAATTATATTTCTATTACAGCAAGTATACCTATGCGTTGCTTAATTTTCTAGTACATATGCATCCTTAAAAGAGAATTTCCCTCACCTGTTTTAGCAGTGAGATATAGCTGTGTATTAGAAAGCCTAAATTAATATGTTGACATATAAACATCCATGGAGTGTTGCTTGTCTACATTCCAGTTATGGAGAGAAAAAAATCAAGTCAATAGAGTTACTGGAGCTTATTCATCTTTTAGTGAAGGGTGATTCATAGTCATTGACCACAGACCAGGGACAAACAGTGCATTTTTGAATCATAGTATACATAAGAAATCCAAATGGGCATGACAAGTATGAAAACGACCATAGGGTGCTTGTGCCTTTGTGGAACAAGAGCTGGAGACCAGATAGGGTATTTCAAACAGCACTAGGTTCCCCTATTTGGGCAGCTGAACCTGACTTGGTCACTTCGAGAATACAGTTCATGCAAGCTGCTTTACATTCCCATCTGAAGATGGGATATAAAAGTCCCTGGAAACTCTTAATTCTCTCCATAATTTTAAATGGAATCTGGCATGGTTCTACCATTATTGCCTGCTGGGTGACTTCAGGATCTACAATATAAGTAGATAAGATCAAACATTTGCCCATATATTTGAACCTCACTACTATATTGAAAACAAGTATGTAGTTTAACTTTTTTTTTCTTTTTTTTTCTTTTTTTTTTTTTTTCTAGAAAGAAATGGAAGATTCTCTGTAATGATTCTGCTTCCATTCTAACATATCAGTAGAGGAGATATGCTGTGATATGCGGGAGATGATGGGAAAACCAGGCCTGAACACACAGAAAGGTAAGAATTCACTTTTGATGTTTAACAATAGGATCAGCTTATACAATGTTCCTTGCAAAGATCTCATATGTTATCATCAAACAAAGATCTGAGCTTCTCTCATCACTATTTATGAGAGCAAGACTTCTTAGCAGTATGGGAATGACTGCCTAGCTGATTAAATTCTGTTCTCTTTATGTTTTGTTGGTGGTGGTGGTGGTGGTCGTTTTTTGTTTCTTTGTTTGTTGTTTTTTAATGGATTCACTGTTGAATCCCAATTATAGAGAAATTATCTGAATGCAAACTAAAGTTGTTTGTTTTTTTTTGTTTTTTTTTCCTATTTCATTTGTCTTCTGTATTGCACGTAGGTAGCAGCAGGAGGGCTGCAGAGTTGGCCTCTGTGAGAATATATCAGGGACTGCCCTGTGATGGACAGAGACATTTCAGCTCTGCTATGGACCCAGAAGTTGGTGGCACCTCTGTGAAAATGTAATTTGGAGAAGGCAAAAAGCAATGGACAGGCAGAAGAGGAAGGAAGCAAAAAGAATGAAAAACAGCTGCAGGAATAACAAGGTCAGAAGAGAAGGAGAAGCAAGAGGATGAGGAGGAGAAGGTGGTGGAGGACAAGGATGAAGAGGCACTTCATGGTGCTGGAGCAGATATCCACTGCTGCTCATGCAATCATAGAATCATAGAAACATAGAATCATAGAATAGTTTGGGTTGGAAGGGAACTTAAAAACCATCTAGTTCCAACTCCCCTGCAATGGGCAGGGACACCTACTACATCAGGTTGCTCAAAGCCCCGTCCAACCTGGCCTTGAACTTTTCCAGGGATTGGCCATGCAGTTTCTCACAGCACCTGTGCCAGTGCCTCACCACCCTCCGAGTAAAGAATTTCCTCTTTATATGCATTCTAAACCTACCCCCTCTTAGTTTAAAGCCATTATTCCTTGTCCTATTACAAAACTCTCTGACAACTCTCCCCAGCTTTCCCGTAGGCTTCCTGGAGGGCACTCAAAGGCCTCTATAAGGTCTCCCTGGAGTCTTCTCTTCTCCAGGCTGAACAACCCATATTTTCTTGGTCTGCCCTTGTAGGAGAGGTGCTCCAGCCCCTTGAATGTCTTCATGACCGTCCTTTGGACTTGTTCGAATACTTCCATGTCCTTCTTGTGCTGGGAACCCCAGAGCTGAACGTAGTACTCCAGATGGGGTCTCATGAGAACAGAGCAGAGGGGGAGAATCACCTCCCTCGACCTGCTGGCCATACTTCTGTTGATGCAGCCCAGGACGTGATTGGCTTTCTGGGCTGCAAGCACACATTGCCAGAGCATGTTGAGATTCTTCTCGACCAACACCCCCAGGTCTTTCTCATCAGGGCTGCTTGCAATCCATTCTCTGCTAAATCTGTATTTATGTTTAGGATTGCCCTGACCCAGATGCCATACCTTGCATTTGGCCTTGTTGAATGTGATGAGGTTCACACAGGCACACCTCTCAAGCTTGTCCAGGTCCCTCTGGATGACATCCCTTCCCTCCAGCATGTCAACTGCACCACAAAGCTTGGTGTCATCAGCAAACTTGCTGAGGGTGCACTCAATTTCACCATCCATGGCACTGACAAAGATGTTAAACAATATCAGCACTGACCCTTGAGAACACCACTCATTATTGATCTCCACCTAGACATTGAGCTGTTGACTGCAATTCCTTGAGTGCAACCAGCCAGCCAATTCCTTACCCACCAAGTGGTCTGGCCATCAAATACAATCTTGCCAATTTAGAGACAAGGATATCATGGGGACATGGAAGGCACAGAAGAGCAGGTGAATATTTCCTGAAGGGACTGTGGCCTATGGAGAGCCCACATTAGAGCAGTTTTATTGAGAGGTCTACAGCCCATGGGAGTACAGTACTGCTGGTGGAGCAGGGTAAAGTGTGAGAGAATAAGTGGCAGAGAGGAACCATTACACACTGACCATAATCTTCCATCCCACTTCCCCCCTGCACCATTTGGGACCGAGAGTAGAGGCGTTGGGAGTGAAGGAGTGAAATTGAACCTGGGAGAGGGGGAAGGAAAGGTGTTGTTTTAATATTTGTATTTGTTTTTAATGACCCAATTTGTTTTATTTGACAATAAATTAATTTTCCCAAGCGGTTTTGCCTGTGACAGCAACTCATAAGCAATCTCCCTGTCTTTATCTCAGCCTCCAAGCCTTCTCATCCTACTTTTCCCCCCTGCCCCTCTCTCTTTGAAGAATGAATGAGCAGCTGGCTGGGTGTTTGGCTGTTTGCCAAGGCTAAACCAACTGAGCTTCAAACATGGCTGAGATTAGCATTTAATGCTAATGTAATGCATAGCCTTTACTCATGATTTCTAAGAACACATCCTTAAAAAAATTAATTAGGAACTGAGTTTCTTTGTGATATTGTAACTAACATGTTTAGCATACATTTTTAATTAAGTTGCCTAAACTGGGGCTAAAGCAGAGGAGCAGCCACTAAGGGCTTGTCTCATTTGCCAGTGGTACACAAGAATCTTATGTCATATGAAGTAACCTGGGAGATATCTGGCACTTCAGAAGGGCTTCCTGGAGGCCTTATGTCTTATCTGAGGATTGCATGCAAATATTTTTCTTATGATATCTGAAATTACACTAGATGCTAACAGCTAGTTATCTCTTTAGAGATAACCAAGTATCTCTTTAGACTCTGCTGACTGAACAGACTACATTTCTTCAGACTAATGTATCAAATCTGTAAACACCTAAGTATGGATACTTGCATTTAAGTGACAATGTCAAACTGAATTTTACCCTTCATAAACATTTTATTTTATTTTTATTTTATTTATTTTAATTTATTTTTTATGGTTACTATTTGCAGATGTGAGATACAAGGTCTGCTCTTTCTTTAGCTTGACAATTAAATATTTCACCTTCACATTCACATGAGGTGCTTCCATACCAGTTTCCATTTATTGTGGTAACTAAAGAAATATATTTACAATTTGGATGAATCCGTTTCTATAAATAAAATTCCACATTAAAATAGATTCTGTCAAAGTCCCTCAGCCTGAAGCAGAATACTATGTACACAGAGGCCCTTTGTAGTTTAAAAGTTTGAGAAATATGCTATAAGTAAGTTAAAACTAATCATCTTTAATTTAGACTGTAGGTCTTCTCAGCATGACTCATACCCTCATCATTATCTTACCCTTCCAGCATTACTATAATGCTACTGTAATTAAGATCAGTATCTTACAAAATTTATCCCGAGGAAATTTACAATACAAAAAAAAGAATATGTTTCAGTTTTTGACAGTATGAGACATAACCTCCCTTTATGTCTGTAAAATTGACAGTATATGACTCCACTATATGGTAAAGAAATCTTCTATATGATTAATGTATTTAAATACACTGCTTATGATTGCAGAATACCAAACAGGTAAAACTAATCTACTACTCTATTAGGAATAATGTGACTTCAACAATCAGAATTAAAATGCTTAATAGATTTGCTCCAACGTTCAGCTCTATTTTCATTCATTTCAAGTATACATGATAAGCAAGGAATGTTACCTGAAGCAGTATTTTCAAAGACATAAAATACAGATAGAAGGATAGAGAAGTATGTACAAAGACACAAAAATTAAACAGTCTTTTCCCCAAGTTTTACAGAAATATTTAAGTACAAATATAATATATTAAATAATTCAGGTAAATATATGCATGAAATATTCTCTGTTGAAGACCTTTTTTAAATTGAAACAAAATAATACAAATATAAACAAGCATACAAACAAAGTCCACAATCAACTTCAGAGACAAAAAGTAATCATTTTTATCCAATTTCACAAAAGGTGTTCGGCTTCATTATGTTAAGCAAGTTTTAAATCAACAGCTGTGGACAGCTGTGTAATCAACAGTGTGACCAGTTTGTTTTATCAGCTCTAGAGCAAATTTTTACATTAAGATCTTCATTGTGATTGTAGTAGTGAACACATGATGGATTGGTGAAGCTGATAAGAAAAAAAATATATATATATATGATTAGTTTTTTTGTGGCTGTTTTGTATTTTTTGTCCACACTTAAGAGGTACTTTTATGGACTAATAAAGACTCAAATACCTGCAGTATTTCTCATTATCTCAATGTACACATAGAATCATCTCCATTACGCACACAAATAAAAAATATGAAAATTATTATGTCAGTTTATCTTGCAAGTAGACATTTATTAAGTAAATATGATTAGAAGTAACCAACAGGGTAAAAGTTATCCTCTGATGTCTGTGTTTTTATACCTAGCCTACTATGCAGAGAACAAGAAAGACCAGGAATTGTTAGGAGAAAAAAAAATAGATTAAGAAATTAATAAAATAAAAGCTAAAAGTCAAGTAGAAATTTCTGGTTTTAGAAAACCTCGTGTTTTTTACAATTAATATTAAGGATATTCCTGACACTGTCTTTTTACAAATTTGTATGAGAAACATAACATCTTGACATCAACAGTCTAAAATACAGTAGCTATCTTTGCTTCCCAACATTTTATTTTTATATTGCTTCATAGATAATTTCATATTACATGGGGGATCTAGAACTGAAAACACAGCTATTTTTATGACAGTTGGCACTTTTTGTCCTATCCTGTCAGAAATGTCAAAGCAAGAAAATTTAAGAAATGTGTCTGTCCTGTAAAGATATTTACAGTGTTTTGGTGGACTTTTAATCATTTTTAAATAAGCTAACTTCAGTTCTTGAAGTAACCTAGCAACAGAGATAGAGATTCGTATGAGTTACTTTACTTCAGACTTGCTGTCCTGATTTCAAAGAGATCCCAAGGAACAAATAGATGAAATTATATGAATAGATCATTTCAGGAAAATTATTATTTTGTTGTTGTTGTTGTTGTTTTATTAGTAGTAGTACTATTATTTTCATTACAGGTCCTGATTTCCCACATAGAAAATTAGAAAAATAGTCCCTTAACATTTCACTTATAGAAAATTAGAGGAGGAGGAATACTCCTAACTCTAGGGATGTACATGAATAAAACCATCTCATTACCTCTTTGGAAATGTGATTGAAAAATATCTTCATTGAAGACAAACAATGAAATGGAACTGCATGTATCAATTTCACTGACTTTGCCATTCTATGAGAGGAAATTGCTTTGTTCATCATTTCTTGGGGCCTTCTTAACCGTATGAAACTTTTAAATCATTCAGCTCTGATGGTCAGTGTGATAGTAGATTACAGAGGCAGCACTTCAAAGCTGCAGGAGCATGATCCATTTTCACTTTCTTTTGAAGAGACATGCCAGAGTCATTCCAGCCAGTTCAAAAGGCAGGCAAACAGGGAAATCAAAGCAGTAATAGAAAGTACAAACAAAGCCTAATGTCTGCTAGGCCTGATTCCCATACTTCAGCCCTTCCAAGCACAGAAGGTTGACACTTCTTGTCCTTTACATTTAAAGGCCAGTCCATCCTCCCCTGTAGATAACAGACAAAGGAGTCAGTAGCATACAAGCGTCTGCTCTTTCTTCTTTATTTCTTCTTTCCTTGGTTGCCCCTACCTTTGTGTGCTAAATAGATATCATTTACTTTTGTGTTGTCTATCATACTTTTATTTTTTAACTACATATATGATCTGCAGCCCTTTTCTGAAATAGACTCTGACCCCTCTGGCTGCTATTCATTTTTAACTAGGCTGCAGTCCTCTATGCCAGCTACCGGTAATTGGTCCCTTAGTTGCAGCTAGAGAAATAATTGGTTTATATTGGCTTCTTTGAACCATGATAGTGTCTTTATATCTTATCTTATTCACAATACTCCTGAATACCCAACATGTTGAAAGATTCAGAAGTTCAAAGCTTTAAAAATTCTAATACATTTAGTATTAAAAACTAGTTCTCAGAGTGTGTCTTTGGATTTGAGTAAGGTTGCCAATTTTAAACCATATATTCTGGGGTAATTATAAATGGAGATTGTGCACAGAGTCATTCATGGGGGTTCATCAACCAAAGGATCTGCTGCTGTCTGACCTAGTAGAATACAATTAGCCTGTTTCCCCATAGAATTATACGTACACCCTTCACTGAAATCCTGCCAAATGAGGTAACGTGCATCTTTACTGTGGGCTGTGACCATACCAAGAGAATACTTAAAGGTCACAGTCAGAGATCTGTAAAAGACACTGATAGATTATGATGCAGTGAGGTGACAGGATGTATTATTTGTTGACAAAAAATAACAGTGGCAACATGCCCACTTCCCCAGCTCCTGTAGCACAGCCAGGTATATTGGTATTATAACATAAATGAGTTTGTAAAGCACATTTAATGGTGTATCAACTTGTTTCATTTACCTGATAACAGCTTTTTATCATTCTTAAGAGTTTGCAATTTATTCTGTTTGCTTTTCATTTTTCTTTGTAGTGCATAAGCCATCCAAAAATTTTTGGCATGAATTTCAATGCTGTTTACATTATTAGACCAGCAAATGTGAGGTTATTGCACTTTATGGGATCATTTTGATTTGTTGTTTGTTCAGCTTCTCTTTTCATCAGTGTCCAGCAACACTATTCTCTAATTGTTCCATTTATTTTGCTGAAATAGTAATCAGCCATGTATTGGAAGTAATCAGCTTTAGGAAAATGAATACTTTTTGATGATTTTTACCTATATGCTCTTGTTGAAACTTTCAAGGTGTGACTTTAAAGATATTTAGTGCAATTTTTGGCATACTTCCACTAAAATTTTGTGATACCATTTTAAATGAAAAAAATATATATTTTATTAAAGTGAAAGATTGGAATTCAGAATAAGTGGGTTATTTCCTGAGTTCTCTTACAGCTCTCTAAGTACTTTGGATTCTATGACTAGCTGGGACAAAGTCACTTTAGACTCACACATCAGTGTTTCTCACACCACTTTAAACTTAAGCACAAGCACCCCAACAGTAGGGTAGATGGATTATTGAAGGAAGAACTTTATAATGAGATTTGTCTGAGTCCTTCATGAAACAGCATATTAGCTACAACAAACTGTAATGAGCTTTAAAGACTCATCTACCTATTCTTTCACAGCTACAGAAAGATCATGTCCCTGGAGAATTTACTACAAATGCAGGAATGCTACAATCAATTTTATAGTACAAGTGTGTGAATAGGGATATGTGCACCTTCTATTAAGGTTTTGTCCCCTTCTATTTTTGAAGTATAAAGATTTTAGGATTCACTGGCTTGCTATATATTAACGTTTTATCCTTGCCTTGAAGATATTGATCTTAAATGTAAATTGCAGCATCTGCACTCTTCAGATCCTAAGTTATCAGCAAGTCAGATTGATCTGCACGTATTATGGAGGTTATGGTGAAGCTTATTTCAATTCATTCATTTTATTCAGCAAATGAGTTAGAAAAGGATAGAATTTTAGATTTTGTGACCTGAAACTATGTGTACTGAATACTAAGGTCTCTGAGGTTGATTTAATATATTTAATTGATTTAATTTGTTTGCTTTTTATTTATCTGCTGTGCAGAGCTTCATTCTGTTAAATTACAAAACAATAATAACAGAGACCCTAAAGGAGAAGTTGGAAACATTAGTACAAGAACACTATTTCAAGATGTCTTTAAATTCAGTGTAGCAGAACAACATAGTCAATAGGCAAAGCAACCTCCCTAAGTTGAAGTGAAATCTGAGAACTCTCATGCAACAAATTAAATTAACCATTTAACACATAATAGCACAGCCATGAATAAAGATGGTTACAAAGAAAAACTGATTGCAAACACACAGATAGTATCTGTCCTATTGATCTATTATGACTGAAATTAAATAATAATAATAATTTGTCAGATGGAGCCATTAGTGGAGAGTTAGGTGTTTTAGATACTGATTCCAAGGAACTTAAAATGAAGAAAATAAAAGTTTAACATGCAAAAAATGTTCCCAGTGGGAAAAGGTTTCATCATTCATGCTTTCATGCTCTTTGAACAGAATTTCAGAAGGAAGATAATCTGTACCATATCTCTAAAAACACCTGAACAATTTAATTCACTCTCTTCAGTGCTGAGATATATATAAAACAATTTATTTTAACCTAAACAAGGGTTGCATGTTTTTTCCTTTGTTCCCAAAATTTCCTTTGTTCAATTATCTGGGTTATCCTGGGATGTGTCACCCTGGGAGTGCCAGTATACCTGGGTGGAAGATGGGCATTTTAGGATTGCAATGAATCATGTGCATGTAGAGTGATCAAATAAAGTGGAGCCTATGGAATTTATCTAAGTGCAGATTTACCTCAAATAGATACAATTACCATTGAAATAACATTTAATTATAAATTATAAGTTTAACATACATAAAGAAACAATAACTTTTTTTTTTTTTTTGTGGTTAATTATTCTCCTATGTGATCCTAGCAATTATATTTTGGAGTGATATTTAGCCAAATCTTCTAGCAGAGGACAATATAATCAATGGTTTATTTAAATACATTTACCTTCAGCTTTTGCATAGTTTTTATAGTTCTAGCAAGATCTCTCTATCTCTGAAAATAATTACTGTGTTACAAGTTTTGGCACTGCATTACATAAACATACCTATTTTTAGAAAGCAAGGAGGAATTACAGATCTCTGTAATTCAAAACATAAGATGATTAGCTTAAAATTTTATCTACCAAAGCAATGTATCTCTCAAATCCGTCTTTTCTGTAGGTGTTACAGAATTTGTGGCATATATTAGAGGATTAATTTGAAACATTTTTTTCTCCCTGAGGTAAGCTCAGAAGATCATCTACTGATTTCTTTTGATGAAACTGTATTTCTAAATTTGTTTCCAGAGTGCAGTGCATTCTCTCTTACTGCACTGCTGGAAAATTTAAAAAGAATTTTCAAACAAAAGTGTTATTGAGATGATGCTTTTCTTTCCCCCTCTCTAATTTTTGTGAATCGTAAACAGATTGATTTCATTTAAAAGATATTCAGGGACAGAAATCTTAACAGATTCATACTTTTTTTTTTTCTTTTTTTTCTTTTTTTTTAATGGGGATGGAATTAGGAGCTGTTCCTATGACTTTTCCATCACCCTAGCCTGAAATAAAAGAAAAAATTTACTTTACATACAACTATGCAGATTTTGGGTTAGGCCATAAATATAAATTTGAGTGAAGCTGTCCTAAATCTTACTCTACTGCTTTCTTATCCTACTGGAAGCTTCAGCTGTGAAACTATACTGACTTGTACCCTTGAATATGTGGTATCAAGGATGTTGACATATGTCAACATTCCTATGTGCAGACAAGGAATACACTCAGTGGAAGCTTGAAGAGGAAAATTACTTCTTTCAAAATGATATGAAAACAAACAACTTGAATGGATCTTGTGTTAATGAAATCTCTCATAAAGACGGTAACAAACCACAGAGAAAGCAGGTGGGAATCCAGTTTCTCCCTTTATTTTGTTACCTGAGCTAAATGGATTCATACTTGCTTGGGTATTTCTGCATGATGATGCAACCTATTGATGTATGATGCACCTATATGATGCAACCTATATGATGCACCTATATGATGCAACCTATATATAACCTTAAATTACTTTGTGCCTTCTATATGATTCTATTTTCATAGACACATACTGGATTTTTTTTCTTAATATCCTTGAAAGTAACTTTTCTCTAGAGATGGAAATGTACAATTTAATTGATACTTTTATTGCCATGGTTTAAGAATAAGAAACAAAGATAGTTTTATTAAGATCAAATCTTATCAGGAGATCAAGTCTTAAAAGCTTTAAACTTACATTTAATTTCTAAGATAAATATTGACTGACTGTATTAAAGTGTTTTGTTTTGTTTTGTTGGTTTTTTTTTTAAATTTTTTTTTTTGGGGGGGGGAGGTTGGTTTGTTTTTTAGCACAAACAGCTCACAAACTTCTTGGTACAAATCTTCAGGTATTTTATGAACTGCTGATTTCAATAGTTTAGAATCTGGCGTCTGTAAATGACAAATTCATGCCATCCAATGGGGACCAAATAATATATCACCAAAGTGGGAGTCAGGTTGATATGCTTGCATAAGTTAGGAGGGAACCACATAGTAATGAGACGAGTTAAAACACAAAGACTGTAACAGTAAATGGTAAAAGCAAGATTTAAAAATCACATGCCCATTTAGATCAAAATTGACCCCCAGATCAACAAACTGAATATAAAGAAAATCAGGATTAATTTGGGGACAGGGACAGGCAATATGAATGATTGGGAGGTAAAGCAGAAGCTTGTGTAATTCACAGATTCCCTACAAAACAGTTTACTAAAATGTACTTGACATTTAAAAATCCTATGGTGAAATTTCTGTTAAGAAAAGCTGTCAATTTTCTAATCAACAGAATTATGTTAAAATCTATTATACCTCAATTTTTTTCAGATGAAGGATTTAACACTATCCTGTAAGGTAATGTTGTCTCATGAGAGCAGAGTAGAGAGGAGAATCACCTACCTCTAACAGGATGTGGTTGGCTTTCTGGGCTGCAAACACATTACTGAGCCATGCTGAGCTTCTCATTAACTGACACCTTTCCCATCAGGGATGCTCTCAATCCATTTAACACATAGCCCGTGTTTGTGGCTGGGATTGACCCAACCCAGGTGTAGGACCTTGTACTTGGCCTTGCTGAATTTCATGAAGTTCATACAGGCCCACCTCTTAAGCCTGTCCAGTCCCTCTGGATGGTATCCCTTCCCTCCAGTGTGTCCACCCCACCACACAGTTTGGTGTCATCGACAAACTTGCTGAGGGTGACCTTGATCCCAGTGTCCATGTCACCAGCAAAGATATCAAAAAACGTCAGTTCCAATACCAAAACCTGAGGAACACCACTCGTTATCGATCTCTACTTGGACACTGAGTCATTGACCGGAAGTCTTTGAGTGCAACCATCCAACCAATTTCTTAACCACTGAGTGATCCATCTGTCAAATCCATGTCTCTCCAATTTAGAGACAAGAATATCATGAGAGACAGTGTCAATTACTTTGCACAATTCCAGGTAGAGGATGTCAGTTGCTCTTCCCCTATCCACCAATGCTGTAATCCCATTGTAGAAGGCCACCAGACTTTTCAGGTACTACTGGTCCTTAGTGAAGCCAAGCTGTCTGTCACCAATCACCTCCTTATTTTCCATGTGCCTTAACAGAGTTTTCAGGAGAATCTGTTCCATGATCTTGCCAGGGACAAAGGTGAGACTGACTGGCCTGTAGTTCCCTGTGTCTTCCTTTTTTCACTTTTTTTTTTTTTTTTTTTTAAAATGGGGGTTATGTTTCCCCTCTTCCAGTCAGTGGGAGCTTCACCAGACTGCCACGACTGCCCACGAGGGAGTGATGCCCCCTCCTCATCTCTCCTGCCTGTCCTTCCTAAAGAGCCTGTATCCTTCCATTCCAACTCTCCAGTCATGGGAGCTATCCCACCACAGGTCTGTATTTCTAATGAGGTCTCAGCCCTGTGGGCATGCACACATCTCTAACTCCTCTTCTTTATTCCCCATGCTACTTGCATCAGCATAGGGATGTTTAAGTTGGGCATGTGATGAAGCTGACTTACTGGCTGGAGGGGCTGGAATTCCTTTGTGCTGTTCTTCAGGTTCTCTCCTGCTGACTCGTGACCCTTCACCAGGCTCATCTATCACTGACACTGGCATCAGACTAGGAGGAGTGGGATGGATTAAGGTTCCCCTCCCATGGCAACTTTAGTTTAAACTTAAAGCCCTCTTCATCAGATTGGCAAGCATATGGCCAAAGATGTTCTTCCCCTTTTCTGACGGGTGGACCCCATCAGCTGCCAGTAGACAAGGTTTCTCAAAGTGAGTCCCATGGTCTAAGTAGCCCGTCATGGTCTAAGGGTCCTTTATCCAAAGCACTGCTTAGGCATTTGAGTTTAAATAATAGTAATAATAATAAAATGAGTTTAAACCTCAAACAAAAAGATGGGTGGGGAATGGAATTAACTCCATGGCCATATAAGGATCGAAACTGAATGGTTCAAAACTGATTTTTAAATAGGGAAAAATAGCCAGAATATTATATTCCCAGAAGAAAAAACACCTAAGCATCTGGTGACTGTTTCACATGCTTATACTAATTATGCACCTCCACCATGAGGTAACTGAGTAGCCAGGAAATTTTGAAGATTGCTTTCAACAGCCTCATGAAAAATCCAGTCTATAAAGAGTCTATTCCACCCTTGATTTTATATCAAACCTCCATATCACAATGAAAAGTTTATATCCAGTATTGATAATGGAGTGTGAGACATCCTATTTTCTTTATTCCAGCAAGTAAATCACTTTGTTTCTCTCACTCCATGTCATATGTAAGGAGCCAAATTATATCCAAAGGTTCTAGTTAAGTGAAACATTGTCTTAATCTTACTGGTTCTCCTTCATATTACATTTGTTAATAGGAAACTGGCATTTATCTCTGTGAGTGATAATTGATATATTGATCATTTGAGAGACTACACCTTATCTCAAGCCACCACACCAAAATCTGTTCATTTGGAAATAACATGCAATACCATATTACACAGCGTATTCATCTACTCTTGGCAAGTGAGCAGGTGAAAATATAAATTATTGGCAGCATCTTAGAATTAGTTTGGTTTTCTCAGATAAAACAAAGCAAAAAAAATCCACATCTCTGTGATCTTAACATACGTATTTGCTCTCATACATCAAATTATGTATTACTATACACTGATGAGATCAAATGTAGTCTGCTCTTAACCTGAAACAGAAATCTTAGTGGTAAATATGATTCCAATGTGAGTAAAATTAAACAACACTACCTTTAATATCACTGGACATTTTACCTGATTTGGAGGGAGGGGGAGGAGTGGGAAGAGCAAATATTTGCCAAATTTGCCAATAGTGGTGAAGAATTATTATATAAGAGGGAAAAAAATATATACAATCTCTCCAGTGCCAAGGATGGTAAAAGATTTTATGCAAGAAAAATATGAAACCTGGTGTTTTCTTACTCACTTGATGGTAATATGGAGTCATATACTGACCTTACCTGAAAATGATCATTTATGGTTTATATTATATCTTATATTATATTTGTGTGACAGTATAGTCCTTCAATACACTAGAAGTATACGGAGCATAATGTCTGAAACCTTTTGAAAATGTAATAAAATTTATTATAAAATGTAATAAAATATTATCTCAAATTTATTTATTTACATTTGAGATAATGAGTAATAGTAGTTAAGCAAAAAACTTTTCTAAATTAAATGGAAAAGTATGGCTTGGGTCAAATACTACTCACTCAAGGTATAGCATGTAAACAATGTTATTAAACAAGCTCTTTTGTCTTTGTTGAAATGATCTGACGTAAGTCAGACCACGGAACAGGTTACTGTAACTCATACTGGGTTTGTTTCCTATGGGAGCAAATTATAGGCATGGGGTTCAGTTAAGTAAGAATAAATAATGTTTTCCACTGCACATTGACCAGTTCTCATACAGCTCCCCACAGAAAATGACAGGAAAGGTTTGAGTGTCATCTACTTCTGCATGCATATCATATAAATCATATAAATCTGGACCTTTCTATGTTCACTATAACTTTAACCATCTCTAGTGTTATCCTTGCATTCACCATGGCTGGATTTCATTCATACATTCTTGGAAATAGAGCAATATGTGAAAATAAGTTGTTTCAACTGTCATCAGCTACTGGAAACTAAGCAGCAAATAAAGTTATCAAACTAGCCTGTGTAATAATAACTCCTCATAAAGATCAATAGAATTACATTCATACCTAGTCCTTTTCTTGCATTCATATACTATACAACAGATCTGGTGTAATGGAATCATAGAGTGTATTTGTTTTTCCCTTCATGGAAATATATCTATACCATTATTCCCACTGTCTGTCAGCTTTGATGTCACTTCAAAAAAAAAAAAAAAAAAAAAAAAATGAAAACAGAGAAACACAGCCCAAGTAAACAGCTGCAGATACACAGACTTTCTGTTACCAAATGCCCCTTTCATTCCCTTAGCAGCCATTCCCACAACCCACTCATTTCAGTACAGTGACTTAATAGCTTCCTTTCCAGGTGCAGCAGTTACAATGACAAATTTGGCAAGCCAAATTTCCCACAATTGACAAACCTGTCTTACCACCTCTGGCTATGGCTCAGGCCACTGAAGACTCCACCAGTGTACAATAAACAAGCAGAAATAAATGTGCCATTCTGGACCAATGCCTCCCACTTCTCAAATCTGGCTTTTACTGCAATATCTTGGAGACCAAATAGCAACATTTTATACCAACATCTGAAATACATTTTATTTCAGCTGACATTAATTTGCTTTAACATTGAGTAGATGGTGTACCTGGAAGTACAAAAACAAAGAATAAATATTTCAATAAATATTTACCACTAAAAACAGGCCTTTTTCTGTATCACTGCACAAATTCTTCTAACCAGTCTCTGATTTGTAAGGCAAGACCAAAAAAAAAAAAATTTAAATGTACTTTGTCAGGTCTTAGAGAACCAAGAGATACCTGTGACAAGTATGCAAGAATGCAGAGAATGCTGGTCCTATACTATTCTTATAAACCACGTGAAAGTGCATTATAGGCACTTCTTTTTTCTCACTACAAGCTTATTTCAGGTCACCTTACACAATATCTTTCAGGTCTGATAGGGTATGGCACTGCTTTTCATACTTGAATAACTTCACTGACTTCAGGGAGTTCTTTCTGATTTACACCGGTGCAATGGAGCACAAGATCAGGCAGCTGTTCCTTCCCAGGAGACAAGAATTAAAATTCCAATTTCAGGGAAAATCTATTGCAGGCCAAGTAAAGACCTTGCAATGTCTTGATGTTAATGTGCTGTATCCCCTCCATGCTAATCATACCAGAACAGAGTTTCAGATGATGAAAATAGTTGTAGCTTCAAAGTTTCACCTGAATTATACCGTTCTCACTAGCTGAAGATCCAACCAGTCATTCTATACACAGTACAAAGCACAACAGAAGGTGTCTAATCAATTTTTTACATAATTAAATAGGGATAAATATATTAATAGAACTTTATGGTGGTGGTGTCATGTACACAGTAGACAACTTATTTAAAATTATAGCCCCTTCCCCAAGCAATTTTAACTCAGCTGCTTTGTGTTAATATATTAAAACATTAATACTAATATAATGTGCTGCAAAACAGAATACAACGTATCTGCCAGGGGACTGAGATATCATCACAGAGGGAACTGTAACTTTTAATTTTCTGATTTTGGTGAGCATAAAATCTAACCCTTGGCATTATTTTCCATGTCTTACTGTATTATTATCATTTCACCTTTTTAGTTTTGCTGCAGTTAATTATTTGTAATTCATAAAGGAAAACATTGTCTGTTGATCCCATACGCTTTATCTCCAGCTCTTGAGAGAGAAATTTCTTTGATGTAAAAATAAGTTACATCATATGAACATGAAGGATAATTCACAAATCAACAACACAGCAAATACTATAATACAATTCTAAGCAGAAAAGCTAAAGTTATATGGCCCTCCTCAAGTCAAGATCCTACCAGTAGCAAAATTTAATTCTTAGAAGCCAGTGATATGATTTTTTTTTTTTTTTTTCTAAATTGTGATTAGTGTCTAAGATAGTCAAGGTCCAGGAAATTCACTGCCAATATCAAAGCAATTTAAATTTAATATTTACAGATTTCAGAAAATATTCATAGTAAACACTAGATGCTCTTACTAGTACACACCTCTGTACTATTTCATTTAAGTCCCATTTGCACTGAAGAGTGTACAGAAATATTTATGACTTAAAATGGTAAATAGTTATGTGGCTACCATTTATGTTGAAGAAAATTGCAATAAAATGTTCTTTTTTTATTGTGGAAAGAAAGAAACATGGAAACTTATAAGGAACATTGTGTGGTTTGCATACACAATAAACTCTCAAAGAATCAGAACTCTTTATATCTTTTATCCAAAGCAGCCTTAAGCAAAGATAAACAACCTTTTATAAGTTAAAAAAGAATTGATTCAGTTCAGTGAAGTGATGGATGATATAGGGCTACAAAGTAACTAATTATTAACTGTAACATTAAACAAGTAGTTAACAAAGATTAATCTTCAAGTCAGTTTACAACAAGCACAGATAACTCATTAGATTACTATTTTTTTCTTTGTGCCAGAATAATAGGAATGATGCACAACTCTCATTAATGAGGATGTTATTTCCTCTCTGCTTGAAGACTTTTGATTTTTTTTTTGTTTGAACATAATGTTTGATATGCACAAAAATGGCTATGAAGCAGATGGATCTTAATTGGACAAGCAACTAGAATTTAGAGTTAAATATGAATTACTAATTAATTTTCTTTTTTAAGATTAACCTTTTTTATATTACTCTGCAGGACTGTAATTTCCTATTAAAATCATGATTTTGTCATGTTGATGAGATATTGACTCCATGTTTATTTAATAAAATTTGTTTTTAAATGTTAAACATGGAAATCCATGTAATATTATAGACTCTTTCATGTTCTACTGAAACATATGCTTGGCACCTGGGACAAAATATAGCTTTGAAAATTTATTGTCTTCAGAAACGTTGTATTTGTTTTGAACCATAAAATGGTTTTAAAATATCATTCAAATACTATATTTACAAAACTTTAAATGAGTAAAGGAAAACCTCTGGGAAAATAATCTAGATACAGAAATTGGTCTTTAAAAAAATAATGTAAGAATCTTTCTTTCAAGAGAAATAATCACAACAGTATGATTCCATTAACAGGAAGGATAGATTTTTGTTTTCCTGTCTCAAAATGCAAATATAAGTCCATGACAATAGGCAGTGTCTATGTTGTGGAGTTATTTCTTGATGTTCATAGCAACATCTTTCAGTAGTACTCTTCTATCAAGATAAGGCATTACAATAAATTTATCCAGTTTTAGATCCTTATTCAGAGTATTTTGCTGTTTTTCTTCTTTGTACATTTTCAAATGAACAGAAGAATCAATGACTCATTTTCTTCTAAAGACAATTCTGTCATGTCTGAATTATAAAAGTTTAGGAAATACTTTCTATCAGTCAATTATTTAATTAATTTTAAGTTAAAATAAAACTACAGAAAAATGTTCTCTACAGATTTGTGACCTAGACAATTCAGTTTCTCTCTTAGGTTTATGGCCCCTCTCCAGATATGCTTCAAATTTATTCTCAGAAGCCACCTTTCATTTAAGATTATCTTGATTTTGGTCTTAACCTTGAGGTCAAGCTGAAAAACACATCAGCTGAGAAAAATAAGCATGAATGAGTGATGTGCGTTTCAGTAAGTTTGTTGTGTGCTCATCAGGGAGCTAAAAGCTAGCAGGCTGAGTCTGAAGTCATACCTTCTACTTCTGAGTCTTGAGTAAATGATCTAGAAAACTAGAATATTATATATCTGAAGTGAAAATAACATGACTCATTTTCTGAGGTAAATCTGTATCCACAACTTTAACTTTATTTTTCATATTGGAATACTTAGAGACCAAAGAACACAGAACATTAAATTAAATGGTGTCATTATGTAGACGTAATATGCTTTACCCAATGGAGTGTGACCACTGATATCCTACAGAGTTTCGATCTTTTGAGTCAAGAAAGAGTTCTTTGGGCTTGACTGAGAGAATTCACGTAACTATCAACCATCTATAGAACATATAAAAGCATACGAATGTTCATAAAAGAAAAACCAAAGGTCTCTTTATCTTAGTCTCCACTGGCCAATAGACAAGGTCAATGAAAAAGAACCAAACTCTAGATGTTTTTTCTCATCCACCACAAGGATGGATACCCCATCCCCAGAGGTGTTCAAAACCAGGTTGGAAGAGGCCATGGGCAACGTGATACAGGTGGCATCCCTGACCATGGCAAGGGGGTTGGAAATAGATCATCTATAAGGTCCCTTCCAACCCAAGCTCTTCTATGATTCAATGATTCTAGCAGGTTAACTTCCTAAACCCGATTTCAGCTTTTTAACATGATGTTCCCTGTTTTTATCCTCTGTGTACCTTAATTAGCTTTTACTATCCAAAATATCCTGTGGCGAACCTCTCATTTTGACCACATACTGTGCAAAACAATTACTTGTTTTGGATAAGGTGAGAACTATTGTTCCTTGTTCACATTTTCTACGATCCTCACAATTCTACAGACTTCTGCTGTACCTCTCTCCCTCATCAGTCTTCTTTCTTCTTGCATAGGACCCTTCATAAAGAAGACACATACCATGCCTTTGATCAGCTTGATAACCTTCTCTCTTTTCATTTCTAACTTCTTGACATGGAGGAATCAAGAAGCACATATCATTCAGGAATGTTTACCACTGGTTTACACAGTTATTTTAATTATATTTTGGCTTTCAACTTTTATTTTTGTCTTAATAATTTATAATATTTTTTTGTGTTACTGAGCACTAAGCTTACATTTTACTATTACAAATCTAGAATCCCATTCATGTATCACAGTAGTGGATGGCCAGTTCAACGTATATCTCTGTGTTTCTCGTTTCCTTACGCCTCACTTTCTAACCAATTTATCTGCCACTTTATCACTCGGTCACTTAGCATCCTGAGGTCCTTCTGCAGTTCTTCACGGTCACTTATATGTTGTTTTTGCTTGCTTTAAGAGAATCACAGTAGAATGATGTGAAGTATAACTAGCTCAGTTTCAAGTTATAATAAGAAGGAAGAAGTGAATACTAAGGATTTTCTTGGAAATTTCTGACTGCTAGTATTTACTTCAGCAACTCATAGAACTGATCATGCAAATTCTATTTTCATTATTTATTGTTAATGTAAAAAGTGGAACAAAGATAAACACATAGAACCCCAAAGATTAGAACTTTAATAGGTTGTAAACATCACTGTGAACTTTGCCTAAAAACCTTTTGGTATCTAGTATGACTTAGAGAACAGCTTGTATAATCCAGTATTTGATATCAATATTACAGGATTTGAAGTAGCTTTCATCTTTAGAATATGCAACAAATGAGAGAACCTCTAAGTGTCAAAGTGCTGTTTCAAAAGGATAAACCCATTTTTGGGTAATTTACTCTGATATAGTCAAAAAGAAGACACATATATATCTTTAGATCTATATTAATCTCCTTAATAGCAACCATGTGCTCATTTTCACATGTTGTGTAAGACAGTAAAAGTTAAAAACAACCTGATTAAAAAACAAAAAGGCCAAGGGGAAATGAGAAGTTTGTGCTAATGCCATTTTACAGAGCTGGGAAAATTCTCCATTTAAGAGAAGTTTCATGTTCTTATCCCTATATCTTTCCCTTTATTCCACAAATCCCACTGAAAGCAAATGTATTTAATACAATTTTTACCACTTGCATTGGCTTGCTGATATTAAACTTTCTCAGTAAGTTTTCCCAGTAATTTCTCCCAGATTTCATAGTACTTAATTTAATTAAGACAAGTCATAATCTTGCCTGGTCTTTATCTGCATGAAAGTTCTCTAAAAATGATAAACAATGAACCAAAAGGCCCCCAAAAGAAAAATATGGGCAGCCAACATTAAACAGTCCTTTCACTACCATACAAGACTGTTCAGATTCAAAAGGAAATTATGGTTAATGTTACTAACAGCAGCTATAAATCTAAGAGAATTAATATAGAGATGTCTTCATCCACGATAAGTGTAAAGAAAGCATGAAGAAAGGTTTGAGCTAATCCTAGTTGAAATAGTTTCAGTTACTTATTTGGTCACATTGTCCTTTCAATATTCAAAGATAAAGCAAAAGCACAAAAATTGTTGCTTCTAGAAACAGCTCAGTTCTCTGTGCTGTGTTTTATACACTGTTGAGCTAAGCCAGATAAACAAAACTGGCGTGCATTAAAAGGAGCATGGCCAGCAGGTCAAGGGAGGTGATCCTCCCCCTCTACTCTGCCCTGGTCAGGCCTCACCTGGAGTACTGTGTCCACTTCTGGGCTCCCCGGTACAAAAAAGACAGGGATCTCCTGGAAGGAGTGCAGCAGAGGGCCACAATGATACAGGGCCTGGAGCATCTTTCCTATGAGGACAGGATGAGAGACCTGGATCTGTTCAGCCTGGAGAAGAGGAGACTGAGGGGGAATCTTATCAATGTCTATAAATATCTGACGGGTGGGAGACAGAAGGATGTAGCTAACCTCTTCTCAGTGGTTTGTGGGGATAGGACAAGGAGCAACAGCTGCAAAATGGAGCCCAGGAAGTTCTGCACCGATATGCAAAAGAACTTCTTCGTGGTGAGGGTGACAGAGCACTGGAACAGGCTGCCTAGAGAGGCTGTGGAGTCTCCTTCTCTGGAGATATTCAAGGCCCATCTGGATGTCTACCTGGGCAGCCTGCTCTGAGGAACCTGCTTTGCAGGGGGGTTGGACCTGATGATCTTTCGAGGTCCCTTCCAACCCCTTCAGTTCTGTGATTCTGTGAAAAACAACACAGGTGCCCCTGCTTGATTTCTTCTTCCTTTTTTTCCTTTTCTTTTTTTTCCTTTGCTCCACCCCTTTCCCAGGTGATTGGTTGGGTGCAAGGTGGGCCTAATGGTATATAAGCCACAGGTGTCCCATCAGAGAGTATTTTCTGCCTGAGCTGCTTTTTGGGTGTGAGTGATTTGTTCTCCCTTCAGCCAGTTTCAGGGTTCTTCAGGTGGGTCAGAGTGTATGGGCTGATGTGTTTCCAAGTTGAGAGAGGTAAGCATGTCTTTTTGGGACAACAACTAGTAGGGTCTTTTACAGTAAAGCAAGCTATATAGTAGTAGGTGCCTTTACTGCATGCAGCTCTTCTTAAGGTGAGTAACTTTCAGAGCGTGCTTATGGATAGGAAGATGATGTCATGTTGTTTGCTTTGTGGTTCTAGGTCTTTTATGATTTTTGCAGAATTATGGGGCTTACTGTGAATGTGACCTTATGCCTTCACCTGTGTGTCAAATATTATCAAAGTTACAACCTTGGTGTTAAAGTGATGGAGCAGGGTTTAGGGGAAATGTATCATCTGAGTTCCCTGTGCCAGTGAGTATCTGAAAACAGCAGAAGTAGGCATGTAATGTATAGTCTTTTTCATGGTTAGGGACAGTTTCTTATACTTCTGGAGCTTTTTTCTGCTGTTTTGCTGGTAGTAGACTCCTTAGACCTTGTAGCCTTCTAGGTTTTAAGTGCTTGGAATCCTCTTAATAGGGGGATATTTACCAGAGGTTGCCAATTAACTTGTTTTTAGGATGTGGTGAGGTACACCTGTGTTTTTGGGTTATATTTTAATCTCTAGGTATATTAAGCCATTTCTGTAACTCTCCAGAGGATTCACAAAGAGCTTCAGTATGCACTGCAAGGGGCTTGACCACATAGGTGTAGTATTACCAAGAGACTGAGCAAGGTCACCTTTTTTATGAAGGCTAAGTCCGATTACCCCTGCTGGGGCTGGGCTGCCGTGCATTCATGTCCTGTTGGCACTTGTGGACCTGAGGGTTTTTTTCTGGCCATGGTCTCTGTGCTTGAGTCCTCTACAAGGAGCTGTACTGTTTGTGTGTCCATCATGGATATGACCTTATCTTTTTTTCCTTTTAGGAAGAAAATAATTTTATTTTACCCTAAGCACTGCTACAGGCTGGGAGATGAGTGGTTGGAAAGCTGCCTGGCAGAGAAGGACCTGGGGGTTTTGGTTGACAGTCGGCTGAATATGAGCCAGCAGTGTGCTCAGGTGGCCAAGAAGGCCAACAGCATCCTGGCTTGCATAAGAAACAGCGTGGCCAGCAGGTCCAGGGAAATGGTTGTCCCCCTGTACTCAGCTCTGGTGAGGCCGCACCGTGAGTACTGTGTTCAGATTTGGGTCCCTCGCTACAAGAAGGACATGGAGGTGCTCAAGCAAGCCCAGAGAAGGGCTATGAAGCTGGTGAGGGGTCTGGAGAACAAGTCTTACAAGGAGCAGCTGAGGGAGCTGGGATTGTTCAGCCTGGAAATGAGAAGGCTTGGAAATGACCTAAGTGCCTTCCCTTCACAGTAGAGGCAAGATATTCCCATAATTTTCTTCCTATCTTATAAACAGTTATCTATGGAAAGACTGCATTTCTTTTCTCAGGACAGCTTTACTAAGACTTTAGTAATGGTGATGACTTCTATAAACTTGAATATTGATTTACATCTTCCTTATTTATGCACATTTATTTATTCAAATTCCAATGGATTCATAATAGATGACTTCCTATTACAAAATCTGTATTAATACTTTTCATTTATCAGTGTGCCCTATAATATTGTAATAGCTTTGGCTAATTTATATGACAGCTTTCCCTGTCTACAGTAGTTTGTAGGTAACATTTTTAGAAATTGCCACCTTTTAAATCACTGGTTAATTTAAACAAGAATATACATACAATAGTCACCTAGTTTATACTTAGGTTCAGTACACCTCTTCTGATCTTTTTAGCTGTTTTCACATGTTGTATAATTTCTTTTACTGATATTTTAACTTGAGACAGGTCTCCAAGGTTTTTTTTGCATTTAAAAAAAAAAAAAAACAAAACACTATCATACAGTCTTCTTCCTCTCCTCCTCACTGAACATAAGTGTAAAAATTAATTTTTCTACCAGGGCTTTATCTTTTCAAAACACGATTTTTATAAATCAATGTTTTTGGATATAAGGACTCCATGGCTTCCCCTGACCCCAATGTGTTTTTAAAAGTATTTTTTATTAGTTCTGTCTTCTCCATAGTTTTATACAAATGTTTTTTGACTTGCCTTGCTAAGGTTTTCATTTCATTTAATCTGTTAGATTTTTTGGACTTATTCAATACAGCTTCAGTTTCCTGAAATATGCTTTTTAGCTTTAAAAATCTCTCTTGCCTTAGTGCTAGATCATAGACTACACCAAAAAAAACCACTAAGGTTTACCTCACCATTTAACTAGGTTTGAGGTATTTGTCTTCATTTCGAAGACATTTGCTATCATTTGTATCAATTTTTAATCTGTTGAAAAATACAGATAGGGTATTATCATACAGCAGTCTACATGTGACTTCTGGCCATGCCTTCTAATTCTTGTTTAACATGCTTTCCCTTTTTATGCATCTCTCCTTAAAATCAGGTATTATCACTGTGAGTGGATAACCTCTGTTCTGCTTTCTGGAACATACTCACATTTTTATACTCAGTAACTTCAATTTATACATGCTGTATTGTGTCCAGGACAGTTCTTCATCTCCCTCAGTTTTTCCAGCAGAATTTGTCTTTTCCTGCCCTCTGTGACTAGCACCCATGTTAATCATGAACAATTATTGTGAACTTAGGCAAACCAAGTTAATGCCAAAACACATTTTTTTTTCCCTCTGCAACACCGGGGTTTCTATCCCAGAGATGGAAATGATCAGCAATACCTTGAAGTTATCTTTGATCTTGCTGTTGCTCAGAGATCTTCCAGTTAGCTTTCAGAGTTCAGCTTGTGCTTTGTTAAAGTACTTTATTTCTGAACACTTTGAGATATGTCTTCTATAATCAACATATACCTTCCTTGTGTCATTTGGCATATGTGGAAATTCCACTTCCATACATGCCAGTTCTGTTCACGGGTGGAAAAGAACTGGATGCTCAGCATTGAGTATGGCATTGTGTCGGGGCTGAGAGGAGACATGAAAATGCATTGAATTATTGTACTTAAAAGCTGTCTACTGTGCATCTTAAGCATTATATTGGATTTTTTCTCATGTGAAAACTTATTTTGTTGTTTACTGTGTGTTCAGACTAAAACTCATTAAAATTTGGTGGAGAAAATTTAATTCATACTGCAATTAATTATGCATTTGGTCATTGTAAGGCATAATGTGACTGTCTCATGTCATATGGCTCTGTAGGAATTTAGTATATCCAGCTGGATTTTCCTGTAAAGATCCTGATAATGACTGTCACAAGGACAAAATGGAATCATAGGAAAAACTGCACTGGAAATGCTGTCACACAACTTTTAAATATGGTATAGAAATAAGTATACTGACCACTTAAGGTTACTCCTAATTTGTCTTTAAGGAGGATACAATGCTATGAATCATTTCTGAGACTAGACTGGTTTTCAGAAAGGATGAGTTTCAGGAAATGCAAACAAGTTTCTGCAAAGTAATTTCCATTCCAAACCCTATGCCAGTCAAGCTCATGACAGATGAAATGAGCCTGTGATTTTGCTTTTAGACTATTTGAAGATCAGATTCCCTTACAATTTCTAATTTTCCACTCATATTTTGCTTGTGATTACTTATGGTTCTGGTTTGTTTATTTTCTGTTAGTTTTCCTAGAACTAGTTTTCCTAGAACTAGGTTTCTTTTTTTCTGAAGAATGCTTTAATGGAATCATTTGAGTTCTGCTTTATTATTATTATATTTTATGTAGGGTCTTCCATGTCTCCATGACCTTTTAATGATAGCCTTAGAAAGTTGCCACATACTAGCATTTTAACTAGGATTTGCCAAAGACTTGTATTTTCCTCTGTTTTTGAAAAACATTATCTTGAATTGAGAAAATACAAAGGAAAATACAATATTTGGAGAATTAAATATTTTCTGTTCTTCAGCCTGTTTCATGCTGTAGACAATTGTCTCAAAAGCTGTTCAGTTCTCCAGGCAATTAACTATCTGGAAAATCAGGCTTCATAAGGGATCAAATACCTACAGAATTAGTCCCTTTCCAGTTTTACTAAAAGCTACAGTAGCTGGGAGCTGAACAACTGCAAAAGGCAATAACTGAGGATAGAGAAGCTCTGACAGATTTAACACATTAAGTGAAGTTGAATATCATTTGATTACATTCTACTATCTTTTTTCAGGTAAGATGTTTGTTTTGTTTGTCTTTTATGGTTAAAATTTTCAAAGGCTTCCACTTGAGTTGTTTCCTTTTTCCATCATTTTCTGTGAATTGAAGAGAATAACTTGACACAAATTTCTTAAGTTGTACACATGTGCAGTAATTGTTCAAATGTGTAATTGCTTGAAAGCATTAGCAACTACTTCTAATATTGCTTTATTGTGATATTTGATCAGTTTGTGCACAGCTGAAATAATCCAGTATTACTGCTCTATTAATTTTAATTTTAAATGTCTCACAACACTCTATTATCCACTTGCTTTGATTATGAGGTCAACAGTACAAATCTATCACATTTTTAATGCACTTAAGGGTTAGTTCATGTCCGTCTTTATTACCCACATTGTTTCTCTTAGGAATAGTTTACAGCTAGATTACAATGTACCACTGGTTCTTTTTTCAGCTATGTTTCAGTGACACATTCCATGTAGTAAGACTTCTCATTCAGCCAGCCTTCCTTTTAGAAATTTCCTTATGTTCATACATGCAATACATGCTGTACTAAATTTGGCTCCCATTACTCAAGATCACCCACCTGACAGTTTAACTCTCACTGGTTTTACATCCACCTATTAACTGTAGCCTATTCCTTTTTCTTTCTCTGCTGTGGAAGTAAAAGCAGATGCTGTATATTCTGATTAATTGTTTTCAGAATGGAATTAATCAATGTCAGAAACTCTTGCAGATCTGCTTTACAGTTCTGTACCAAGGTAGAATCACTATAGAATTTAGCAGAGCTTGAACTAACGTTTAAAACAGCAACTATATATTTAAATAAATTAGTTTGTTTCACTAGTCTCAGAACAGCACTTTGGCTTTTCAGTGTTTATTTCCAGGTGTAAAAGGAGCTACAACATTTTTGAGGAAATTAATCTCCAAAAATTCAACTTGAATTTCTAGTTACCTCTAAGTCTGTAATTACTACCACAAGGAGCAGGGAAAAAGATACAGGAGATAATTTGCTGACAGATTCAAAGCATATCTTAAAACATTTAAAAGCAAGGACTATTCAACCACCCTTGTATAATAATACCAAGTATTATGTCTAATTAGGTTCCTAAAGACTTGCTGATCATACTTCCACAGTCTGATTCCCCTTTTTCCACCCTCTGTGTTGATTACACATTTATTTATATTCATTTTCTATTTTTTAAAGGTACAAACTTATCACCACCACCTGAATTTAGTGTTCTCATTTCACTTTACAATCATTGCTTTATTCTGGTATCTGTCTTATTTTCTTCATTACTTTTTACCTTCTGTGAATGCAGTTTGTGTGGTTTTAACTGCTCAGACAAAGCTCACCATTCAATTTTTCTTATTCCTCTTGCTCAGCACCACCTGCTTATTCTTATGATATTCTAGTGATCAGAAAGATGGCAGATTGACAGCCTTGGATGCAGAAGTCTTATTTGTATGGTTACAATATCTAAGCAACCCGGAGCAGTAAAAGATTTTATCAAGGTACCTCAGCTTTCCTGGAAAGGCCACTGATCTGGTATTTAGTCAAAGTTCTCACTTCTAAATCTTCTCAGGAGCTTGCAAGTTGTGAAGAGTTTTTTTTTTTTTTTTTTTTAATGGATCATTGCCTACTGGACTTAGATAAATTGGTAATTTCTGCTTTAGGAACACACAAGTTCTCTCATAGGCCAGAAAACATCTATCAATTGCCTGGTTACAACTCCTGCATTCTATTATCAGTTCACAGTACCTGTTCACCCTCCACAGAAATAATCAAGAACATTGTAGTATTTGTTCTAATCTAGCTCTTGTGAGATGGGGAAATAATTCCATTCCTGTTTAAGTGACATGAACATAGGGTAAAAGATTAAAAATGAGATTCTCTATGGTATTTAGACACCTGAGTTTATGCAGCTAAATACATTTATTTGATCTGTGTTTAAAAGATTTGCTCCAGTCCACATGGACAGTCTATCTAAAAGCACAAGGTGTTTTAAGCCAGCTAAACCCACCACTCTAATGACTTAAGTATTTATTGTTCTTTATTGAGATCCAAGCAACTGAATATAAAGATAGATTTTGTACCTTCAAGTAAAGATGGAAACATAGAAACAATCTACCTCAGGAGCCATTTTATCAAACCATTGTTTTGTTTGAATTAAGAGTTTGAAGTATTTGGTTAAGTGCTCTGAAGTTGTCACAACTTAAGACATTTTTAGTTGCCATAGTTTCCCACCTTCGAAAATCACTATTGATATCATTTTGTATCTTTTTATACTTGGATGATGGAGGAGTAATGTAAATTTTAACACTAGCCCCATGCTATTCCATGTCCAGTGGCTTATCAGAGACTGATTTAAAAAAAAGGGCAGAAGAACCATGCAGTCCATTCACAAAGAGTGTCTGATAATATCCATTTAACATTATATTGTCAAAGCACAGATCACTCAGCTACAAATAATTGTCAACTGTTCAGATGACTAGATTAGTCTATCAATGTCCTGGACACTTTAAATTGACAGAAAGGATCAAAACACAGATAAGAAAACAAGTTCTAAAAGGAATTTGTTCCTTTCATTTACTCTGATACAAAGTCTAAACTGAGAGCTAAACTCCTGGCTGGTCAGGATAGCCCATTGGTACACATCTTGTTCTCAAGCTCACTTTGTATGGAAAAAAGTGAAAGAATAACAATACTTATCTAGATGAATCACATAACATTGCTGTTTCAGATCTAAAATTACATGGATGGGGGCACTTCTGAATCATAACCTTTTCATTTAAGGCTCATCTCTGTTACCATAACATAAGGTGTTTGTTACAGACCACAGCCACTAATTGGTTTTGTTTAGAACACCTATAATCAAAGACCACAGCCACTAATCAGTCTTGTTTAGAACACCTATAATCAACCTTCTCATTAGAAACTAATAGCCCTTGGTTAAATTAAAAGACAGTCAACCAGCTGAGATGATGCTAATTAACAGATCACCTTTCAGTTTGGGAAGATAAGTTGTCTTGCTGATATATTATGGTATTAAACAAGTTCTGAGATTCACATATGTGACATGCTTCTTTCTTAGTTAATAAAGTGTTATGATTGTTTTACCTGTTCTAGTACTTAAATTATGTGAAAACTGCAGACTTGATAGAGTATACTTGTAGAAGAGATAAAGTATGTTCTATCTATGCCTATATTCACTGCTTGTTACTGTAATGCCTAAAGGCTCATAAATTTCATCCTTCTGGTGTGAATATTAGTAACTATTGTGCACAAAGTATGGTGTGCTGCTTTCTGACATGTTATGGGATCTAAGCATCAACAAATGTTGACATTTGAGTCAAAGTCCCAGACAGAATATATTCTGAAAAAAAATATGGAGTCATTCACTTTTCTTTAGAATTGGCTGTTTATCAAAAAAGACAAGTTTTAACAGAAAGAAGATCAAATTTTAAATTTGATTCAGCAATTCAACCTTCAAGACAGCAATTTGAAATGGCATTTTTTTAGATGTTGCATTAGTTTTCAGTTAAGTAATTTAAGTTTATTGGTCATGTTTAATAATCATTAACATAAGTCTTCCAGAAGGATACTATCCTTTTTAACTATCTAAGTCACCATATTTCAACCATTTTATAGTACAAGTTCAAAGCTAGAAGACTTGGTATAGCTGTTTCCATGTAAGTATCTATTAGAAAAATTAAGAAATCATCAGTTATCACCAGGCCCATTTTCATAAATTGTGTTGCATATCCAAAGCTCCACATGTGATATTGTTCCTTGATCTTGCATTTGTCATAAGTTTAAAAATACATGATATGGAGACTTTCAAGGGGTGCAAAATAGATACAGGATTAAAAGATGTATCTGTGCATTCATAGGTGAGATATAACAATGTGATAATAGAATTTTCCTAAAGACTAGAAATTGCTTTCCTAGGAAGGAGGAGCATCATTGTCATTTCAAATTTGCTCTGGGTTTCTGTCCTGGTTTCAGTAAGGACAGTTAGCACCCTACCAGCTACTAGGAGGAAAAATAACTGTCCTTACTGAAACCAGGACAGTTTCTCACCTCAATATTCTGTCCCCTTTGAAGCAATTTTGCAAGCCTACACCAGAGAGATAATGGTTCAAAGTCTAATTTCTAGTGACTCCACAAGACTGAACCTTAACCAAGATAACAGACAGAATTGATAGCATGCCAGGACCCAGATGGTTGTACCTGGAGAGGGTACATCTATCTGCCAAATTATTTAAATCCCCAGGTGTTTTTTTTTTGTATCCTGATCCCTATAATAATCACATTGCTAATATATTCATTTGCTCTCAAATGAAACTAGAATAGAGATAGCTTACTCCATGCACCACTGTCTAAAGTCATTATTGACAAGAGCGGAAGTATGCATGTTTTCATTCTACATTGTCAACAACACAACATACAATTCACTTTACCACCAAAAAAACTTGCCATGCCTTTCCAGGGAACTCAGCATCAAAGGGTATAGAAATACTGCTTTGAATTGTGGCACATCTTCATGTTATACTAAACTGAACAGGAAACACTTTTTTTTTTTTTTCTCCCTGAGATCCACTCTCTGAAGTAGCAATCACAGCAATGTAATTGCTATGCGGGCAAACCCTTTCTGCCTAGATAAGGCTGACTCTGAGCAATGTGGTCACAAGCCACTCTGTATCTGGCGGTGCAAAGATACTATCTAGGGATAATTTCTGAGGGCAAGAATGCCTTTAGCCATGGAGACATAACCAGTGACTGATGTGAGAATGAGATTTTAGGTAGGGACTTCTCTCTATCTAACAAATCATCTTTTTATCAAGACACACCATGGAAAGAGCTGCAATGATCAAAATATTCAACAAAACCCTAAGTGGGTTTTGTTCATGTTATTGAGCATACTGGCTACCTTTCCCTTTTGGCTGCATTTCCTATTCCTTCAAAAAAACAAGTACTTGTTTTTCTCTCTCTGGGGATTCCTGAAGGCTTGCAAGTAAGAAAGAACCACTTTAAACTGAAGACTTCTTATGCTGATAAATTGAGCTAGAAGGAAGAGAATATCTGTGAATTAGAAAAAGAAAAGGGGGAGTTAGGCTGCAGTTTTATTCACTTCAGAAAAAGACTCTCTTGCTGCACCCTCTCCTTGTTGATGCCACTAAGAAGAAGGGGGGGGGGGGCGGGGGCGGGCTATGGTTTTGAGACATCTTTGCAATTTTTTTTTTGCTGATGTATTTTTGGTTTTCTTCAATAACTGTTCATTGTAACTGCAGTGCAAGATAGCAGTGACTGTGATGGCAGGATCCAGACTCTCAGGCAAGTGCCCTTACTTCTAGGTGAGAATCATGCTCTTTTTATTGGTTCTCCTTCATGCTTATAACTTACTTGCTTTGTTGCAAGGTGGTCCAGACTCAGTAGGAAGTGCTGCAGTAAAAGGGTCTATGGTTCTAACATGGTCCGAAGAAATAAAAACTCAGGGATCAGTCTCTCCCTGAGTGCATTTCCCAAGTGAAGGTAGCCTGCAGCACAGCTCTCCTTGGGCTAGCTCTCCACCAACTAGGCTAAGTCTAAAAAGGTAGATAACATCTTCAGCACCTGCTGTCATGGAAAAGAGCATCAAACTAATTTGATACCTATTCCCAGAAAGAGGGTTTACTCTCTGGCTCCTGAGTGAACAGCAGTATTATTTTTTCAGTGTTATTCAGAGTAGAGACAGACCTGTGACAGAGTCCTGGAAAGGTAATGGTTGTCTCCAGTAATACTCCTGCACAGCATGCTAGCTTTCTAAAACACCTTCAGAAAGCACATCTCACTATCAACTGAACAAAGAGTTTACCTACCTATCTGAATAAGTATAGATTGCCCTGCCAGTGTGACTGTCTTAACAGGCAACATGAATCTCTTTTTAGAAACAAAAGCTTACAGAATATCCATATTAGTTCAAATATGGTTAAAATTACACTATATGAATATCAAGAAAAACTAACAGATCTAACTAGAACATTCATTAGGTAACTTTTCCCTCACAATTCTCCATGCTAGGGCCTGAAGCTTCCAAGTATTTGACTGCCTGGGCGCAGGGTCAGTTTCAATAGTAAAGCTGTGCATCCTTGAATGAGAGCTGTGTGAAAAAACTGCTTTGACAAGCAAGGATCTGTCCTCTTCAGCAAGAGCTGCACTGAAGTCCAAGCTCTTGCCTTTCTTTCTGCTATCATGCCCATGTCTGGCTGTGCACTTTGCCGATCTGGACCAGACCCTGACCCTTGGCTTCCTGGCTTGACCTCAAGAATGCCTTGTCAGTATGGATGGACTTGCCTCATTTGCTTCACCACAGCTCTTGTCTTCTAGTTGATCTTCCCTTACTGAGTAGCTGTCGCACACTGACACTTCATTCTCCATTCCTAACAGTACAAGCCAGGTCATGCTATTAAAACTGCTGTCAGTCACACAATTTTGTGCAGCACATTGGACCTGAAGCTAATAATGGAGCTCAAGAAAGTCTTTAGCACATTACCAACCTTCTTAGCACAGTGAACCATAACAACATTGTTCCCTCTAATCTCCTTCTGTCACCACCTGAATACTTCAGTCTGGTTTTCAACAGTCTGTGTTGGGAAATTCCAGGTATCCCAGCAACCACATTCTCATCTTTCTATGACACAGTAACTTTATTTGCTTTGTAATATAACAGATGCCCAAACATTGAACCAAAGATCCATTTTAGTGGAGGAATTGAAATGAACAATCTGAGGCAAGTCTGCTGTCCCCAAAAAGTCAAGCTGGAATACTGACATGGTGCAAAGTTATGCACAAGGCTTAAGCACCTTTTGAACAAAATAGGGAGGATTTAGTGTTCGTACTCTAGTTTGTTCAGGTGTGGAATGAGCTGACAATCTAAAATCTGACAGCTCTTAGAGTGCTCTACCTCCTTTTTAAAGGTTCTGTTACATTACTCAAATGGCAACAGAAGGGCAAATTGTCAGAAGCAAAGAAGGGAAAAGGACAAAATCTGTTAAACAGACCTAGCTGTTAAATAGCTACTACAACAACAGAAATTGTAAAATAGGAAATTGATTAAAAAAAAAAAAAAAAAAATCTCTATTGACTGATATTGCTTTCAACCACTAACACTTTGCAGGAGCAGAGAGATTTGGCCTGCTTTTCATGGGATCCCTGTAGAACTAGTAGGTGTACTGCATCCCACCAAGAGGTCAGTTTCTAAGGTGAGCAAGTTGCAAGAATGGAACAAATAAAAACGTGACATGCAGTTCCTAACTTCAAAACTTTTTTATAGTTAAAATGTTCTCTTTCAATGCAGGAAATAATAGCTTCTCATTTATTTTCTACATTATCCTGTAGAAAACTAAAGAAAATAAGTACAGCATATCACTCAGGTAAATTTGTGTTTGTGTTAGTACTTAGCCTAAGACTCATATTACAGTAAATCTGCATTCGGAATTTCATTAATACTAAAAATAAGACCATAAATTGGAACAGTAAAAAAAAATGGTTACAGGCCCTCTAAGAAATTAAACACTTTAATTGCAGTGCCTTCTGGACACTTAGGCATGTGAACAACATGCGTAATACTGGACTCCCCCAGTCAGCCTAGTCATACCCTTAGGAAACTGCAACATTTTGCAAGGGAACAATCTTGTCTCTGACCTCTTTCAAGACAACTGTTAATTGACACTGATTTCCTTTCTGAAACATTAAAATAACCTTTGCACAACTACACAAATTTATCAAGTCCTGCATAAAGAAAGGGTTGTTAGACATAGGAATAGGCTGCCCAGGGAAGTGGTTGAGTCACCATCCCTCAATGTCTTTAAAAGACGTTTAGATTTAGAACTTAGCGATATCGTTTAGTGGAGGACTTTTTGGTGTTAGGTCAGGGACTAGATGATCTTGGAGGCCTCTTCCAACCTAGATGATTCTGTGATCTTTAGACGGCTGATTTATCATGTATCCATGACTTGTAGGCCTGCAGTGCTGAGCTGTGACAGCTCAGTTCTGTATATCCTCCTGTGAGATCAGCACCAGTGGGTTGAGACAAGGATGGTTTAGTAAGAAAGAAAAATTAATTAATTAAAAAAAAAAGAGAGAGAGAAGCAAACTGAAAGAAAAAAATAATAATAAAAATAAAGTAAGAACGCACAATGCAATTGACTGCACAGACAGTCCTCAAGAAACATCCCACCCTCTCAGCTGGCCAGCTACCACAGGTTTTTTTTTTTTGTTTTTTTTTGCTGAACATGATGTCACATGGTATGGGGCATCCCTTTGGTCAGCCTGGGCCACCTGTCCTGGCTCTGTCCCCTCCCAGCTTCTCATGACATCCCCAGCTTCCTTGCTAGCAGGGCAGAAAAAGGAGCAGGAAAGGCCCTGGCTCTGTAAGAACTGCTTTGCAGCAACTAAAATATAGGTGTGTTATCAGCATTATTCTCATCCTAAATCCAAAGCACAGCTACTTACCAGCTACTAGGAAGAAAATTAACTCTGTCCCAGCTGAAAATAGGACAAGCTTTAAGAGCTAAGCTGCTTTGCCATTTCACTCTTTTGACTGTAGTCAGCTCATTCTAATAAAGGGCAGTATTATATCTATTAGCTTCTTGTCATTTGGGCGCTATAAGGCAAAATATTAATCATATCCCCAACACTGAGGGCACTAAATCTGCAGGTAAAAGGAATATTATGTAGGACAGTCTTTAAATATCACAAAAGAAAAGTGAAACTGAAAATATTTTCCATTATGATTTTAAGAGATCCAGTTTCACACAGGTGAAGTATAGGGGGGGGAAATCAACAAGTTGGAGGGGATTTGGGAATAGATTGGTAAGTGACCATGTCTGTATTACCCACAGAGCTGAAAGAGATCCATCTGAAACAGAGTATGTCATTTAGGAGTCAGAACATAGTGGGGTCAAAGGTACTGACACACTTCAGAGAATGCTTAATAGATATATTCATTAGAATAATAGACTCATTAAGGCAAGAAAAGGCTTTAAAGATCATCTGGTCCAACCAACCCCCTATCACCACTATCACCCAGTAAACCATGTCCCTAAGTACAACATCCAACCTTTCCTTAAACACCCAAAAGTGATGGTGACTCCACCACCACCCTGGGCAACCCGTCCCAATGTCTGATTACTCTTTCTGAGAAGAAATGTCTCCTCATTTCCAACCTAACCCCCACCTGGTACAACTTGAGGACATTCCCTTTAGTCCTATCACTAGTTACCTGTGAGAAGAGGCCAACCCCCAGCTCCCCACACCTTCCTTTCAGGTAGCTGTAGAGAGCAATAAGGTCTCCCCTAAGCCTCCTCTTCTCCAGACTAAACAACCCCAGTTCCCTCAGCTGCTCCTCATAGGACTTGCGTTCTAGGCCCTTCATCAGCTTTGTAGCCCTTCTCTGGGCACACTTCAGGGCCTCAATGTCCTTCTTGCACTGAGGGGCCCAAAACTGAATGCAGTCACAACTGAGGATTCCTTCTTTAAAGGATTCAAATATCACCATGCATACTCTGCAAACCACAGCAGAAATCTGGGAATAGGAATTAGTGCCACGACCCCAGACTGGCCAGACCTGGAGAGCTAACCCTATTTCTTCTATAATACAAGCACGTCATCAGGCTCTGCAGCTTATCATTGTACCATATATCTGTATCATGGTGCATAATATTTTGTTAGAATAGCCTTACACACTAGAACAGCAGTACCCTTCATGTAGGAAGAGTAGGACTGTGAGGTTAGACTGTAGGGTAATACTAAACAAGAGATTATCAGAGATCTTCCTCCTTCCAGCTGCATCTTTTTAAGGGAGGTACCTCCCACAAGTTGGCCTTTCACACATCCTTCAGTGGATTTCTGCATTTTTATAAACTACAGATAACTCTCACTAGTTTCTTAGGAATTATTTGTATTTCAGTCATTTACAAGGCTTTCTGTAGCCCTGCTTTCTTGATGCCAGCCTTTTTCCTCTGCAAGGTATTTGCCAGTTTCTAGCAGTGCTGACAGTTCACTATTTCTTTTCCCTCTCCTACTTCTTGCCCATATTTTCCAGCTTTCTTTGTCCAGTTACTTTGCAGGAAAGCACAGTTTCCAGCTTCCTCCATATGGCTTTACCTGGCCCTGATCCCAGGACAGGCAAACCAACAGCCTTCCATCCTACTGGGTGCAATATATAGTATTTACACAGTCACCTGTGAAATCAAATCATATGGTTCAGCCACTCACTACAGCTTGCCAAAGGCAGGAAGATGTCACAAAGCCTGTAGAAAAGCTAGAAAGCCTGTAGAAAGGTCACAAAGGCTTGTAGAAAGTTTCAACAGCAATGATTAGAAAGGAAAACCTCTGTCAAAGGACAACCCCTGTTAAATATGTTGTACAGCACATGCACTGTCATCTTGCGTGAATACAGTTACAGCATCAGTATAGTGGAAAATAGCTAAGCAGAATCTGAACACACATGACAGACTCTTAATTAAAATTGATATAGTTAAAACTATATTACTGGAGTTACCCCAAGCATTCACCTACAACACTGCTATCATTCAGATTCCTAGGATAAGCAGATCAATTTAATTGTAGCCACTAGTTTTAACACCACTACGTTATGTGCAGTTTCACCCTGCCTATATCTGGCCTACATATCTCACTGGCTAGCCATTCTTTGCACACAAGATTTGTTCAGTGACTCCCCACCTCCCCAATTTGGAGATAGTGTCTCACATTTTAGGCCGCAACATGATCTTTCTCCCACACCACAGGATCCCAAGTGACAGCCGGTGTCAGAGAGATGACAGAAAAACGTACTACACTTAGGAAATGTGACACTTTGACGGTCCAGCATTAAAAGGAAATACTTTAGAATCCCTGTTCTCCAACTACCACGTCTAGAGAACATGCTCATGTCTCTTAATAAGTTTTTCCTTATCACATGGCCCAGGATATGGGGCGGATGGGACTTTAGATCATGGAGAAATTGACTGATTTATGCTTTACCTCATTTTTTTGTTTTGTTTTGTTTTTTTGTTTGTTTGTTTGTTTTTGACAGCAGCAGCCTTTAAAATAAACTGTGAATGGGTAGATTAGACTCTACGGAGAGCCTGCATAGCTCTATGAATTCTATACTGGGTACAGAAATGACTGTATCCAAATAAATGTTAATGGCTATTTATACTACCTATTCACAGAGGAAATATAATTTTTCTGACTAGTCTGGAATACTTTTGGTGATTCAAAGCTTAAAATTAATAGATTTGATTATATATATACACATATGTTTAACAAAGTGAAAAAAATAATGGTCAAGCAGGAAAGTTTATCCTTCTTCAATAGCCTTTTAATACATTCACTGTGTTAAGCTTACAGTTAACTTCATGAACACAGATCTTGATCAAATGCAGACAATTCACTTTGAATACTGAGGAGTTACATAAAATGTTAAATTATATTTTCCCACTTTCTATTATGGACTATAATACCCTTTTCCTTAAAATACTTTTAAAATAAAGTAGACACAAAATAAAAGGTAATTTTAAATGTTGATTTACTGCACTGTGTAGATTAGTTTTCTCCCTGAGAAGGCAGACCACTGCAGTAAAGACAAATTAATACTTACACACATTTAAGACATTGCCCCCAGCTTCATCACTGTTCAGAACTCTGAACTTCAAACTAAGTCCCCAGTGCTGGAGCTTCAATAACTCCTCCTCTTCAGTGCCATAATCTGTGATAGCAAATGGGCTTTTTTAATGAATGAAATCATGCAGGTCATTGGTTTATAATTTCAATAAATAATATTAAAGTTTAATTAAAGATTGATGTGGCAAAAGAAGCCTTTTTGTTGTAGCAGTGAATGCATGATTTCAATGAATAGCACAGTCATGTAGCATATTCATCTTTTAGCAACATTCCCATTTTATCTCTCCTGGAACTGTTTTTATATCTTTTTCTCTGAGGGCATTTGTTGCCCTCACTTTTGTTAATGGTGATTCAAATCTATGGATTTTTCCCTACATAACTTTCATTGGATGATAATATTGGTTTTATTTGCTTGTTGTTTTTTTGTTGTTGTTTGGTTTTGTTGTCAGAATATTTGGCATCAATTTCAAAGTAAAGAAAATTATCTGATTATCTATTAATTATCGAAACATTCAGGTCATACCTATTTTGAATTAGTCTTATAAGTAATATGACTTTTTTTTTTATATATATATAAATGCACTGTCAATGCCTATCTTGTCATTTGTCAACATCTTTATACTGCTTTTTTAGGGTTACAGTCTAGAATTCACAAAGCTGGAATTTTTGCTTTAAGCATTTATCTCAATACAGATTGTCAGAAATGATCTAAGAACAGAGTTTACCTCTGAATGCTTATCAAGAATCAGGCTCATTTTTCCATTGTCCTTTCTCCCTGTGATCCATGTGGTGTGGATCTCAAACTCCTCTGCTGCTTCTCAACACCTTATGTGATGTAACCTCACTTATAAAGCACGTGACAGGGGGAAGAGCTAAAAAAAAAAATAAGATAATTTGCCACTTTCAGTGCAAATAAATAACTAAAAAGGAAGAGATACTTGGGTAGAGGAAGAGGTAAGAAGTGGTATCTTAGTCTTTCAGTTTCAGACTGTCAAACTGCCTTAGTCATTTGTGATCTCATGTAAAAGACTCCTTTCTTTCCCTTCCCCTTCCCTGCCATGAGAGCACTGTCAGCCTTAGGGTATGTGTAGGTCTGTGAATACCAATTTTTATGTCAGCATAATATCTGCAGTATACAATTGTACTAGAAAACTCTTCTGCACAAGTGAAATCTGAACATATTCTATTGTTAACATTTCATCAGCACTCACTATTCTATTCAAGGATTCAATTTTTCTAATTGTCCTGGGATGTGCTTACCGAAGTGAAAACACTTTTTATTTATTTATTTTTCCCCCAAAAGCCTCCAATTTCTGAAAGAATAGTTATTTTGGCTTTAGCATCAAATCAACTTCAAGAAATTTCCATCCTCTTCATTTCCTTATCTTATCATTTCTGTACCACTGATGTGATTTAACACTTCTTCAGGTCTTCTACCACCTCAGCAGTTTGTCTGCTGTTCTGGTGAGCTAGAAGACTATAACAATCTAGACCTCTGAAAGAAAGGGTCATTTTTAATTCAGGGCATTTCTGTCATCTGCTACTACAGACTTGTAAACTATTGTCTCAGCATAACAGGGAAGACAGAGGATTGTGGCACTGGAGAATTTCCTATGGATTATTTCACCCCCAAAGTCAACACATTATGTAAACCCCAAGGGTAAATATAATCTAACTTAGATATGCCTAAGGTAGGGCTGAGATTAAAACTTGTAAAATGTAAATATCTTGTAATAAATATTTGCAAAGTTTAATATTACAAAATATTTACAAAATATTACAAAAATTGTAATATTGTAAATATTACAAAAAATATTGTGAAATGTATATATCTTCATATATATATATAATGTATATATCTTCATGTATATATCAATATCTACGTGGATACTAGGTGTATAAACTCTGAGGCAGTTAATAGAGGGAAAGTTGATACATGCACACAGTGATTTAGATGGCTGAGTAGCTCACATCCAGGGAACTATGAGATATCCAGAACATCTGCATGGCAGATATGCCACAAGATCATACTGGAAAAATGGTGACCTCTGAACAAGCACCTGAAAAACAAAAGAGACACCGTAAGGAGCCTCAAATGGTGTGAGGTACCTATGTTTAAGCAACTGAAGTGGACTCTAGGAGACAACCTTAGTGTGAACTACATTGGTGTCCAGCTCCACTGTGTCAACTAGCTCTCCATTGGCTAAACATGTACTTAGACTGCTACCATGTATGTGGAGACATATGCTACAGACATACATTTAAGTTCCTTAATCTCAACCTGAATCCCAATTCTAAAATTTTATGTCCACACAGTAGATGTTAGATTTCCACATACTGATATCTCATATTATTTGAGACATCCTATGATGTGCAATCTACCTGGGATCAGCAGACATGATATATGGCCAGTGGCAGACTGATGTGTTCCAGAGATGCCAGACATGATATTCAAATAGCATTATATGTCAATGTTCAGAAGCAAGGCCTAAGCCCTGAATTGGTAGACACTGCTCATATGTTCATAGATATTTCTCTTACAGCGTTGCCAGTGTACACAATTTTCCACCCCATGTCACCTTTTAGTTCTGTCAGAAGCTTTCATCATAGACTTCCTTGCTGAAATGGACCTTTAGGCAAGATACGATCTTTCTCTGAACTGGTTCCTTCGTAACTTTAAAATCACTTACCTTGAAAGAAATGATGTGATGATACAAGGAGGCACTCAGCAACTGGATGAGGAAGAGAAACAAACAGACACAGCAGAAACTTAAGCCATTATCACACCAGGAAAAAAAAAAAAAAAAAAAAAAGGAAACATGAAATTTCAGAGAATCATAGAATGGTTTTCGTTGGAAGGAACCTTAAAGATCATCTAATTCCAACCCCCCTGCCATGGGCAGGGACACCTCCCAACAGACCAGATTTCTCAAAGCCCCATCTAACATGGCCTTGAACACTTCCAGGGATGGGACATCCACAGCTTCTCTGGGCAACCAGTTTCAGTGCCTCATCTCCTTCTTATTAAAGAATTACTTCCTAATATCTAATCTAAATCTACCCTTTTTTTTTTTTTTTTTAGTTTAAAACCATTACTCCTTGTCCTATCACTACATTCCCTGACAGAGTCCCTCCCCAGGTTTCCTGTAGGCCCCCTTTATGTATTTGAAGGCCACTATAAGGTCTCCCTGGGTCCTTCTCTTCTCCAGGCTGAACAACCCAAACTCCCATAGCCTGTCTTCATAGCAGAGGTGCTCCAGCCCTCTGATCGTCCTTACAACCTTCCTCTGGATTCATTCTAATATGTCCCTGTCCTTCTTGTGCTGGGAACCCCAGAGTTGAACACAATACTCCAGGTGGTGTCTTATGAGAGCAGAGTAGAGAGGGGAAGTAAATTTGGAAGGGAATATGGATGGGAGGTCTCACTCAACAAGATTTCTGAAGAAGCATGGATGTGGCTGCCTCTCTTTTGCACTTCTTCCTGGACCTTAGTCATTCTCATCCTTCCCAATTCTTTAGGGAAGGTCTTCATATCAATCTCTCATCCCCTGGGTGCTTACAGGTCATGACTCTCCACTTCTTCCTTCTATTCCAGTCCCTCCTTCTATTTTCTTTGAATTTATTATAGGATCGAATTCATGCACCAAAGAACTAAAAAGAAAATCATTTGGTTAGGGACGTCCTGGTATCTCTTAGGTCCAGATGTAAGCTGAATGGATGAGATCAGATGTGTATGTACTATGCAGTGGAGCGTGACAGATCTGTTCAAGATGGAATGATGAGCATTGTATGGACAGTAGTTTGGGTCTGAAAAACAGTCTGAATTAAAAATTACAGTTCTGCACCCAAGATAATGGCTTCATATTTCAGGCTTATTTAAAGGTAACCTGGAAATGATGTCCTGCAGTGCCGAGTTGCCCATAAATTCCTAGGAGCGTGGCACACACAAAAATAGCATAAACAGAGCTTTGTCTCACAGAATAACTGAAACACTTGAAATTTTAATGCATCAGCCCCTCAAAACATCACTGACCACAGCTATGACTATGTTTTCCTCCATCTCTTTCCTCCAAAGCTTTTATTGCTGAAGATACAGCATTTGTCTTCATGCACGTATTCCAGCATTTCTATTTTATTTAGAACACAGGTATGTTTTTTCACAATGCTTCTACCTTTCTCACCTCTGAAGTCACTTTGGTAAAGCCTGAAAAGTGGGAAATAAAACCAAGCGTACTTAGTCCTACCCAAACCAAAGTGCAAACCACTTGCTGTTTCTCTGTAGACACATCTCATCTTTTCTATCGAACTTCATTTGTGTTTTTAAATCTTGAGGAAATGGTTTGAGTGGGCTTTGAAACAGTTCTCAAGGGAACAGGGAGGAAAGGGTGTCTTTGGACAGAAAAACACTATTGAAGAAACCTTCACAGAGAATAGACAGAAAAGCCTGCAGTTCTTTGGACAAAAGTACTCATCACACATTTATGTTATAAATCGACATTCTCTCTGACACTGCCCGCTACCACTTCCTACTGACATCAACAATCTCTATTGTGTGCAGTCTGATAAGGTCCTAATCCTTTTGCTTGAGAAGCATCTTTGGACACTTATTACTCCAAGAAGTTATGTGTTGGCTTTGCTGGTTCTTAGAGAGATTCAGTAAAGTGCACTGTGTAGTAAGACTCCTAGGAGGAAACCTGGTGTGCATATCACACTTGAAAGCATATTGCTATAAACACAGTTTGTTTTTATGCACTTTGTAAGAAAGTATGCTATAAAATCTTGCATTAGTTGAGGCAGCACAGGTAAAATATGAGGGAGAACCAACTAGTGAATTCTTTTTGATGATAACCATGTTGTCATGCACCAGTAGAGGGGTGTCAGGGATTTCCTTCAGGTTCCAAGACAATCAAGAAATTACTCATGGGAAAAGTAAATCAAGTAGAAACAGGGAAGGGGAAAAAGGGGGAAAATATTAAAAATGAAACTAATAAAAAGTTTACTTATTCTCTACTGCAACTAGATAATTAATTACAATCAACTGATTCTTTAAGGCCTTTCTCCTTTCTCCAGATAACGCAGGTGCACAGCTTAGTTTCCTCACCCATATCCTGTGTCTGGTATGGGTTTTCCATTCAATGTCCTCACCACACTCAAGCTTTGATGGGTTTAATATCATCTTCCCTGGCAGTTGGCATCAGGGGCATCCCCACTGGTGAGTGGGTTGTCAGTCCAGTGGCCAGCTGACAGTAATTTTGAGTCCATACAAAGAGTACGTGATTCCTTCATTTAGAACTTTTCTTATGCCCAGCTGGTGCATAAGGACTCATGTTCAGGTGAATATGATGTTGGTGATGAGCTCCTGCTCAGCTCATGCTCCAGGCTGTGTCTAGTACCTTACTGTCCTTCAGTTTATTCAATTTACATTACTTTTTTCCCTTTATCATTGTGTGAGTCTGTGATGTCAGTGGAGATTCATGATGGTGTGGGAATCCACCAGGCTTCGGCTTGTCATGGTGGGACTTTGCTCAACCCACATAGTGCAGTGACTCAAGTAATAATTCTCAGGAATTCTTTGAGGACATCCCAAAGGTAGCTCCTTCTTGATGGACTACACCATCCCAAATTCTGCCCTTGCCTGTGCAACGCTTGCCACACATTCACTGGATTTTGGGATAAGCATTAAGTGTCATTTGGATAAATGACACTATAAGTTGCCAACATCTGGGCTAGCCATGCTACACTCTCTTGACAGCCAGTGATGAATAGAGGTCATTTCCAGAACACAATCCATTGCATTGTAAAGTAGATATTTGAGATGTCTACTACAATTCAGATAAATTACATCCTAAAATTCTAAGAGTTAATGATATATTAAACTTGGATTTTGTTACAAGGGAAGAAATTTCAGAAGAACTAGTTAGAAAAAATAACCTTGGAAGCAGTAATCACAAATTTAAATTAAATAGTCTGTAATTAAGGCACTATTTCAAGAGGGATGACTTTGAGCTATTAAGAAAGCTAGTTATTAAATTCAGTGTGACAGAAAAATAAAGGATTAGAACACAGTGAAAGTCTGTAACTTCCTTTATGTGCTGTGGAACTTCTACAATTACAAGGAGAAACACCATACAAAAGGATTTCAAACTGTCCACCCAGTATTTCAGAAAGAATATGGGGAATAAAAAATAAACTAAGTAAAGAACTGAGGATTCAATAGGAGTAAAATATATATTTCTAAAAATAAAAAAATAGAAATAGACTAAAATAGGTGTCAGAACTCAATTCATTTCTTACAAACTAAATCAAAACAAACACTAAAAGGTTATCCACTGGAAAGTGCAAAAGCAAGGCAAGTAAAAGCAGATATTAAGGCATAAGAATGATTTAAAATAATGTAGGTATGATCTACAGAACAGGTGACTGATGATGTGTTTCAGTTTTCAGTTTGATAATATTGGCTATGGAGAGGATAGAATAGATTACAGGAAGTGAGAATTGGTAACTTAAACTAAGGAAATGTGAAATTTGATAATTAAAGAATTATAAGAACATTGTGGAAGAGTGATTAAGACTGAAGCATATATACGTTTTCCAGCTGTTTAGTAAAGACAGGAACAAAAGTACAAAGGAAATGCAAAATGTAGACATACAACCAAATTTTATTTTAAAAGAGTAACTTTAGAATTAACATATCCTTCAGGGTACAAGTAGAAAAACAGTAATGGTAGGAATATACCTGTAAGTGAGACTCTCAACTGTAGCTACATAATATGGTGCCCAGATTTTGCCTATGTGCCCAGAATGTATACCCGCTCCCATGTTTCAGCCCGTCTCCTTTCTTACCTTCTCTCTGTCTCCCTTAATTCTTCCCAGCTACTCTTCTAGTAAGCAACATCAAGTGATTAGATTTTAAGTACAACTTTGTCCATGTTAGTAGTCTGATGATAGCCACGAAATAAAATCTAACAAACAAAAGGTGAATTGGACTTGATCTCTTCATGCACTGTCCGAGAGTTTCAACCCCTGGGTTCCACTGTGCCGTTAAGGTATTTGAAAAATAAGTTCCTGTGCTGAGCTGTTTAGCCACCAAGCCCTACCTAACCTACCCTTAACTATTTACATTTGACATCTGTATTTAGCACAGCATTAAACACCTTTGCTACTGCAGGTGTTTAACCTTGAACTGTACTTCTGTAAACACTACTGAACTGTAAACACTATACTTCTCGGAAGTATAGTGTTTACAGAGAATCCTGCAATCCTCTTGGCACAAAGTGCTGATTATCCTCCACTCCTTTCATTTCCAAAGAAACTGTGGCAATTTGACAAGAATTTTTAAGGGATGAGTATTTGGTCCACTCCTGCTCCTATTAAAGTCAATAACCAAATAATCCATTGTTTTGGTTTTAAAAGCCTTTTTGACAATTTATCTGTAAATCTGCAATCAGCTTTATAAATTCTTTATAACTTTTATATTTTTATTTAAATGATTAATTATTTTTTAATTTTATAACGGTTTATTTAAAAGGTTTTAGAAATAGGTTCTCTTTGTTAGAAGAAATTGTTGATTATGAAAGGTGGCAGAACTGGAGACTACTTCCCCAAAGCTCTTCAAAGTAACTATTTCTTTGCCACTTTCTTCTAAAAGCATTAAGAAGTTCACAGGTGTAGATTAGCCACTAAATATGTACAGGGGAGGATTTTATTTTAATGTACAATCAAGCAGTCAAATGAAATAAGTTACTTAACAGGTGCCCAGATGAAATCTGCCAGTTACTTTAAGAGTTCTTTTAATATACTAAACAATCCCATTTAGGAGGAGTCAGGGCATTATTATTAGCCATCTGTAGGTAGGGATTAAAATAGTATCATAAAGACAAGAACTAGAATTCTGTTCTCAAACTGGTATATCTGTTTGCAGTGTACCAGTACATTCCTTGGAGTTGTTTTAACTTAAGCTCTCAAGGAATGCAGATGACCTGACAAAGGTCATGATTTATTCATATTTTCTTAGATATTTCTCTGAGTCATAAATAGATTACAACATAGTTTATCTGTGACATGAGATCATTAAGTCCAGAAAGTAACAAATGATATCTCTCCTGGGCAGAGTTCTTTAAAATGTTATTCCTAACAATTTAGTGGCCTCAAAATTCACCACTTTATCATATCTACCACTTGTATTATATTAAAGCTATTAACGCACGTTTTTTGCAGTCTGATAAATGGCTATGTACAGTATTGTAATGTGATATGTCAGATTGAAGCACAGATCATTGTAAACTGGTATTCTTACTTGGAATATTCCTAGATAAGAGAACTGATATTTAACAAAATGTTTCCATAACAAATATTTCCACTTTACACAGATTGAAATGTTTTGGCACCACTGCAGTTAGTAAAACGTCTGAAAAGGATGGATCATGTATTATTCTTTCACCCAATGAGTACTGATACAGAGACAGAAAAGAAGCTGAACTGAATGACTAGAGGAGTTAGTTGCCCTTTTAACAGCAAGGTATTTTCTTTAATATTGTGTTTATTTAAAGTGCAAATTAGCTAGATGTTGTGGTGGTTTTACCATGCTAAGCAGTTGAACACCACAACCGCTCTCGCACTCCCCCTCCGCAGATGAGGAGGGGAAGAAGTAAAGGAAAGAACAACTCACAGGTTGGGATAAGAATAATTTAATTAAAGGGAAAAAGAATTATTAAGGAAATATTAATATTAATTAAACAATTTAACAAAAGGGAAATAAGGGAAAGGAGAAAAGGGAGGGGGAAAGGGAAAAAACAAAACAAAA
>NC_048895.1:105405247-105437759 GCF_011077185.1 Oxyura jamaicensis
ATATATATATATATATATATATATATATATATATATATAATATTATATATATTATATATAATAAAGGAAATATTATTATTATATTTATAATATATTATTTATAATATATTTATTTATAATATTATAATATATATAATATTATATATATATATATATAAGGAAATATTATTATTAATTAAACAATTCAACTAAAGGGAAAAAAGGGAAAGGGGAAGAGGGAGGGGGGAAAGGGAATAACCAAACAAAACAAGTAAAGGCTATGTGGAAGTGCAGAGGAAAGAAATTACTCTACTTCCCACCAATGAGCGATGCTTGACCACGTCCTTGAAGCAGGGCCTCAACGCATGTAGCCGGTGTTCGGGAGGAGGACAGACGTCTTCACAACAAGAACCAACCCCTCCCCTCTTCTTCCTTTTTCCACCTTTTATTGCTGAATGTGACATCATATGGTATGGAATATCCCTTTGGTTGTCTTAGGTCAGCTGCCCTGGTGATGTTTCTTTCTCAGTTTTTGCCCACCCCCTAGAAGGGTTAGAGAAAGTCCTGATGATGTGCCAGCACTTCTCAGCAGCAGACACAACACCGGTATGATACCACTGCTGTTCTAGCTCCAAGTGCAGAGCACAGCACTGTATGGGCTGCTGCAGGGAAAGTTAACATCCCAGCCAGACCCAGTACAGATGTTCAAAATAGTGTTGTTGATTTTTTGGGGAGGTACTGGTTCTGTTCAATTTTTAAGAAAAAGTTCAAGCCCTGGATCTACTCAGACTTTGTCAGTCTGATAAATAGACTGAGAGGTGACTGATAGGCAATTGATAAAAGGATGCAAGAAATGTGTTGTTCCAGAAACAGTGTTCTTGGTGGCAATCAGCACTTTATGAATCAGTGAGTTCTGTGCCCTTTAGGGACCTGTATCAGTTACTGGAGTGCAGTACGTATTGACCTGTCAAGTCAGTCAATGGGACTCATCTTTAACTCCAGCAATCTGAAAGTTTACCTTGAAACAAATTCTCTGGGTTACATATGTAGTAAATGAAGAGAGCAAGAGAAGACCACCTACAAAAGTTAATTAGACAATATATTTTAGATACATATTTTAAGATAGGTTTCCATTTCTCCACTGATAATAAAGTGTAGGGATGAAATTCATCTCATTTAAATTTTGCTGTGTAAAACTTAGGGCTTATTTTTCTCTATTGGCAACAAAGACATTTAGGGTGACTAGCTTTGACTGAGATACCTGCAATGAAGACGTGAGTTTAGGTGAGTTGAAAACCACCCTGACAGCACCATATCAGGAATTTGTTCACCCATATAACACTTAAAAGAGTGAAGTGTTCCCTCCTTCCTGGTCTTGAAAAATTTCACAGTTTTGAAGACACTTGCTGATACTAATCCCACCATACTACCTAAAACAAAATTATCAAGATATCCCAAAGCAAGGATCAAATCTACCTATAGGAATGTGTGACCTGTAATTCCACATGAAGCATGTAATAAAATAAGTGTATCATCTTACTATTATTATGAGTAATTTGAGAGAATCTTTCTTTGGAGGCATATACTTATTTCTTTCCACTAACTGTATAGACAGCTTGCACAATTATTTAAGACTGGTTCACTAGAAAGGGACTCCATCTTGTCTATCATTAGCTGTTTAAAAGTTAATATTTTTTTTTTAGTCAGTGGAGAGAGATAGATTCCTAAAACCTGGCTTTTTTGAAACTTAGATGTGACTTACACAATAACCTCTGTAATAAATTAAATATATACATATATTAAATGATGTTTCCATACCAGGGAACAAACTTTATACTTACAATAAAAAAAAAATTTCCATGGAAAACTGCATGTGGAAACTCAGTATGAGCTGCCTGAAGTAACAAGGTTCCTAGGAGTCTATAAACTCATCAAGCATGAGTGTAATTAGAAAGGCCAAAGCTCATCTGGAGCTCAATCTGGCTACTGCTGTTGAAGAGGGCCAGTCCTCTTCAATATCTTTATCAATGATCTGGATGAGGGGATCGAGTGCACACTCAGTAAATTTGAAGATGACACCAAGTTAGGTGCGTGTGTCGATCTGCTTGAGGGTAGGAAGGCTCTGCAGGAGGATCTGGATAGGCTGGACCGATGGGCTGAGGCCAACTGTATGAAATTCAATAAGGCCAAGTGCCGGGTCCTGCACCCGGGGCACAACAACCCCAAGCAGAGCTACAGGCTGGGAGATGAGTGGTTGGAAAGCTGCCTGGCAGAGAAGGACCTGGGGGTTTTGGTTGACAGTCGGCTGAATATGAGCCAGCAGTGTACTCAGGTGGCCAAGAAAGCCAACAGCATCCTGGCTTGCATAAGAAACAGCGTGGCCAGCAGGTCCAGGGAAGTGATTGTCCCCCTGTACTCGGCTCTGGTGAGGCCGCACCTCGAGTACTGTGTTCAGGTTTGGGTCCCTCGCTACAAGAAGGACATGGAGGTGCTCAAGCGAGTCCAGAGAAGGGCAACAAAGCTGGTGAAGGGTCTGGAGAACAAGTCTTACAAGGAGTGGCTGAAGGAGCTCGGATTGTTCAGCCTGGAGAAGAGGAGGCTCAGGGGCGACCTTATCGCACTCTGCAGGTACCTTAAAGGAGGCTGTAGCAAGGTGGGGATTGGTCTATTCTCCCACATGCCTGGTGACAGGATGAGGGGGAATGGGCTAAAGTTACACCAGGGGAGGTTTAGGTTCAGTATTAGGAAGAACTCCTTTACTGAAAGGGTTGTTAATCACTGGAATAGGCTGTCCAGGGAAGTGGTTGAGTCACCATCCCTCAATGTCTTTAAAAGACTTTTAGATGTAGAGCATAATTATACGGTTTAGTGGAGGACTTGTTAGTGTTAGTTCAGAGGTTGGACTCGGTGATCTTGGAGGTCTCTTCCAACCTAGATGATTCTGTGATTCTGTGAATAGCCTCCACAGCTGTAATTCAGTCAGTGAATTACACTAAGGAATGGAAATTCATCTTTCCCTGAACCATGTAGTATTGGCTCAGGGTTTTGGAGCTCTGCAATAAACTGTGTCAGGAAGGTATTCAGTATTGTAACCTGATAGCTGCCAATAGAGCTGCATACCTTTCTGAAAAAGCAGTTTCTGCATCTTGACAGGATAGTCTCTGGTCCTTAACCTAGCAGAATTTTCGTAGAGGCCCCCAAAAGTATTATGCACAGATACTTAGGCCTGCCAGAGATTAACTGAGGTTGAGCCCTCCCTTTTGGAGTTACCTCTTTGATTCTCTAGAACTCTGTGCTGTGTACTAAGCCTTAGCTTATTTTCTCCTCATCCTATTAGAGGGAATAAAATAATAAAATAAAATAATACAATAAAGTTTAAAAGCTTTTTTGCCTGTTTTCATTCAAGGTTTCTTGTTCTAGCAATGGGAGCGCATATGACGGCTAACTATGTTTGAGGGGGTTGTAATTGAGAGTTACAGCACAGCTGACTTGACAGGACCTTTTTTCTTCTTTTTGTTGCATAGGACCTGACTGGAAAATCTAGCTTAGACAGAAAAATATACCTGGGAAGAACTGGTAAGGTAGGATAGGAAAAAAAGTCACATATACCTTATCAGAACAATATTTGCACAGTATGTCACCTTTCTAGGCTTTCCAAAGGAGGTAGAAAAATAATCACAGAATCACAGAATCATCTAGGTTGGAAGAGACCTCCAAGATCACCTAGTCCAGCCTCTGATCTAACACTAACAATCAGATATTATTCCCATGAAGCATTGACTATCCTGTAACTTAAGTGAGAACCACTACAAAAAATGAGTCCTAACAAGGAATGTTAAAGGTAAAGGAAACAGAGAAGTTGGGTTTTAATTAATATGCTAATTTCAAATAGATTGTTGTATGACCAAGCTTTTCTGTTAGCTACCATTGTATGAACTTCCTTATAAACAAGATAAACGATGCACAATAAACATAGCTGCCTCACACAAACCATCTCAAAACTCATCTCCAACAACCTTTAGCAGATATTGCTTGCTAATTGAAATTTACTTTGTCAATAAATCTCCAATGCCATTTTTTAATTTACAGTGAATATATAACACTCTCAAGTTGGCAGTCCTCATCAGTGCGAGATGTTTCATACAGACTAAATCTAATCTAAATGACATAATGCTATTCATTTAATTTCAATTATTATAAAAGCTTTCTTAGTTAATCTACCTGCTAAGTCCTTTATGTTAGATGAATTCATTCAGAAATGTCTGTAGGAAGTGGTCTAAGTAGACAGTGAATCAAAGAAATCTTGTCCTATACCTCCAAGTCTCTCAAACTGTCAAATTGCATAAAGCATGCAATGAGTCATTAACAGAAAATGGAAGATATTTTCTGACTACCATACCTTTGGATAGACTTAGTAAATACTCAATAAATTGTAATCTCTAACTTTTGCAAAAATGAAAATTTCTAGGAAATCATGATTTTTGCAAGGAAATAATCTAGAACATTTGAACTGCATAAACTTAGGTTTTTAAATCTCCTGTAAGAATAACTTAAATGCAGCAAAATTCAAAACAAAACCCACTATATTCAACCCCTCCTACAAAAAGATTTGGATTAGAAGATCCCACTGTTATTACGGTATTAATATCTCCTGCCAACAGATAGTCCTATTAAATCCACAATAGTCCAGAGGCTAAATGCATTTATCACCACCAAGGATCTTGCTAAAAATTTCTCTTATACAGTGACTTTTTCACTCTTCTGAAGGGACATAAATTTCAATGTGCAATCATTAATTTTCTTGCTTGGCAAATTATATGTTAAAACATTTTAAAATAAAAAGAGAAAAAAAGGGGGGAATTTTGACTGCATAATTTTCTCCTCAGTATATATAATCTCAGTTTAAAACCTAGTAAACTCTTTATTTGAATTTAACTCTACCAGTAGGATAGGATGAAAATCCACTTTCCTAACTACAAATGCCATTTTGCAATCAGCTCCTTGGTATTTTCTTTCATTATTTAAAAACAATAAGTAATTCCTATGCTACTTACAGTTTAACTGAATTCATCAATCTGCAGCATTGCTCTATTTTATTGGAATGAGATTTTTATTTTTTTAAAACTCTCTGAGGTCAGAAACTTCATTATTTCACAGTGATTACATAGATAGTGCCAGAGTGTGATAATAGTCCCACTCTAAACCTAACTCACAAAGAATGTAAGTTTGTTACTGCCCAAGGCCATGAAACCCAGTTATGCAGCATGTTTTTTTTACAGGTGAAGGTCCCCGCTATTAAGTAGAACACCACAATCAGTTCTTCAAATAATTTAAATTTCTAAGCAATAAATATCAGACCCTTTCCACTTTGTGTAATACTGCTCGCTGGTCTAAACAAATCTGGGAAGTTGCCCTTGTATTCATACCCCTTCCTTGCTCTGCTGTAGTGTTCAGAATCATGATGGAGAAGTACTGCGAAATTGTACAGAAGCACCATTTTTTTTGGTAGGCAGAACTTTTAACAGCTCAGAAGCTGCTGCAACTATCAGGTCAAAGGCTAGAAAGGTAACAGAAAACTATTTAACTATCTTCCCAAAGCATAATGATCGCTACTATGACACACCTGAGCATCTGGTGCATGATCACGACAAGGGGCATTCCTCATGAGGGTGAGAAGAGTGGGATCCACTGATCTCTTTTCTCTGGTGACCGGTGACAGGGCCTCAGGGAAGGTTCAGGCTGGATGTTAAGAAATAGTTCTTCACTGAGAGGGTGGTCAGGCCTGACAGAGTACAAGAAGTGTTTGGACAGTGCTCTCAGAAACATGATTTTGGGGTAGTCCTGTGCAGACCCAGGAATTGGACTCAGTGATCCCTGTAGATTCCTTTCTACTCAGGATATTCTGTGACTGTGTGAGGGATAAAAATGCTTACACCAGAAGCACGTGAGAAAGCACAGAGCACTGATGTATACAAATGCTGTTTTTAAAAATAGTCAGGAAAAGCTTAGTTTTGAAAGGTTAAAACAACAATCAGAGAGATTTCTTCAAAGTAAAATATGTGTTAACTGTACACAATAAATATTAATTATTCCATTAGTAATCGCTAATCTGTTTTATGGTAGTTCCAAAACATTAAAAAATCACCCATTATGAGGTATTGGCATAATGCAGTGTACTGTTTCTTGCTGAGATAGACTAAGTTTTCTTCATCTATGCATGCATCTATGGTACTGCACTTTAGATCTGTCACCAAAATGGTGCTAATAACACACCGATGTTTTAGTTGCTGCTGAACAGTGCTTACACAGAGACAAGGATTTTTCTGCTTCTCATGCTGCCCTAACAGTGAGAAGGTTGGGGGTGCACAAAATGTGGGGAGGGGACACAGCAAGGACAGCTAACCCAGACTGTCCAAAGGGATGTCCCATACCATGTGGCCTCATGCTCAGCAGTAAAAGCTGGGGTAAAAAAGGAGGAAGGGGCAGACATTTGGTGTGACGGCATTTGTTTTACCAAGAAGCCATGGTGCACAATGAGTTGTGCTTTCCTTGGAGTGGCTGAACACCCGCCTCATGATGAATTCCTTGGTTTGCTTTGAGTGCACACACGGATTATGTTTTGCATTGTAAACTGTCTAGCTCAGTCCATGAGTTCTCACACTTTTACTTATCTAATTCTCTCCCCCATCCCACCTAGGGTAGAGTAAGTGAGCTGGTGGGTGGTGCTGAGTAGCCTGTGGGCTTAAACCACAACAAAGGCCATATAAAACATTGTCATGTTGGAAGCTGATATATCCTAACTTAAATATTTGAGTTATATTCTACAAGTTACAAATTTTCCTAATTCATTATGAATAGTAAATATCAATGTAGTTGAATTTTTTGTTTATAAAATGTCTTACTGTTTAGAAGTATGACATATCACTCATAAGAAAACACAGAATGGCTGAGGTAGGATCAAAGGATATTGGATAAACGATATTGGATAAATGATATTGGATATAAAGAATCGTTTATAGAATTGTTTGGGTCAGACCCTAAGGACCATCTAGTTCCAACTCCCCTGCCATGGCCAGGGATACCTTCCACTAGACCAGGTTGCTCAAAGCCCCATCCAACATGGCCTTGAACACTTCCTGGGATGGGACATCCACAGCTTCTCTGGGCAACATCTTCCAGTGCCTCTGAGTAAAGATTTTCTTCCTAACATCTAATCTAAACTTAACTTCTTTTAGTTTAAAACCACTGCCACTTGTATTATCACTACACTTCCTGACAAAGAGACTATCCCCATCTTTTCTGTAAGCCCCCTCTTAGTACTAGAAGGCCAATACAGGCCTCCCCTTCTCCAGGCTGAACAACCCCAACTCCTTCAGCCTGTCTTCATGGGAGAGGGGCTCCAGCCCTCTGACCATCCTTGCTGCCTTCCTTTGGACTCATTGTAACACTTCCATGTCCTTCTTGTGCTGGCAGCCCCAGCATGTAATGCAGAACTCCAGGTGGGGTCTCAGAAGGGCAGAGCAGAGGGCGGAGAATCACCTCCCTAGACCTGCTGACCATTTTTCTTTTGTTGCAGCCCAGGTTACTATTGGACTTCTGGGCTGCAAGCACACTTTGCTGGCTCATGTTCAGCTTTTCATTCATCAACAGGTACAAGTCCTCTAGAAGAGACTAGAGGTCATCTAGTTCTACCCTCCTTCTCAAGCAGGGACACATAGAGCAGGTTGCACAATACCATGTCAAGATGGCTTTTGAAGATCTCCATGAAGTGAGACTCCACAACCTCTCTAGGCAACCTGTGCCAGTGCTCAGTCACCTTGTACAGCACATAAGTGCTTCCTGACATTCAGACAGAACCTCCCATGTTTCAGTTTGTGCTCATTGCCTGTTGCCCTTGCACTGAGCACCAATAAACCTGTCTCTGAAAGTATTCTAGATATTCTTAAAGCTGAAATAATGCACTTAGCCTCCAGGAATAAAATCACAATCAAGGCAAAAGCAGAGACTTTCTACATGGAAAAGAGTTTTTCACAGATGCTTCGTATTATATGTATCATCTAAGAATAAAAATGCATGGTGTTGTAACAGTACTTCAGGCCATGTCAGAGTAGAGTTGGAGGAGGAACCACTCTTCTATTGTCTACAATAAAGTGACTATTATCAAGAATCGTGGGTTTTTTAGTCTTTGTTAAATTAGCTTGAAATTTATGTCAAGTGCTAGAAATGAATAAGAGTGGAAAAATAACATTTTAATTATTACAGACCAAAAATACAACACGGAACTGTAATGATACAGTTCTCCATTTTGTTTCTCTAGGATAATTATTTCTAATAATGGAGAAATTTATTTTAGGGCCTGAAATGTAGTTCCTATGTAGCTGTCCATGCAGTTCTAGCTCAGAATATTCATACTCATTGTAATATTTGAGAACCTTTCTTTTACGTATACCAGAAGGATTGTTAATGGTAATGGCAATGTGATGTTGTGAACACCTGCACTTCTGACATGGACAAAACCCAATTTATTTCTCAGAGATCATCATCAAAATAGTCTGTTAATAATACCTTACAGTCTCATAACAATGGGGATAGCAGAATTATTTTTAAAGTTGAAGACAGAAATAATAAAGTAGGATTAAAAACTAATTTTTGAAAAGCTAACATTTCTCACCACTCAGAAAAGAACGGCTGATATGCAATAAAACAGTAAAATTCTATTCATTGTGCCTTATGATTAGGTGTGGTTTGATGATAAAATTAGTATTACTGTCTGTTGCTTTTACTTGTCGTACCCACTAATTTTCATAGAATTTCAGAAAGGAAGTATGGTGTTACAGATGAGTATGATTTATAACAATGATTTTATGATGAAGGCCTAATTAATTTTCAGTAAATAGAATAAAGTATGTTCCATAAAGAACACTGTTCAGAGTTTCCAATCTAGGCAATATAAGGAGTTTTTTTTCTGGTGTATATCATTGAGTCTGGAATCACTGTTTAGGCTTGAATGCCTTTGTAAATGTAAATGCAAACTGCATGCACATTAAAAAATCCTGAGGATAACAAGTCTGCTAGAGGAAATACTTCTGGTATGATACAAAGTAAGACATCAACCAATATCCTATATTTTCCTGGTTTGGGTTGGGATAGAGCTAATTTTCTTCTATGTAACTGGTATTATTTTATTTAGGATGAGAATAATGCTGATAACACAAGAATGTTTTAGTTGTTGCAAATCAGTGGTTATGCTAAGTCAAGGACTTTTCCGCTTCTTATATCATCCTGCCAGCAAGGAGAGTGGGGGTGCACAAGAAGATAGGAGGGGACATAACCAGGACAGGTGACTCAAACTGGCTAAAGTGATATCCCATACCATATGGCATCATAGTCAGGTATAAAACTGGAGGAGCTGACTGCTGTTGTTCAGGGACTGGCTGGGCATCATTTGGCTAGTGGTAAGCAATTGAGTTGTACAAAAATTGTTTTGTGTATTTCAATTTTTCCCTCTTTTCTTCCCTATCAAATTGCTCTTATCTCAACCCATGAGTTTCACCATGAGTTTCACTTTGTTTTTTCTTTTCCCCCAATTCTCTCCCCCATCCCTTGGGCAAAGGTAGTGAGCAAACATCTCATGCACAGTTGCCAACTGGGCTAAACCACAATATTTATGAAATGTTAGCTTTCACAATGACTTAGAAAATAGAATAAGTGTCCAAAATAAATAAATAAATAAATGGGGGGGGGGGAGAGGGGCAAGGGAGTGGGGAGGGTCGCTTGAAAGACCACTAAAATGTCATTCTTGTCGTTTGTTCTTGCCATCCTGACCCTGTGGTGTTTTATATCAGCTGTGCAGCTGAGTCTCACCACAACTGCTCTCTCACTCTCCTTCCTCAAAGGGAAAGGGGGAGAAAACACAATGAAAGGGGCTCAAGGGTTGAGATAAGGACAGGGAGATCACTCAACAATTATCACAGGAAACACAGACTCAGCATAGGGAGGTTAATGTAATTTATTACCTATTGCTAACAAGCCAGAGCAGTGAGAAACTCAAAACAAACTAAAACACCTTCCCCCTATCCACCCTCTTCTACCTCTGCCCCTTGAGCAGCACAGGGGAACAGGGAATGGGGTTGCATTCAGTCCTTAACACTTCATCTCTGCTGCTCCTCCATGGTCTCTCTTTGCCCCTGCTCCACATGGGGTCCCTCCCACGGGATGCCGTCCTTCCTGAACTGATCCTGCGGGGGCTGCCCACAGGCATCAGCTCTTCAGGAACTGCTCCCACATGGGTCTGTACCACGGGGTCAATCCCCCAGGAGCAAACTGCTCCAGCACGGGTCCCCAGTGGGCGGCAGTTCCCCCCAGACCCCTTGCTCCTGTGTGGGCTCCTCTCCACGGGCTGCAGCTCCAGCCTGGGGCCTGCTCCTGCGGGGGTTCTCCATGGGCCGCAGCCTCCTCCAGGCCACATCTACCTGCTTCACTGAGGGCCCTTCCATGGGCTGCAGTGTGGAGATCTGCTCCATGTGGGACCCATGGGCTGCAGGGGGACAGCCTGCTCCACCAGAGGCTTCTCCACAGGCTGCAGGGGAACTTGTGCTGTGTGCCTGGAGTACCTCCTGTCCTCCTGCTGCACTGACCTTGGGAGCTGCAGGGCTGGTTCTCACTCCTCACTCTCCTAGCTGCTGTTTTGCAGCAGGTTTTGTCTGTTTTTTTTTGTTTTGTTTTGTTTTGTTTTTTGTTTGTTTGTTTTTCCCCTTTCTTAAAACTGCTCTCCTGCAACCCTCTGCTAATGAAACCTTGCCATGTAAACCTAATACAGACCCAAGAAACAGGCCTATATTATATTATATTATATTTATTATATTATATTTATTATATTATATTATATTTATTATATTATATTATATTTATTATATTATATTATATTTATTATATTGTAATGTTATTATATTCATGAAGCATTTGGACAGTGCTCTCAGACACAGATTTTTTGGGTGGTCTGTTGGTGACCCAGCAGTTGGACTTGTGGGTTCCTTACAACTCGAGATATTCTATGATTATATTTAAATGATCATTTTACTGCCAGTTTTCATGTAGATATTGACTATATGAATGAATTATTATTCATTTCTAACAGGTCAGAAGCAGAAATCCACACAGGAGAACAAAGAAAATAATTACAGGGAGAGGTTTAATTTGCTGGTATGTTTAGAAACAATATATTGGTCACAATTCCCTACTGCAGCAAGCTGGTAGAAATCCATCAAAAAACAGTGCTTCAGTCTGAGCTAGCCACAGATAAGTGGGGCTCTTGCAGAAAAATGTCTATTTCAAAGTCCTTAAGGATACCTGTAGATGATATCATTCGGTGCCAAATAGTTATCATATACCCTGAAATCACACATTGTTGCACTCATTATCCTTGTGTTTTAAAATGTATGCTAAAACAGTTAGTTCTCCATATCAATTGGATAATACAGTGCCAAGAATAGATAGCTAAAATACTGTTAAAAATCTGAGCTCTGTGTGATTTTGAAAACTCAATTCCACTTCTAACTAGCCAGGTATAATCAAAGTTCAGATTCAATTCTCATACCTTCTACCTTTTTCTCCTCTAACCAACAGTAAAATATTTTAGTTTCAAAATTTATCATAGTTAAAGCATATAAAAATTTGTTTCCTTATGACTGATGGAAGAGGGCAGACAACAGAGAGTACCACTCTCACTGACAATGAATTGCCTTTTCTTTCACAAGCATTTAGTTTTTGGATCTATTGTGATATTAAAATGTAATATCCTTCATCTGAATGGGCTCATTTAAAATAAGGTGCATGTAATCTATCCTGGGAATAAACAAGCTAAATTTAGTCTGAAAGGCCAGGTAGATATAAATGCAGGTATTGGAAAACTGTATTCTCTTCAACTGACAATTTATTTCTGTTTTTTATTGTTATCAACAGCAAAAAAGAGACTTAAAGACACTTCTTCACTTCATTGCCTAGTGTTTTTGTTGTTGTTTTTGTTTGTTTGTTTTGTTTGTGTTTTTTTTTTGGTGGGTTTTGTTGTTGTATGTATGTATGTTTTAAATAAAACTTAGGGCTATTACAGAATTTTTTATATGTATCCAGTATGTATTAACCTGAAAAAAAAAAAAAAAAAAAAAGAAAAAAAGAAAAAAAAAAAAAGTCATTTTGAAGTTCTTAAAGCAAGAGCAAATGAATCTTTAAATGATCTGCACAGTCATATTGCTGAAGCCAGGCACTCTCTACTGATAAAATCATAAAAATAACAGGCCCAGAAGCAGCAATGGACATAATACCTAACTTGCTTGTTAAATTCGAAGACCTAGGTTATTCAGGTCAGACTACTGGCTTTCAAAAGCGTACCAAATTAAAGTTAGAAACCAAATCCAGGGCATCCGTATTTGTTACTCTCTGTACAGTGCAGAAGCTTTTAACAATAGCTAAGAAAAAGGAAACCTAAGAAATGTTCTTGACCAAGGAACAGTCATTCTTTGGGATTCCACTTCACTTGCCAGAAAATAAATTAGAACAAAATATTTAAAACCTGGATACTGAAACAGCAACTGTCTTTTGAAATTGGCTGTTTTAAGTATATACAGATACAACAATAAGCAGAGTCAGACATCTTGATTCAAAACTACTACTTAGAAATAATTGAAATTCCACAATACCTCACTTCAATCCTGGAATATTCCCATAGGGGAGAAAAAAAAAAAATAAGGAAACATCCCACCTCCCATCAAAGCCTCTTTAATATTTTTTCTTATATAAAGAAATAAACATTTGTGTTTAGAAAATAGGAAATTATACATTTTCCTATTATTCCCTATAAATTTTGATATAACAGTACAGAGTGTGTTCTAGAGTAACTAATTTAAGCATCTAAAACATTAAGTGCCTTACCTGAGCAAAAAGTCAATATGAAGGCAAAGCAAGGCAAGGCAAGGAACACTAAACTAAAAGATCACTTTTGCTAGGAATTGCTGTAATTAGTGAGGAAATAATAAGAAAGGATATAATATAATGTAAACAACTTATAAAATGTAATGTTCCCTTCATTTACATAAAGGATTTGTGTGGTGTAATGCAGAGCTGCTAGCTTGCACTCTGGCAGTCCACTGAGTCACAGCTATGCTGGCTGGAGCAGATGGTCAGATCCAAAGCTGCAAGGTTTAAACGCTAATGTTGACCCAACCCTGCCTAAGGGTGAGTCAGACAAGAGCTGTTAGTACTATAGGTTAAAAATAAGGGGTTGATCAGCAGTCAATCTCAAATACTTCTGAATCCACTGGACGCTCTCCCATACCAGCTCAGGGAGTGCAGTGCCTATGACAGGCATGGGATGGAAATGCATCCCAGCACCTAGCAAGAGAGCTGTGAAGAGCAGCTAGCTGTGGATGATCCTGCTTTGGTTGGGATTTCCAGAATAATGGCTGCCTGGGTCCTCCCTTTTTCTGTTTCACTAAGTGAAACATTCCAGCTTAGATACCTAATATGCTTTACATCTGTGCATTTGTATTGGCATAGTGACAAAGTGAGACCAATATGACTGAAATACAATCAGATCATATTGTGTTGAAATATGATTTGGAGGTGAAATCTACTCGTATTAGAAATAATAATAGGAATCTGTAGAGGTGTCATATTCAGCACATTTCTGATGTGCAGTAGAGCTAATCTCCAAGAATTCTCTCAACTGCAAACCAACATTCCACTTTCTTTATCTCGCCACTTAAAAGCTCTCCTTTTGATTACACATGGAGATATTTTTCAATTTATTTGGAATGTCATTTTACTTATCCTTGCCTGACTTTCATGAGAAAGCATAATATAGTTCTAAATTATTTGCTGAAGAGTGTTTGACTCACAATTGACTTAGAGTTTGGAGGAAAGAGGGAAAGACAAGTTAATAACTCTGTCTTTCTCTCTGCCTAATAAATCTTACTCAGTCTAGAAAAGGAGTTGGAGGTTGTTTGCTTACACAAGGCCTTTGAAAAACCTGTCTAATTTGAAGGCAGGGACAAGCAAGAAGAGAGCAAATTAAGTTACATGACCAAACGTAATTGACTTTAAATATTAAAAAGTCAATACTTTGAGAAGCTTTTATATAAAAAAGCCACTTTAAGGAATGTATAAAAGAGACAGAACACCTATAATTAGCATGTAGTATATAATCATAAGTCCTATATATAGAATATATAAAACAATATCTAGCAAAATAAATCAGATTAATCTAACCTGGGAGTTACCCCTTCTTCTCAAGTTATCATCTATGATAAAGTCAGACACTTCCAAAGGCCACTTCATCCAACGTATATTAAGTATCTGTGCTACAATAGTTATAAATTGGTTTTGTCTGTATTCCTCCACAGTGTTGAACCATGTTCATCTCCTTCCACAGACTAGAAAGGTGTGTTAAATGTATCAGGTATGTTAGAATAAATTCTAAGGTTTAGATGTTGAGATTGGTGAGATGATTATCCAAATCCTTGGTGATCATGAAATGTGAAATGTTCACAACATTAACTATTAAGAACAGATGGCACTCAAAGAGAGGATAATGAATACATTCAACTATTTAAATTGCATTGGGAAAGTTTCACTCAAGTGCAAATACGCTTTTGTTCTGGTTTCTTATACACTGCTGTTCTATACTGAAAATTGCTTCCATAAAAAAAGACATCATTTAGTGCCAACGATCACAGTGATTTCCATATAAAGCAAGCAACAGTTAATAATCAAGCGTGTTATTTCTTAATCACAAGGCCTTCAGAGGAAATACAAAACCTGAAAACCTAAAGGATTTTTATAGATAACAGACCACTAGGAATAGGGATTCAGCAATTCAGATTTACTATTTTCAGCTCTGTTCTTGTAGGAAGCCAGCTAAAAGTTCTCTATCTCATATTTTATTTCATCTATAAATGGAACAAGAAAACAAAGTTGAGAGTGCATGATTTAACAGTCCAAACAAAACCAAAAAGTAAATGTCAATAGCTTTTTCAGCTTTAGCTACATATTTGTGCTGTATTAGGACTTTCCACCCCCCAGAAAAAATAATAATAGTAATAATAATAATAACAGGTTTACTAAGACATATCTAGATTGTATTGAAGAATTATAAAAAGGAGAAAATACAGTGAAAAAAAATGTAACTTCTAGAGCTTAAATCTAAAGACTGCTGATTTTACCATCTGAAAATATTTAGCTTCTAAGCACTGGGTCTGCTGAATAGATATCAGTAGTTAGAACTCATAGATAGTCACTCACTAGGAAATACTTCACAGTGGGTAATAATCTGTGATATAGTTTCAGTTTAACAGAAATAAAATATACTCACTACCAGTAGCATAAATCAATTTCTTGAAGGTCATAATATCATGGCTGTCCCAGATGCACAAATCCATATAATCCATATTAAATTGTGGCTTTAATAATATGTCAAATACACACCATATTTTTCATCTGAAATATATATATATATATTCTCAATAGGTCTGGTTTTGTACGAGTACAAAGACCTCGTGCAATGAAATGCTGAATTTCTTTGGAGAGGTAACAGACATCTTCCATTTATAGATGCAGCAGCAACTCCCACAAGCAAACTGATTCCCTTACAAAATGCATCAGATCAAGCTTTTAAACAATGTTTCCAGTGGCAGTCTAAATTTATACCCATATAAAGAGATAACTGAATCAGCTGATTTTTTTTTTCTTTTTTAAGCAGAGGTCTTAAAAGAAAGGGAATAGGGACATAGAGAAAATAATTTAAGAAACAGTGGTGTGTGATATAAGATCTTTCTTATAGAATAATAACAACAGTCTACAGGCCATTGGTTATCTGGTATTCTAAAGACCCTTGCAGTGCTCTAAAACTATAAAAAGTGTTACAAATGAGTACACACATTAAATTTGCCCTAATACACTAAGCGCATTGACTTTATTGTTAACATAAAGCTACCATAATTTTCCCATTTTAAGTTTAGCCACAGGAGTGTGTACAGGAAATTACATTAATCTCACTTGTCATAACTTGAAGCTGCTGGGGGGATTTAACATCTTAAATGGCTTCAGGCCAAACAAAATTCAAGTCAAATCTTAAGAAGTGAGGCCACCTGCTTTTTGGCAAAGATTTGTGGCTTTGCTATTATTCTTGATATCATTTTAACATTTTCTATCACAATCTGTGGAAAATGTTGATTGTTAGATATTCCCCAAATCTCATTTCTGAGTATATCACAAGACTATTCTAACTCAGTAGGACTTCTGGAGAAGCAGTAGAGCAGGGAAAGATTGGGAATACTTGTAAACTTGGAAAGATCTTTTGTCCTTGCTGCAGTGCTCTATTTTTCATGCATCTCCAGTTCCATTTCTCCAATGGTCCTGGGGGAAAGGGGGAGGGGGGAGGGAGGAGGGGGGGGCGGGGGAGGTGGAGGTAGTCTGTTCTCCTTGTTAATTCTGCAACTGTGGAAGAACAGCTTGAAAAGTAAAGTTAGGTTTCTGATCACCAATTTTGTTCTGCTAACATTGCAATTAAACTGTCAAATTAAACAGTAGAGAGTCAAGTAAAGAAGAGTGAGGAGAATGATTTCCATACAACTATTCCAAAGAAAAGAATGTCTCCGTCCACTTACACTAATTTTGAAATAAGATTAAAGAAATATATTCTGAAGTTCAAAGAGAGTGAACAGTCATAAAGAATACAGAATCAGGCACAATATAAAAATGAAGACCTAGAACAATCTGCAGGAGATTATGTACCACAGTTACCTTCATTGAATCCAGACTGAATATAGTTAGATCATTTCTTCATCTAGATAGACTGGTGGTCATCTAGTAGGAAGCATTTCCAGTAAGGGGACGGCAGCGTCTCTTGTTCTGTTGTAGTGTTTCACTACCTGTGCAATTAGAAAGCTGTTTACAGAATTTGTACTGAATCTTCTCTGAGGCTAATTAAACTTTCTTCATTACTGTGCACCAGACAAAGTGTACAGCTGTTTATGTAAAATACTTATCTTTCTCTATCCTAGACTAAGCAAGTCCAAATCCTTCAATGCTTTCCCATGGGTCACATTTTCTCAATTTGTCATTTTTGTCTATTACTCTTTTCATTCTTTTCACTTGCATTTTGTTTTAATATGTTATGCAAAAAGGGGTATATAGCTTCTGTTGAGACTGCTGGAAAACAACTTAATTTTCAAGGATGTTAATTCCACCTAATTGCTGTTGAGAATGATTGAAAAGAGAATGATGAATCAATAACTAGGGTCTAACTTACATTCTAGGATTGGTTTTGGTTATTTCCTGAAGGAGAAAATAGAATATATATATATATATTTAACTGAACTAGAATTCTGCAAAAAGATCATTGTTATTTCATTAACATTATAATACAATGCAAACAAAAGCATATAACTTTTTATTATCATTCAGAGCAATGAATGTTTGTCAATACCACACAGTGAGGATATTAGCCAAAGTTTTTCATTATGTCTGTACCCCTTTATTCTACAGTAATTCACCTTCCAGAACTTAAAGAAGTTGGTCATATTTTTTGTTAGAATTTCTCCTGCTGTGTCTAAGTACACACTAATGTAAACAGAAACAGCCTGATCCAACAAAATTATTTTTCAGAGATTTTTATTTTATTTTATTTTATTTTTTCTCACAGGCACCTTATTAGTATATTTCATGGCAATTAAAATGTTAACTGGGCAATTAGAAATTCCTATTGCTCATTGCCAAAGGAAAAACAAAATAAAACAAAGCAAAAACAATAAAACAGCAACAACAAAGCCCTGACTGTAACCATAGCTATGACTTTCATTTGTCTGGACAGAGACTGTGAAGCCGTCATTAATCTGTTTAATTCAATTAAATTAGACTGAACCTCCTTGGTTCAGTCATTTGGTCCTACTCATTCCTCTTGTTGGTTGCTGACAAGGACTGTGTGGCTCCCATGTCCATCTGCAGGTATGGTGGTCTGTATGCCTATCTGTCTTCTGCTCTGTCAGGCTTTTTCCCATCCACCCATTGCAATTTTTGAACCTACTGGCTAATTTCAGTCAAACCTCAGTGATAACAACCACAAATGGGCAACTGATAAAAAAAAAAAAAAAAAAAAAAAAAAAGAGAGAGAGAGAGAGAAATCCAAATTACCTTTCTCCATCCTCCCTGTGGCTAAGGCTGAAATGTAAAAGTGGTTATCTAATTATGCACAGGAAAAATCAAATAGCAGAGAACTACAGGAAACTAAGCTGTAAGTGATGGGGCAAGTGAAAGCACAGCCCTGGGTATGATTAGAGGAATATTTTGAAATCAGTAGGGTAAAAGTAAATTTCTGAAATAGTCTTTTTCTGGATAAGGCTGGCTGAACATGAAGGGCATGCTGAACTTAGTTGACTGAATCTTTTAGGTATTCAAAAGCTTTTATGGCTCTGGTACTTTTTTCATCCTGTGTTCAGCTGTCATTTCTAGTTCTTTCCTCTTTACTGAAGCAAAGTCACAGTGAAGGACTCACAAATCTCTATCAAAAATTACTATTTGGCACAAAAAGATCATTGAGTTATTCTCATCATTGGCATTTAAGCACTGTTTAAACTGTACTTACTTACTGGCTTGAAGAAAAAATGTTACGCTGACTCAATCTAAAACTTCAGAAAGCTGGTGAATGAAGTTCATACTGAGTTCATAACAATAAGTGTCTCAAACATTGCAAGCACCAAAAACTTAGGTAGTGGTAGAGCATTGGGGGAAGAGTGGTGGTAAGATGTTGGTAAAATATTCACCTTTATCTTTTTTTTGTTTTGTTTTGTTTTGTTTTGTTTAATTGGCCAGTTGCTGATATCTAATAGCAATGGAAACATGCAAATTTCTCTGAACTCTCCCAGATTTCTTCTGAACCCGATTAAAATTGTCACTTAAAGTACACACTCAATTATATGTTTGTTGCCCATGCATTGTCATTGAAGGGAGTTAAGTGTCTTTGAAAACTCCTGAAATCCCAACCTTTCCTCACGTGTATATGGAGAATAAGCAAATTACCATGCCTGTACACTGAACAGGGAGCACCCCAGATTCATTCTGTATGTACCATGCCATGTCTGACTCAATGCTTCACAGTAATCATTTCCTACAACCTGCAATTTTAAAATTCTGGGTTTTCATTTTGGTTTTGCAACCCACTCACTTTCTGACTGCAGTATCTACTTGTGTTCAGGCATCCTATCCTCATCATTAGCTTCCTGGGGAAGTCAAGCACTCCACAATAAATGCTTCTGGGCTCTGCTCAGTCATGGATGGAATTTAAGAGCCAAAATGATGAATTAGGTATTTCTGTCTTTAAGGTGCCTCCAGACGTGTTATCACTTAAGAACACTAAGATATATGTACATAGAATCTCAATTTATAAGACATGAATCTTCCAATAAAAGTCACATTTTGATCATTTGTAAAATCTTGTTCAGATCATGTACTGTAACAACATATTTCATCAGACTGGGAAATCCAGGATAAATAAAGTAGAACTTTAATCTGTTTTTGTTTGTTTGTTTGTTTTTAGTTTACTGAAAAGGAAGTGTGTCAAAAGTCAGAGGAAATTGTATATAGTGTTTGATAACTACTTACTGCTTCAGGAAGTAAATGCAAAATAATCTGTACCAAAGAAAAGAGAAATGCTTTGACCCCAGTAAATACAGCCAATGAACAAGCCTCTGGAAAGATACTCACCCTGGGAATAAAAAGATTATTAATTTATTAATAATATTAATTTAGCTTTTAATTCTGTAATTACCATTTTTCCAAAGGTCTTGTATTATAACTTTCTCTACAAATCCTGAGAAGAATTTAAAATAAATAAATAAATAAATAAATAAATAAATAAAAAACAAGCAAAACCAGAAAAATAAATTCATCTGTTTCAAACTGTGGAGAGTGATTCAATTTGTTCAAGAGTATGTGCCTGCAATCATGCATATTTGAATATGTATGCTCATGGTGACTAGTAACACGCTCTGATTCTGTCATAACTTACAGAAACTTCATACATACAAACACACTGCATCACTATGCAGCTGGGACAAAAAACTAAGAGACATATTTTTCAAAGAAAAAAAAATATATGGAGAAAACAAAACAAAACAAAACAACAACAAAACTCTTTCCAGGTGGATAAATAACTCAGTGGCTGAGGAAGTTGGAAGGCATATATCCAATTCCCTTATCTCTGTCATCCAGGCTGGAAAAGTAAATATCACACAAGAGTTGTCAGGTGAAGGCTGTCTGTTTCTCTGTTGCGTTTTCTCAGACTTCACACTGGAACTGTGCAGTGCAGTTCCCTGGAGAAAGTTTCAATGAAACTGGTGTGTTCCCATGGAAAATTTCACTTTTTTGACAAAGCACCAAAGCACCAAAAAGTATTTTTTTAACCAAAGCTCTGAGCACAACATTAGAGTGTTTCTCACATGCTAAAATACTTCAATTTTCCTATGCATGCAGGAATGAACCATCATCAGAAACTTTTGTATACACTTTGCACTACTCTGTATGTGCTTAATAAACATTAACTATGATGTCATAATTTACCTGAATAGAAGAGAGAAGCAACTGGGCTTCATTTCTCTATTCCACAGCCAAAGTAATGAATCTTGACTGGAATCCTAGGTTATCATGCCTCCAACATTTTGGTCTCTTCTTTTTCATACCTCTTTTCTACTTCAGGATATTGATTGATGGCTGAAATTCCTTTGTCCAGCAGACAAAAACATAGCTCACAAAGAAATATGACAAGATGAACATTCCTAAATGAAGCAGCAAAACTTAGGAAGTGCCGTGCATGTAGCACCCTGCTCAGTTGCACACAGATTACCACTGCAGTCTTCTTCTTTCCAGAAAGCCTGAAAATTTCTTTCCATATCTCTTAGAGAGGTTTATAATAAAATTAATTCTCTATTCAATAGAGCCACTGCCACTCCCCAGAAATATATCACAAAAGAGGAACTAGCTATTAATTTCTTCCCACACAAGATGGCATATGCTTATTACTAATTATAGAATCAAAAACTTTATCAAGTTACAACAAACAGACTCAGAATATTGTTCCTACCTTGCAGTAAAGAGCAAATATCACTGTTAAACTGGTGGTTAAAAAATCAACAACCAATTAGTAGTTGGTCAGAGACATAAATTTCCTGTCAATGGAGACACTCACTAGTTATACAAGCTCATACAGATGGGTTGAAAAGTGCATGTAGCGTAGGCAAATGAGACATCTGATTTTCAAGGCATAATAAAAGGCTCATAAATACTTTAATGATGGAGCAGATCTGAGGATCTGTGGATCTAGCCTGCAAAATTTCATCACATTACTGGAGCATATACAAAGCAACTGTAGAAGAGACTAGGAACTCTATCTTTTTCTGTTATATAGACCTATAACTGTGTAACCTCTTCACAGAATCATAGAATGAATCATAGAATCACAGAAGGGCTTGGGTTGGAAGGGACCTTAAAGATCATCTAGTTCTTGCCACCCATGAGATCAGGTTTCTCAGGGCCTCATCCAACCTGGCCTTGAACACCTCCAAGGATGGGGCATCCACAACCTCTCTGGGCAACCTGTTCCAGTGCCTCACCACCCTCTAAGTCAAGAATTTCCTCCTAACCTCTAATCTAAAGCTCCCCTCTTTTAGTTCAAAACCATTCCCCCTCAACCTGTCAATATCCAATTGAGCAGAGTTGCTCTCCTCTATTTTATAAGTCCCTTTTAAGTACTGAAAAGCTGCAATGAGGTCACCCTGGAGCCTTCTCTTCCTTAGGCTGAACAGCCCCAGCTCTCTCACCCTTTCTTCACAGGAGAGGTGCTCCAGACCCTTGATCATCTTTGTGGCACTCCTCTGGACCTGCTCTAACAGATCAACATCCTTCTTGTGCTGGGGGCCCCAGACTTGGATGCAGCACTCCAAGTGGGGCCTCACAAGGGAAGAGCAGAGGGCAACAATCACCTCCCTCCACCTACTGGCCACTCCTCTGTTGATGCAGCCCACAATGCAGTTGGTCTTCTGGGCTTCAAGCACACACAGCTGGCTCATGACAACCTGTTTGTCCACCGGAACCCCAAGTCCTTCTCTGAAGGGCTGCTCTCAATCAACTATTCATCCATCAACTATTGCTGCTGTCCTGTTTTCAGCTAGGATAGAGTTAAGTTTCCTCCTAGTAGCTCATATGGTGCTGTGTTTGGGATTTAGGATGAGAATAATGATGATATCACCCTGATGTTTTAATTGTTGCAGAGCAGTGCTTACACTAAGCCAAAGGCTTTTCAGCTTCTCACACTGCCCTGCCAGCAGGCAGGCTGGGGGTGCAACAGGAGCTGGGAGGGCACAGACTCAGGACAGATAACCCAAACTGGCCAAAGGGGTATGCCATAGCATATGGCATCATGATGAACAATATATAGGGGTGGCTGGCCAGGGTGAGGGGAATCAGGGATAGGCTGGGCATCGGTCAATGGGTGGTGAACAATTGCATTGTGCATCACTTGTTTGTACACATTATTAGTAGTAGTACTATTATCATTATTATTTTCCTTTATTTTCTGTCCTAATAAACTGTCTTTATCTCAACACACAGGCATCATTTTCCCGTTTCTCTCCTCCATCACAGAGAGGGAGGGGGGAGAGTGAGTGAATGCTGTGTGGTGTTTAGCTGCTGGCCGGGTTAAACCACAACAGCTGCAAACCACTGCCTTTGAACGGGGTCACTACACAAAGGGGTGTTCTGAGAAAGTCCTTGAGAATTTTAAGAATCTGAGAGTCTTCACTCTTTTCCTCTTCTTGAAAAAATATTCACAGGAGGACACTGCTATTGGTGTTTGATGTGGGATATGTTGCTTTCCTGTTCCTGCTGTGGTTTGCCAGACAATAATCCTCTGAACACCATCTGACCTCTCAATATGTTTCTGAATTATATCACACAGACAAGTTAAAACAGGAAGCATGGCATCAGTTCCCTCCCTTCTCCCCTGGAAGACTAGCTATACTAAGCTAAACATTGACACAAGTTTTCGCAGGCTGTTCATAACATCTTCTACTGATGGAGATCCTACAGTCTGCCTCAGCAGTCTGTTTCATTGCTTACCTATTCCTGCAACTAGAAACATTTTTTAAAACAATCTCCAATTCTCTCTTTTTGAAATATGATCTCAATATTTCTTGTATTATTCTCTGTGATTATGAAGACCATTTCATTCATTTTCTCTCTGCAGCCAACTTTTATGCACTTGAAGTCCATAATCACTACTCACTCCTGCTGTATTCTTTGGGTAACACAGTTATAACAGGTCACATCTCCCAGACCTGTAAATATTTGTATTATGCTCTGGTTTCTCTCCAAGAGGTCTGCAGTCCTAAAAAATGCAGAAAACTCAGGAAATTCCTAAGTTTCAAATTATCCTCTAAATTTTATTTTCATCAGACATTAAACAACACTCAGAAGCCTGAACTGTTATTCCCAAGGCCTGATCAGTATGGCTATGATTAATCTATGGTAAAGCATATTTTTTATTTATATCCAGAAGCTTTCCCTCCTACTGTAACATGCAAATAATAAACTCTGGGGTTATTAATCCTTAAGAAAGTATTCCTAAGGGCATTATACTATGGACACAGTATCAGAATTTTTTAAGTCCCCCGTGATAATAGATTCTGGGATTCTAGAGTAAATATTTCCTTGTTCCGAATAAAAACAAAATAGCTATGCTGTCTACATGCTTGCAGACATCTGGCTGAAGCTCTCCAGATTATTTTATCTTGTGTTTATTTAAATATTTACATCTTTTTTTTTTTTTTATTTTCCTGAATAATATATTTTCATAATTCTTTAGCATTCACATTTCTTTCTGCATTCCTAAAATTTCAGACTACTGTTAAAAAGTGGAGAACCACACATGATATAAAGCTTGTCATTCACCCATATGGATATCATTAAATGATATAGCATCCCAATCAGCTGAATATCATTCTGCATTTAGAAACATAAAGCTTCATTAAATTATAATGATTTCATTATTGAATCAAACCAAGACTAAATTATTTTAGGAATAATTTATGAAAATATGCTGTTAGATTGGAAGTTACAATAAAGTAATTGATTGGGATAATAACTTAAACAGTATAAAATTTTACTTGTTTTAATAGAGATGCTATTGTTCAATAATTAAACATTATTGTTTAAGAAAATTAATTGTGCTATATGCAAATAAAGGATAATTGAGTTTCCTGTGTAATTTAGCAATAGTTATATATGAAATAGGAAATTATAATCTAATTTATGGAAGTATCATGAATTTTGGACTGTGCAACTGCTAATTTGCAGAAGCTCTACAAGTGTCTGTAAACTTATTATGAATAATCTATTAGAATAAAACTACTTCAAACACAAGGTTGTAGCATTATGTCCAGGACTTTTAAAGACCAGAGGCAAGGTCAATATCATGGACTTTAATCCATATACAATGAAAACAAGGACCAAAGATTTGGCAGATGAAAAATATATCTGCATGTGTCTTTTGTGAGTTTTTAACCGTTCTCCAAGAGAATAAAAATGCACGCATTTAAAAATAAGCTGACCCAGTACTATTTTTTTCAGATCGAATAAACTAATCATGCTTCTATTGTGCTGAACTGCTTCTGAAGTTATTCATGTACCACTGGCTACTGGACTTTTTGATGCAAGATTACCAATGGGAACATACAGTTGTCTGAGAATTTGCTATCATTTACATAATCAATGCAGAATTATTTCAAAACATTTCTACAGGGACCTTTCTTTAAGTCCAAGACAAAGGAATTAGTTGAGTTATACTTTTTTTCTTAAAAAAAAAAATAAATGAGGCTGGTAATTTAAACACAAGACAATAACAGTTAAATACCCAGTTACTTTTAGTGTCTTTCTTCCAGAAGTTTATATAAATGTAAATGTTTATTTGCTTGAACACTTTTTTTTTTTTTTTTTCTCCTCAGCTTGGGCTGCATATGAAAAAAAGTTGCTTTAATTAAGATAAAATTTCACATATTATTTTCTGATGCATTTGTACTACTTCTTGCAGATACTACAGCTTCAAGACTTCCTTTGTCCAGTATATGTTAATACAATGCAAAATAATAAGTTACCAGATGCATCAGCTTTTATTCAGGTGGATTTGTGTGAAAGATGGCTGACAGTGGAATACCTTGGAAAAGTTACACTACTCAACAGAGCAATAAAGTATTGTTATAATCTTTGTGCCACTCGACTATGTATATTATGATTTTCTGAGGATGAGCTACAGGTGGGAATACTTTGTAAAACTATGGCTGTCAAAGCATTTTCTTTTTATTTTATTTTTTTTAGCTTATAAAAACTATAGGGGGTTGTGTAAATAAGATAGTAAAGGGATTTTTATTAGAATTAAAATTGGAGCATTTAAAGAACTCTCGGAGCATCTAAAGAACTGCAGAGAGCAGACTGTGGCATCATTCCTACTGAAATGTGTGAAAAATGAGCAGTGTGTTACAGAACTGGTGCTCTCTGTGTTAAGATACCTCCCAATTTCCAGTGACCAGGTCACTGAGGGATGGCTTATCACGGCATCTAAAGAGGATATTCTCCAGCTTCATCCACAGAGAAGCAGTCTTATGGGAGTCGGGAAAGAAGTCTCGAACATCATAAAAATGCTACACCATGCTTCAGTTTCTGACACACATTGTGGATTTTTGGTGCATCTGTCACAAGACAATTATATTCCTTATTTATTGGAAGGGGGCAAGCTTCTTGTCTAACAAATAGCTCCGTTGTAACAAATAGCTCCGTTGCTGGTAAGATCCAAACGCTGGTAAGATCCAAACATGGATGATGAGAGGATGTATAACTGGCAAGCAAATAGGACTATTTCCTCAGAATATACTTGCAGACACCAGAGAACTGGGAAACAATCACCTCTTGAATTGGAGGTAGAGACTCCATGTCTAATTGCCTCTGATGGATTTTTCTTTTTTTTTTTTTGTACTCATTTGGGTATTAAAAAGTGTTAAAAAAGCTAGGCACTTCAAAAAAACATAAATAATTTAGATCATTTGAAAGACTACTTCTTTTTAACATGGATAAGGCTTTGGCTTGCTGCTCCTTTTATATCTCTGGGAGGAAATTTCTCTAATGTATTTTCTTAATTAATTTAAAAGTCTTTCAGTGTCTTTGATAAGTGTTTGTTACTTGTGTCTTTTCCCTGGAGACTTTATGCCAAAAAGAAAATCTTCTAGTTGAAGAAATGGGTGAGGGAAATAGAAAGATTTATTTTTTAATATTTATTTATTTATTTATTTATTGTAATCTTTTCATCTTATTCATGATTAGCTGTCATTAAGTATCATAGGGAGTTATTCTCCCAACCCCAAAATCTCTGTGTCTATGAACTTGTACTGTGTGAATCATTTTCATTGTCATCAAACACATAATAGTGCACAAAAAAAGTATCCAGAGATTTTATCCAGGACAAACAAGTCAACGTAAGGCAGTCAGACTTCATTAGCATCATTTGCAAACCTCAGCCACACAGTACTGACTTTTTAAATGGTGGCTTTGCTGAATGCTAAGCCTAAACAGAGCATGAACAGAGCATCATGCTGTCAAGATGAGACCTGTGCCTTTTGGAGCAGCATTCTAGTATCACAGTGCACAACACATTTTTCAAGTCTTTTTCCAAATCAGAACAATAAAACAAATCATAAACCTTCCTACTCTTTTGCCAGTTGTAGTAGGAGCAGTGCTAGCCATCACTGCTCTGTATTTTTTTTTTATTATTTCTATTTTCTATCAATTTTTGGTCCCTTTACTAGGTAAAACTTTGTATTTTAAAGGTAGGCTAGTCAGACAGTCCAAAGGGCTGACTCTAGTAAAGTTAGCTACATCTCAGCTGTCTTTAATTTAGCTAGCTCAGGTACTGATCACAGTGCAACAATAGCAATACAGAGGTTATATTTCTTAGCCCTTGAATCAATATCAGGACTGTTATTGACATGTGGGATTCTGCAGTCCCTGAGCAGTACTGCAGAGGACAATGTGGGTGGGGATGATTAAGATTGTTTTAACCTATATATATTTTAAAAGCTGTCATTTTCCCAGTATATAGTATTATGAGGTCTGTCATGTTTTTTAATCTCCTTACATTTATGTTTACTTCTACAGACCTTTATCTAGCAAACATGTTATTTTAAAGTGAAGATAACCCCAATGCACAAGATTATCATGAGTCCTTATTCTCCTCTCAAAAGCGTAGCTGAAAGGACTGAGTGTCTGTCTTTTTCTCAGCTCAGAAAACCTGACATGGATACTAAACAAATGCACACAGATAGGGCTGGGCACAAAATGAAACAAACAAGGTTCTGTCTGAATACCAGAAAACACCATGCAGGTGATGAGGCACTGCAACATGTTGCCAGAGGGGTGGTGGAGACTACCCCGTGGAGAATCTTCAAAAGCTGCCCAGATGTGGTCCTGGGCAACCAGCTTGATCAGTGGGTTGGATCAGATGGCCTCCAGAGGTCCCTTCAAATCTAAGCCATGTAATTCTATAACTGGAAAAGTCTTCGTTTTCCATTACAAGCAAATTTTTTAACCTGATGATTTCTACTTCATCCAGCTCAATCTGTGCTTCCTCAGAAGCTGAGCTGTACTTCAGCTTTCATTTAGCAATCAGAAACATAACAAGCATGTTGTGGTTTAACCCAGCAGGCAGCTAAGCACCACACAGACATTCACTCACTCCTCCACCACCACAGTGTGATAGAGGACTGGAAAATAAAAATAAAAATAAAAAAAAGTAAAATCTCATGGATTGAGATGATTGAGATCAAGATAATTTAATATGACAGAAAAAGAAGGGATAATAATAATAATGACAAAAAAAATGCAAAGTAAGTTATACACAATGCAATTGCTCACCACCTGCTGACAGATGCCTAACCAGACCCTAAACAGCAACTCCCTCCTTCCCCCCCCCAAGCCAACTCCACCTTTTTTTTACTGTTTAGCATGACATCTGTCCTGGTTTCAGCTAGAATGCAGTTAATTTTCCTCCTAGTAGCTTGTATGGTGCTGTGTATTCACTTTAAGATGTGAATAATGTTGATAACATGCTGACGTTATAATTGTTGCAGGGCAGTGGTTAGACTAAGTCAAGGACTGTTTTGCTTCTCATGCTGCCATGCCAGAGAGGAGGCTGGGGCTGCATGAGGAGATGGGAGGGGATACAGCCAGGACAACTGGCCCAGACTGCCCAAAGGGATATCCCATACCATATGGCATCATGCTGAACAATTATACGGGGTGGTTGGATGAAGTGAATGGGGGGACTGCTGCTCATGAACAGGCTAGGCATCAGTCAGCAGATGGTGAGCAATTGCATTGTGCATCATTTGTACATAATACTACTAATAATAAAATTTATTACTATTATTATTGTTTCTCTTTTTTTTATGTTCTATTAAACTGTCTTTGTTTCAACCAACAAACTTTTATTTTTCTTTAGACCAGTTCTCTCCCGCATCCAACTGGGGGGGTGGGGGACTAAGCACACAGTTGTGTGGTGCTGAACTGCCTGCGAGGTTAAATGACATCATACAGTATGGAATATCCCTTTGGTAAGTTTGGATCAGCTGTCCTGGTTCTGTCCCTTCCCAGCTCCTTGTGCACTCCCAACCTCCTCGCTGGCAGAGTGGTATGAGAAGCTGAAAATTGACTTAATGTAAGCACTGCTCTGCAGCAACTAAAACATAGCTGTGTTATCAGCCCAATTCATATCCTAAAACCAAAACACAGAACCATACCAGCTACTAGGAAGTAAATTAACTCTATCCCAGCTGAAACCAGGACAAAGTGTCACTGAATGAGCACTTCAGGATAGGCTGCTGAGGAAATTTTGTGTGGAAGCTCACACCAGCATCATCCCTCAATAGGACCTTGAAAACAGCACTTGTCCTGGGAAAGACACAAACAGGAAGATCACTTGTCCCATCATTATGTGGTATCACTACAATCCATTTCACAGACCACAGGTTAGTATTAAGTTTGTGGCTTTTCATTTTTGTATAAGAACTGGAAATTTACAAGCTGCTGATAGGAAATGGGACCTGCCCAGTTAACCATTGAGAAAAATGACATACTCCGTTCATGATTCAGTATTTTCTTCATGCTATGAGTTACTACTTACATCATTGAGAATCCCAGGTTTGGTATGTATCATATTATTCACTAAAACACCCAATCAAAGACTGTGAATGAATAAATGTACTCTATTTTTTTCCCCTCAGGCTTATGTTGTTGCCATATGGAGTAAGGAATATTAGAGGATATTGGATATTCAAAGCCAATTTTCATTTGCGCCATAAAAAGGCAGTTATGATAAATCAAATTTTCTATTTAAAAAAAATAAATAAAGTTATACCAAGGAGTCGTCCCTTGGATAGCAGTACATGCCCTCTTATTACAACATGTCTGAAGCAGAATTTCTGAAGCAGATTGTTTAGGTTTTGGGGTATATTTTGTGTTTTTTTTTCTTGTTTGTCTGTTTGGTTGGCTTTTAGCCATTTCTATAGCTGTTCAGGTAGTACTAACTGTGCCACACATCCATACAAATAACACTATAATTTATTGAGGTACATTAGGTACATTATACTCAAAAGGAAAGAGATACGGATGTTCTGAATCTTGATAAGCAATCTAAATAGCCATGAATTGATATGTGCTATGAAGGATCCCCTTTCCTAAGCAAACAAAATGGTACTAGGTGGAATCCATTCCTCTGCCCCAGCACTCAGAAGTTTGTTACCATTGCTGAGGAAGTACATGAGCCTAAATGGAGAACAAATTAAATGACAGTTTAAATCCTACACATGTGGATGTGCATGTGGTGATATCAATGATTTCTATTCACAGCAGTGACTCATCTCATCTTCTTTTTGAAATACAGCTGTGAGAACTGGATCAGTATTGTGCTTCTCAACTGCAACACTATTTATCTTCATTGCTTGCATATCACGGGGATCCACTGTGCTAATCTCAGGCATGGAACCATTGTGGATAATCCAGATCTACCCCATAACTCTGAATGAAAGCCATGACATTTTTGGTTATATATTTCCTGTACCATCTCTCAAAAAATCTAATGTCAACCATCTCCAATCATAACATGAATAAAATCACAAACTTTCTTTGAGATTAAGAATAAAAAACTTCTCACTATCAAGTCTCTGTAATCCTTAGTAGAATTCCAAAAACTTCACCTGCAACATCTGGAAATATGCTTCAAAGCAACACAGACATATTCAGTTCCTCTCACCCTCTTTGGTTGCTCAGAGCAGAGAACTGTAGGACTGCAAGATAGAAAAACAATTCTCCAGGGCTTGTTAGCATGCCTGAAAGGGTATAGTTTATTGCTATAAAAGGCATCAAAATTGGGTTATCTTTTAAAAATAAAAGCTTAAATACCAAGCACTAGTGAAAGGATATAGTAAAGGTCAACAATAGAATGCTGAATGCAGTCACTGACAAGATATTCTTCAGAGTGCATGGCTAGCTATGCAGCAAAATGGTGTGTTTTGTTCAGGCTTCCCTAGAAAAAAAAAAAAAAAAAAAAAAAAAAAGGAGCATGGAGTACAGAATCCCTAAAGCAATATTTGTCTGTTTTATTGTGATGGTAATAGACCTCTGCAATATTGTAATGTTCTTCATTTCCTTTAATCTCAATAAAGGAAGCCACACAAAGCTCTTATGAGACTGGCTGACTATTTTAGGGCCCAGAAAGGGCCAAGTGAGATGCCTCAAGTAACACAGTCAGTGGAGAATCAAGAACTGAACGAAAGAGCTGTGACTCCAAATGCCAGTTGCCTGCTGTAACCCAAAATACTAAAGAAAGTCATCAAACAATTATCTTGCTTTTCAGTGAAGCTAACCAACGGCACTATTTATTAGCTTAATGGGAAATGAGCCTTGTAGAAAAGCAAAATATGTTAGATTTTTATTTTTATTTTTTCAGTCAAAATAAAAATGGAAAGTCTTTAGGGCCATTAGACAACTTCACAAGATAACAGGGCTTAAGACAAAAAAAGACCAGAAAACTGAGGATTTGCTGTGTAGAAGTGTAAGCTTCCACTGGAAAGAAAAAAAAAAAAAAAAATAGAAAAATGTTCTCATACACAAATTTAAATTTTAATGAGACATCTCAAGCAACTAAGCAAAATATCTGGCCTTTTCAAATTACTTCAATACCAAAGCATATCTAAATTTGTCTGATCAACATATCTGTTCTCTAAAGATTCAGGATATTTTCTTTTATCATTCAGCAGAAGCAATATCCTAATATCATTTATGTATCTTTGATTCTTTCAAATCATACATTATATTTGCATTAATTCAGAAACATGATCAAAATGTACTTCCCAAATTCATTTATACTTACTATAATTCAGGGAAGTCATTAAATAAATAAATAAAAACCTTAAAAAGATAATCATCTGATATTTTCGACTAAATCTGTTCTTGGACATCCTTAGAAGTGTAAACACAAATGTTGGTAATCCTTTTCACTCATCACTCAGGCATAAATTATACCTTGCTAAAGTGAAAATAAACATGAAATATAATATGGAGTTAGCAGCATTGTTTTTTTAGGTTTGTTTTTAAACTTCAAATTTTTATTTTTGTTCCAATTGCTGCCTGAATTAATTGCCTTGTAAAAGAAAGTTATAAAAACTGTCAGGTATCACCAAGGTATCTTAGTTATTAAATCTTATCTAACTAGAATACCAAGGAGGGAAGAAGATAAAATGTTTCAGTATGATGTATCTGTCATGATCATGAATATGTAATTATTGTGCTTCAGTACTGAAACAACCGTGAGTCATTTTGCTGTACATCTTGCCTTGTGACATTTCACAAGTGCATATTTTTTATTCCTTTATATAATATTCCCATTAAGGCTTCTGAGAATCTTGTGTTGACATAATACATATGGGAAGTTCACCATTTAGAGTACTCTAACATGGATCTCAGAAGACTAGTTCAATTTGCTGTCTAACACAGTTGTTCTGAGTTGTTCTGTGTTCTTCAATTCACCATTTACCTCCTGTAGCTCTAGCTCTAGCCCACCTCTAGCTATCTTTCAGCATGCCAGTCTGGCTTTTAGGTACAGCTGATATCAGCTGAGATTTAGCTCATCTATGCTAGGAATCTAAAGCTAAAGTGAGTGCTCTAGAAGTGAAGTACTTGAAAAGCAGCATTCCACTTGGGTTTTGAGTACTTACAAGAATGCACACTCTACAGGGAAGTCTGTGCCAGGGCTTGACCACCCTAAGAGTACCAAAAACTTATTTGTCTTCCTATCTTACATCTTACCTGCTTCTAAAATGAGTCACTTGAAGTCACTCTTCGGGTACTTAAAAAAAAAAAAAAAAAAAAAAAAAAAAAAAAAAAAAAAAAA
>NC_048895.1:105437859-105472588 GCF_011077185.1 Oxyura jamaicensis
AAAAAAAAAAAAAAAAAAAAAAAAAAAAAAAAAAAAAAAAGCCTAAATTTTAAATTTATAAAGCTAAATGAGGTGAAACCTGCCCAAAGTTGCCAGATGCAGTCAAATAGGTTAGCACTCAGATAAATAACCTCCTGAGGTTATAAGTAATATAATTCAAGCCCTTATTCTGAATAAGGAATTTGAATTTGCATTTCCATATTAGAATCATTTAGCCACTGGACTAATAGACTAAAGCAGTGAAGCAGTGGTGCTTTCTCTCACACACACAATTAGAAATTACCTGATATTAGCATTAGGAGCAGGTTCACATTTAGGATACCCATTGAAAGGAAGAGAAAGTAATAACTGTTCTGAGTTAGGCTAATATCTAGGCATCACACGAAACTCTTCTTGCATTGTTCCCTTCTGGACAGCTACGGTAATTCTCATCCAAGCTGGCTACTGAAAATATGCATCTGTAGTGATCCATTCTCCCTCAATGTATTTAGAAAAATTGGGCATCTATGAAGACTTTTCCATCTTCATGGAGAAGTATGTCACTTAAGAAGTACAAATAATATTTTGGACCTCTAGTACACACCTATGTGTGTACTAGACACAGTGTTGTGAAAATAAATATATTGAAAACGAGTTTTGGCCACAGATAATGTACACTGACATGAACATCCTTGCCCATCTCTTGCATTTTTTTAATGCAAAGTGGAACATGTTCAATTTTGCCTTTTCTACTACTTGAAAGCAATGTGTCATATCTGATAGATATGGCTCACTCCTCCTCATACTATCTTCCCAGTGGAGAAAAAATGACTGTGTAATGTGTTCTTTTGGTTTCTTTAATTTGCCTTTTTGTTGTTTTTGTTTGTTTGTTTGTTTTTTGTTTTTTTTTTTTGTTTTTTGTTTTTTTTTTAAATAACAAATGCATTCAGAGTCCCATGCCACTGTATTAGAAATGATAAGGTCAAAGAGATGTGCCACATGCTTGAAACAGAAAACAATGAAGTTTGAGGCTATCCTCAGTCCCTCAAGAAACACATTCTATAGTTTTGAACTAAAGGCAGTTGGATAGTCAGAAGATTTTACCATAACTGCCTTATCCATTAAGCACAAGCCATTTTCTGACACAAGCAGCAAAGTCACTGATTAATTAGTTAAAGATAAAGAGCCTTAGAGGACTACAAAGTTTTTTTGTGTATCCAGTGTTGTAAACATAGAATTTCTCTTAGAGTTATTAGAATGGACATGTTTCTGCTCTGGGAATTATTAGAGATGCTATAAGATCAAGTAATTAATGTGATCCATTTATAAAACTCAGGGAACTGTTTTCATTACTGTTGAGACTTCTGCTGAGTCCTCTCTTAATTATGTTATACAGTGGTCAGTATCAAGAAGCCAATATGGGCTAAAATTTGTTATGGGTAAATATTTGAATACAATACTGTTGTTCCCTCTGCTGAATGCTGCTTCAGTTTAAGAGGATGTTTATTCATGCGTTTGAGAGCACATGATTAAATCAACTACTTCTGGGTGTTACTGAGGTTATCGAGCTGTTTAATAGAAACACTTGTCCTTCTGTGGGTAAGTTTATAGCCATTTTCTTACTTACCTGTCACTTGATATAGTACTGCAACTTGTAAACTTATATCATAAATGCTACAGCAGTTAATTACATCCTGTATTACACAGAAAGAACAGCAAAATAAAAACGTAAATTTATTAAATGATTACTCAGTTTCAAAATATTTAATTCTATCATAGTCATTTAGTCATTTTTTCCAGAGAATTTCTTCTCTTTGTTTCTCTATTTTCAATTTCCAGTTTCAACAAGAGGTAGGTTGTTCATTGTGTTGCAGTTAGCAAACTTCAAGTATAAACATGATCCATAATTACCAAAATCAAGAAAAAAAGAAAAAAAAAAAAAAAGAAAAAAAAAAGGGGGGGGGGGAAAAGCTAAAAACTAGATCTTTCAGCCGAAAAGGAAATTTATACAACTCCAAGTAAAGATGTCAATGGACTGCCTTTGTGTTATTGCTTGATACTAGTTTCTTGATTCTTTAAAGACAAGCACTGTATGGCACCTTCTGAGGGTGGTAAGGCTAGTGGGAGCACCTATGCTGCTCTACAGAGCACTGTGGGTTCAGAGCACATCTGAAATTCTTGTATACTAATGCACACAGTATGAGGAAATAATGGAATGAAGTGGAAACTTTGGTCCTTTCTCAGAGTTATGATATCATAGGTATTAGTGAGACTTAGTAGGATGGAGGGCTCTCAGCTGTTCAGGAGGGACAGGCAGGGCAGGTGAGGTGGAAGTGTTGTGCTGTATGTACAGCCTGTTCCATTACTGATGACACAGTAGAGAGTCTCTGCGTGAGAATTAAGGGGACAAAGAGCAAAACAAATATCATCAGGGGTGTCTATTATTTACTGCCCACATAGGATTATGGCATGGATGAGCTATTCTGCAGGCAATTAGGGGAAATCTGTAGATTAGTTGTTCTTGTCCTTATGGGAGACTTCAACTTCCCATAAACTGGGAATATCATACTACTATGACAAAATGGGAAATTCCTAAAACATGTTGAAGATAACCTCCTGTCAAAAGTACTAAGTGATCCAACTAGGAAAGGTGCCATCCTAGATATGTTGTTTGAGAATAGGAAAGGCCTTGTGGATGATGTGATGTGATGGTAGAACAAGCCTGTTAATCTAAGCTCATCCCTTGGAAGATTTATGGAGATTTTCCTGGGTGATATTGAAAAGCACTTAAAGAACAAAGCTATTATCAGGCATAGTCAAAATGGGTTCATCAAGGAAAAATCCTGCCTTAGTAATTTAATGTCTTTCTATGATAAGGTCACTCACTTGATAGGTGAATGGAAGGAAGTGAACATAATATTTCTGGATTCCAGTAAGGCCTTTGACAAATCCTTCTGGACAAAATTGTCCCACTGTGAGATAAAGAGGTTCGTACTGTGCTGGATGATGAGCTGGCTCAATGGTAGGTCTCAAAGTGTTGTAATGAATGGAGCTATGTCTGGCTGGTGCCCAGTCATTAGTGGTGATACCCAGGGCTCAATTCTAGGACCAGTTCTGTTCAACATTTTTATCAATGATAGGTGGAATGCATCCTCAGAAAGTTTGCTGATGATACTAAACTGGAGTGGTACACTGCAGCATTGGGTAATCATCAACAGCATGAAGTTCAACAAAGGTAAATGCTGAGTTCTGCACTTGGGACAATGAAGATTGCACACTGGGACAGATTGAACATGGGTATAGATTGGGAGATGAGTGGCTAGAAAGGGATCAGGGGATGCCAGTCAAAAGGAGGCTCAATATGAGTCAGCTACTGCCTTGGCAGCCAAGAGGATGAACTGCATTTTAGATACGTTAAACCCATCATCAGCTATTCCAAAGAGATGATTACTGCCCTGTATTTAGCACTGGTGTGACCTCACCTTGAATGTTATGTACAGTTCTGGGTTCCACAATATAAAAAGGGTCTTAGGCATCCTTGAAAGCATCCAGAAGAAGGAAAAACAAACAAACAAACAAACAAAAACTGATAAAAGATAAAAGGGCTGGAAGGCATGTTCTATCAGGAGAAGCTGAGGACACTTGGGTTGTCTAGTCTGGAGAAAAGACTCAGATGTGATCTCATTATTGCTCTCTACAACTTCTTGAGGAGAAGCATAGAAGGAAGTTCAGGTTTCTTCTCCGTGGTAACCATTGATAGAACATGAGGGAATGGCACAAAGCTGTGCCAGGAGAGGTTTGGGCTGGACATTAGGAATAATGTCTTTATCATGAGGGTGGTCAAACACTGGAACAGGCTTTCTAGAGAGGTTGTGGAGATGTCCCATGCCTGTCAGGGTTCAAGTGTCATTTGGACAATGCCCTCTATAACACACTTAAATTTTTCATTAGCCCTGAAGAGGTCAGGCAGTTGGACAAGATGATCTTTGAAGGTTCCTTCCAACTGAACTATTATATTCTATTCTAAACAGACAAAAAAATGGAGAAGTACCTACCACTAACATTCTTGGAAACTTTATGATATGCCAGTGATTAAATGCAATTTGTCAAGATGATGTGTGTTAAAGATGAACCATTATGTAGCAAGAAGATGTGGTTTTATATTGCATAAACACTTTGTAATCTTTCAATACAATTACAAGGAGAAAAAGAAAAAAAATGATAGAGCCTAAGAAGGGTGGCATTTTCAATTTACTTTATGTTTCTACTATTGGCAAATGCATGCTAGAAGTTATTATACCCCTTGATAATTTTCTCTGATAAGAGAAAATTTTCAAAAAGCTGTGGTAGAAAACATTTTCTGTATCTATGGGGAATCAAGCTGACTGAGAGTTTCCATACGCCCCTTTAGATATATGACAATTCAGCACCATTAGGAAACTGCTGACGTTCATGGTTCTGTTTTAAGAATTAACTTTCCCACTTTTGTTAAAATGATGGACAAAAATGATTGCATTGAGGCCAAATAATGTGTACAACAAGTACTGAAGAGATTACTTAAGAAGAGATTGGACTGTACTTAAGAAGAGATTGGACTGTGAACTTAGGCACATGGTCTGAACTTTTGGGTAGACCTGTGCGGTGTCGAGAGTTGGATTTGATGATCCTTAAGGGCCCCTTCCAACTCAGGATATTCTATTCTATTCTATTCTATTCTAAACCATCCCTGGAGGTCTTTAAAAGATGTTTAGATGTAGAGCTTAGGGATATGGTTTAGTGGAAGATTTGTTAGCGTTAGGTAGGAGGTTGGACTCGGTGATCTTGGAGGTCTCTTCCAACCTAGACTATTCTGTGATTCTGTGATTCTACTGGAGGAATCAAGTAAATCAATGTTCTGCTAACCCATAAAGGACAACAGTACAAACAGTCTGTTCTCCACCTGGGAGTGTTCACACTCTGACTCAGGAGCAGGGTTAAGCCTTAACTGCAAACTTGTCAGTCTCTATTTCCTCCCTCACATTCACTGTAAGTCTTAACTTTTAAAATCCTTTTCAAATTAAATCAAAGCTAACAAAACATTATCCGTGTAGCTAGTCAGCGTCTTCCGTATTGCTCCCCTGTAGACACATAGAACATTAAATAACACAAATCCAAACAATTGGATGATACACAACTGAAGACACCAGGCTCTCCAACAAGCTATAATAACAGGAAAACAGTTGAACTGTACTAGATGAAGATAGAACTGAGTGAGTCCACTCCAAACTCAAGGACTCTGCAGCAAAAAGCCTAAACTCCACTAGGGATTCTCATTAAAGGAGTAGCAAAGGAAAACAAAAGATGAGGCTGCTAAGCACAAGGCAGAATTCTATTTCAATATTTCTAAGTGTTTCAAGATTCTGCCCCTCTTTGTAAAGAAAGAAAAGAAACCACCCTCTAAGGCATAAAAAAAAAATGCAGAAAGAACCCTAGTGAAACAGAAAAATAACAAACATAAGTAGCAGCAAGACCAGATATTTAGAACCTCTTTTATCAGATCAATAGCTTGGGGTAGGTGATTCACAGTCCTATACACATTTCTGAAAACCTTTCATAGCATTCTTGTCATATATTATCTTTTTTTTTTTTTTTTTTTTTTCTTCTTCCAGAAACTTTCCCTGTAAGGAGACTCTTTATTTAAGTGCTCAAAGGCTTGGAGAACTCTAAGTAGAACAGAAAGAGGGAGTGTGAAAACCAACTAAAACATTTTCTAAGTAATTTTATCCCAAAATTGCTTGGTTTGGCCTAAGTTCTTAGCCATCTATTTTCATCCTGAAAACAGCTCATCTTCAATGCTGGTGGCAAAATTGTTACAAAGAGGAATTTGCTTAGTGTGCCTAATGTTGAGAACACCTAATGTTCTGAAAAAATGAATTTGGAAAACTTCCCAGATTGCACATCTGCCTCTAAAACTTGCAAATAATGGACTGAATAGGAGAAGGGAGGATTAAGTGAACTCTTGCTCTCCTCTGTTTTCCCTCACCTTAAACCTGTGTGGTACCTCTGAGTGACCTTTATCTCAAACACCCTCTCACCGTATCTTGGCCAGAAGCTTTCAAAAGTAAAACACCTACCTGACATGCAGATGTATGGATGTGCTATTGCAGTCAGCTGGTTATATGAGTACCATATGTCTGTGGTTGGAAAGAAGGAGCCTTTGGAAGAAAACTCACACTGTGATTAATTAGCAGTATGAGATTTTTTTTTTCTTGCTGCTGCCCTTTTTTTCCCTTGTGTTAGTGCCTCTCATCCTGCCTTGATAGTGCAGAATTCACATGATCACAGAATTTACAGATGAACAGGATTCTCAGATCATCACCCCATTTTCCTGATTTGCAGGGATGAATCAGAGAATATATTTTCTTGACCTTCATCTACTTAACAGCATGACCAAGAAGTTAGGCCTATGCTATTTGCCTTCTGGGACAATCCTGCAGCATAATGCATTTCAGTGTCCAAAGACGTATTCCTGATAAACAACCTAAACATTCCAGGTTTTGTATTTCTCTCATTAGCCTTTACAGAAGACATCATATGAAATTACTTATTTCATATTTTGTGTTCAAATCTAGATATAGAAAAATAATGAATTTAAAACAGATATGTGGAGTACAAGTATACCCAATACTATACCTAATTGCCAAAGCTATTGAAACTATAGCTGTTTACCCCTCATTTCCAATTGTGAGTCAATGTTTCCACATGCTGATCTCTTTGCTAATATTGCTTTTAACCAGTAAAGGTGCAAGTTTGTATTCTGGATGTCTGCCACAAGCAGGTACTTACTAATTCATTTAGCACTAAAACTGGAACAATTAGACAAAGGGATGACAGAGAATGACAAGTTTTTAAAGAAACATTGGTACCTCTGATTTGGAAAACTGAAAATTTGTGAGTTATTGAAGGATGTCTGAAACATTCCATTTAACTTTTAAAAAATCACCTAAATTTTGGCTCAAAATAGACCTTTCTTGTAAATTTTGAAGCATTCACTTTACAAAAAGTAACTGTCAAAGATAGTGTCCTCCCTTAGCCATGTGTTACCACTTCATTGGTTTCCTCTTCTGGTGAAAAAGTATAATTATAGCATACTATATTTCACACAAACTAAGTCAGGTAAGTACACCAGATGGTGTGGTACAGCAACTTTAGAGAGCTCAAACAATCCTTCCATGGAAGGGGGCAGTAACCTCCAGCCAGCAAATATTATCGCAGAGCAATAACCCTTCAGCTATTAAACTTAGATCTATAATGCAATGTCTGAATTTCATCTTGACTTCTACACGCTCTGTAGATGCTTCCTGGAGCTTAGTTTCACATATTCTGTCTGTTTTTTATTATCTGTTTCAGATTTTCATGTCCTGAACCGGGTTTTCACTATAGCTATAGGAGCTCTATTGTGTGGAGAGCAGTATTTGTGACTAACATAATGATGCAGTGTACTTGCACACAGGCTTGGTATGACAGCAAGTGACTTGAAAAGTCAGGCCACAGGGTGCATTGTAGCAGAGTACAGGCATGAGATGATAAGGAAATGGGACTAGGTTTACAAATGAGACCCCACAGCTATAAAAACTCCCCTGTGGTCAGTTAAAGAAATGCAGAGCTGAGCAAAATTTCAGAAGTAAAAAGCAGAACAAAGAGCAGTGTCTAAGCTACATAAAACACACAATACACAGTAAATTTGGAAATAACATGGACTTGTATTAGAGCAGGGAGGCATTAGAAGCAGTTGGCTGAAACTTTCTGGAAACATGAGAGTTGGGAGAGTTTGGGAGAGTAGAAAGAGAACTGAGGCATGGACACACTGGAAGGACTGGGTAGACTGTGCAAAAAGAACTATACAGGATAGAAACATTTCCCCTGAAACCTGCAAAGAAAACTGAGGTATCAGGGCAATTTTATGCAGTTTAACAGAGCCTTATTCTATTCATATGTTATGTTACAATCTTTAATTTACTGATCAGTGCTAAATCAATAATGATGACACACTCTTGTTTGTAGACGTTATAAATTGATCATTTTGATTTCTATGCTGGACATAGGTGAATGCAGCTGTTGCATCAAAGGGTAAGCAGTTTGGCAGGACCTAACCCCCCTTGTGTTCCAGTTTGTCCTCAGATATCAGAGGGACACGGGGTGGCTAGGCTTGGATTCTGAGTGATGCCCATTTCAACCATAAAGTCCGATCACAGTCAATATATTTAATTACCACAGTCACGGGTACACAAACGGTGCAATACACCTTCAGTCTAGTAGATTAATGACTGGTGTAGTTTATGGAAGCAACAGGAGTACACGTTCTTTGGGATTGCCAGTGATAAATACACTGTCTGCAAAGCATGTGCAAATACAAAGAATATGACTAGCACAACCAACCACATATAAGTTAACTTACAAAACAGCCCTATAGAGAATGTTAGGTTTCCTGGAGAAGCACTCAGTATAACCAAGGGTTCGAATCTCACCAAATAGTCATCCTTGGGGGGGGGGAAGGGGGGGGGGAGTCAGCCCATTGACTGACTGATCTCAGAAGTCATCAATACCTTTCAGAGTTGTCTGCGATGGTATCTTCCCTAACATGTTTCCTCTCTTGAGCCATTTTTATAGCATTTTCTTTCTTTTCGGTGGAGCCTCAGTAACTCTGGTCATAGGTATCTTTGAGAAATTCAGAGGGCATGCTCAGCGAGGGGTGGCCACACCTTGGAGGCAGGTAGCCTTTGGGATGCAGGTGTGTTTAGGGATTATAATGAGATTGTAATGAGCAAAGTTCACCCACAGGACATGATTTTGTTATAAGTTTGGCCAAAGGCTGGCCAAACAGACTATCAATTCTACAATACCACGAAGTTTCCCATCCCTGAGGTGGTATCACAGAGCCTTGCCAGTGCCTTCGCTCCTCTTCATGCGCTCCATGCTATTTTTCTTAGAGTCAGCACACCAAGCTCCCCTGGTTTTCCCAATATCTAATGCTGCGGTTTATGTTGCCAAGGGGACTATCATCTAACATATTCCTTGCATATCCACTGCATCTCACCCTGGAATTTTCATCACCGAACCTTCTCTTAAGATGTGAACATACCTTCAGTCTCAATAAGTCACCTCCAGCAATTACTCCACAGCAATCTATAAAAAACAAAGTACACCACACTCTGATCAGAAAACTTAATTCCTACATGAATGTTGATATTATTCTCATACTCTTAAAACCAAGAAGTAATTCAGTTATGTAATCAAATTTAAGAATGTGTCCAAACCTTTAAGTACCTTCATCATTAATATAATAAAATAAATGTTCAAATATTTAAGTAAAAAAAAGGAAAAGCTTTCAAAGGAAATGGGTACTTAACTGATCTGTGCAGTTTGTACAAGCTCTCTCTGAACAGTTTATAGGCTGAATGTATTGTTCTATTTGTCTACTGTATTCAGGACAACACAGGTGGATGGTCACATTTTTATTTGTGCATGCTAAAGTGGATGACATAGTATTACTGATTTTCATCCCTGGAAAAAAATAATAAAAATTTTAAAAGTAATAATAAAAAGATTGAAATATTCTATCCAGCCATGAAGTTCAATTAATGGAATGAGTCATTTTGTGTTATATAGAAGGTAAATACAACAGAAGTAAACAGTGCACCAAAGGGAGGGGTAAAATGGATTTTGGATGCTAGATTGATCTCCATTAAACTGTTTGCAACAATTGACAGTTACTAGCCTCTGAGAGATGAAGTACTACAACCAACCATTCATTTTTGAAAGTAAAAAAAAATACCTGTTAGATGTTTTGTTGGCTTTTTTTTTTTTTTTTTTTTAAGGGGATCACTATTCACGGTCCTAGTATGTTGAAAGTTAACTGACAACAACTATTGGAAACTACATTTTCCTTTTAGCAGAAAATATTAAGAAACAAAAAAAAGAATAGAATGTGGTGTGTTGGTTTTTTGTTGTTGTTGTTGTTGGAGGGGTTGTTTGTTTGTTTTATAAAGTAAGCAGAATTCACTTGTGAAATATTACTTTACTGCAAGCAAACCTAGTGGCAGAAAAAGTCATGGTAAGATGAACAAATAAAGATGTTTTTCTCTGACATTCTAATTTTCTCTCAGGCCAATTTGATCTTATGGGATTTTTGATAGCGCTGTTCTTAGCAATATCTATCATACCTGAAGGACAAAAAAAATGGCCAGATGTTTGCCTGTAGACTTTGCAAATACTTGTGAGCAGTTTTTATCTTAAACTTCTCCTAATAGTTCAGCTGTGTAATTTAATTCAGTGCCTAACATTGAATTCTCCATCTTCATGAAACAGCCCCCATATTGCTCTCTTTTCTCTATTTATAAGAGAGGAGGTGTTCAATATCAGATACGATATTAAAACAGAATTCAGTTTATATTTGCTAAACACAGGCTTATTACAAAGGAATGGTATGCCCAATTGTTTTAATAAAACAAAACATCAATTATAATAACTATAATAACTGCTGCGACTTTGAATTTAGAGATATACATTAGCTAATGTGAGACAGAAGCTGTTATAACTAACTACTCAGTCATTATTTTGTACACAGTAATTTTTCCAGAATAATCCCTAGTGTATTAAATAAACTTGAGAGACAGGAAAGTCAGTCAAAGATCTCTGAACTGAGATACTTTTACTTAAATGGTATCTACCCATCTATCTATATGCATGTAAATATACACACACAATTATGAATAAATAAAACATTTCATAGGTGTATCCAAATATGGAATACTTTTGAAGCATTTAGCTTTCTGTATTAGCATTTGAAGCACATTTTTGAGGCACTTTTATATGTTCCATTAAGAAATGAGCCACAACAAGATTACAGTCATAACCAGAGACGAATAATGGACTACCCTGTGCAGTTGCATGAATGTCCATTGTAATACAGATATGGTCACACGCCCTAATTATATTTATATACATGGCACCATTGCATGAATTCTAAGTGTCAAAACAAAACAAACAAACAAACAAAAAAAGGCAGTTTGCAGTGAGTTTTCATATCAGCTGTTTTGTGAGCCACTGATCATCAGGCAGTTTGACGTTCTCTTAAATGTATGTGTTGAGTCAACCTTGGTTAGTTGACAGGTTCCCACCAAGTCACTCTCTCACTCTTCCTCCTCAGCAAGATGGGAGAGAAAATACAGTGAAAAATCTCATGGATCAAGATAAGGATAGTGAGATCACTGTCACAGTCAGAACAGACACAAATTGGGGAAGGTTAATTATTTTATTGCCATTTAATAACACAGTGGAATAGTGAGAACTAAAAACTAAAATAACCTTCCTTTATTTGCTTTTACGAAAATACTCCTCCACTGAAAAAAATAAAAATATAATAAAAATAAATAAAAATAGCAATAAATAAAAAACAGTATTATCTAGAGATTTGACAAAGGTCTCCATGAAAACATCATCTGAATTTCTACTTTTGGTCCATATTTCCATTCATCTTCCCACCATCCCCCCCCCCCCCCCCCCCCCCCCCCCCAAAAAAAAAAAATGTAATTATGATCCTTTTTTTTTTTTCAAAAAAATCTGAAGTGTTCCAAAAAAACCTTCACATATATCATAAAAGCCTCCCATTTAAGCATAAATTATTTTTTTTTCTAAAACTTTGTAGAAACTTGTCCAACTGCAACAATTTAATTTATAAACTTGCTCACCTTTTGGCACTCTTTATCTTCTCTGGAGTTATTTTTCATGATATATTGGCATGCTCAAATAGTTCTCTTTACCACATGTACAGTTTTCATTCTTGCATGCTTCCAATCTCAGACATGTTGATGGCACTTAACTACTGGATAATAAGATTGGATCCTAAAACTAGCTGTTATTCAGTCCAACAGTGAAGCAAGGCCATCATTCTGTTCATCAATAACAGACATTTAATCAAACAGAAATAGCACAGAGTTGGGTCAATCACTACCACCTATAATCAGCACTTTTCTGTGCCAAAGCCTTTTTGTTTGACAAGAGTTTCAAATACACAGTACACCTGTTATCGACAGAAATTCCCTAAAGAAAGGGCTCCTGCTTTCATGGTGAGTCAGTAACTGGCTCTAGCAAATTGCCTTATCTGTGTATCTTCAAAATTACTATTCATTTTGCTACTTGTCTTAAAGGCAAGTTATATCTTATAAGAAATATACATTAATGTTAACATGAATCGTGCAGGTTCAGTGCTATAATAACCCTACTTCTCCCCAAAACCATTCCAAGGCTTTAAGTATGTCTTCAAACCAATCGTATAACTGTAGAATAGTAATGTTCTTTTGCAACCATGGTATCCATTATGTCCCCCAGGAACAAAAGAAGAGTCAGACATTCTATTGTATATCTTTCTTTAATAAATAGGATCTAATGATCTCTAAAGAGAAATGCAGCCCATGGTTTAAAAATAAAAAAGGTTAATGAACTATTAGTTAGTGACAATAGATGTGTTACGGTGCTAGAGTATTTATGTAATACTTGAAAAATACTGATTTGGAATAGTCATATTGTTTCTTGTTCAGCAGCCAACACACCCAGAACATTTTATGTGCAATTATCATGAAATAATGCACCAAAATTGACCAACTGTTTGAAATATACTTAGGCACAGATTTACAATTGAAGTTAATTCATTAAAGATTTTTTTTTTTCATAAGTTGATTTCTAAAACATGGCTCTATGATTAGTTCATAATTATTAATAGAGAATTTATTAGGACAAAATGTGTTTCTTAATATATTTTTTTTAATTTACATTTCCACTCTCTGGAAATATTTATGTCCAATTTCCACTTCTGGAACCAATCCTGCTGTGAAATTGCAGCCTTCTGAAACATTTGGCAACTCAAAAATCTAGCTATGAAATTTTGCTCATCATTACATTTTCCTCTTTTCCAATTTTACACTTAATTATAGAGCATTAAATCAGTCCACAGTAAATGTATAAGACTGTCAGTCTTACAAAGAGCAGTTCTTTATTTACCATCAGTGACAAAATGTTGGAACACTCAGAATGAATTTCTTTATACATTTTTTTTTTTTATACCACTTACTGTAGAAAATGCAGAAATCCCTAAAATAGTTTTACAGTCACAATGCTTGGCAATAACACTTAATCCAAATTTGCCAAGTCACCCGTATTTGATTCAGGTTTTCTTCAGTCCTGTACAAAACACTTTTCTTCTCCCTTCTTAGAGCCCTGCCACCCTTTCCCAGTACCCCATCTTTTCAGCATAGAAAGAACTCTGGACTCATTTTAGCATTTTTTTTTTCTTTTTCTTTTTCTTTTTTTTTTTTTTCTCCTCTCAGTTCACTGATCTTGGGGGATATGACCCAAGGGTTATAGTTCGACTACAACTACTTACTGTAGTTTCAGTCAAGATGAAAAAGAAACAGATCAAAAAATGAAACATAAGAACAAGACAGGGAAAAAAAAAAAAAAAAAATCCCATTTTCTCTGCTTTAATACAACAAACTTTAAGATTGTTACTCTGTCTAATGTTCTAATAATTCACAGTCAAACATTTTATACACTCCTCTCTCTTCTAAACTTCTTTGTAACCTACAGACAATGGCAAGCATACTGGAGGAATACTAAATCACAAATGCAGCACTGAATCTTTCAAAAAGCACTGCACTTCGCCATTACCATTCAGAAACAATATAGAGGGTACTTGTTTTTATCAGTAATCCATTCATCAGCATAAGGGAATTCAAATCTAAACTCTCATTTTCCAGTGGAACACGGGTCTATATCAGCAAGCCAGACAATACTCTGAACAGAAGTGCATTTCCTCATCCTATTTAAGCAGTACATGGTCCCAGTAACACATGAGCTATGGTATAAGAATATTTCATTAAACTTAGTGATTAGGCTATTCAGCTACAGTCCAGGGACTAGGTATTTGAACTGGAGCTCTAGTTACCACATCTTTTTATACTTTTGAAGTGAAATATTGATTAGATAAAACAGAAATAGTGGCTAAGGGGCAGAAATCTGGTCCTGCAATAGTGAACTGCATCTAAATTTTCTTTAAGTAAGAGACATACTCTTTCAGTATGTCAATCAAAAGCCATTTATTTCTACAGGAATATATAGCCAAAATCAAAGATTTGAACCCATGTTCAGGAATGATTCTGAATACATGTTTAATTTGGAGCAGAGAAGTAGCACTGACAACTATAGTGGTTAAAGTTAACACAATAAAATGTGGTCATCGCATACTTTATTTGCTTTGGGAATCAGGCTTCATGATTTCAAGAGAGAAAACTAAATCTTATTTCTCTTAACCTCTCCACTGTAGTACACAACAGGGACAGTAAAGCAGATTTTCTTCCAGCTTGTCCATCATCAGAGGAACAGACACTGTGCTTAGGTCACTACTGTACAGCCAGTATGTGCAACACTTTGCAAGAAGTAGGTAGTGGTACAACATATGAAGATGACAAGGTGATTCACCAGAAGCATCACTGTAGTCACAGGGATTTATTATGTACTAATGAGCAAAGACGAAAGACCAGATCAGGCTTCCAGCTGTAACTTCAAATATTTTTAAATGCATCAGGAAAGGGGGAAAAGGATATATATAAATATATATATCCTATATATATATTATTTTTTGATGAATTGAGTACAGTAGAGGCTGTTGAAAGTATACACAAACCTCGTAGAGGACCTCTTCCAAGTACTTCTATAGAGTAGTGATTCAGTTAATTATGTAGTATGCATGAAGAAAAAAAAAATTTACACATTTTAATGGAACAGTAATGGCCTTGTAGTGTAATGTGATTATATATCTGTGGTTCAGGGAAGGTAGAATCAGCTACCTGAACCACAGTATCCCTCCCCTCCATTTTGCTAAGACAACACAATAACAACAATGGCTGAGGAGCATGAGTATTAGGATAACCATGGAAAATAAAAGAAAAAGAGACAGAAAATACAGCCACTGAGTTTTTTCTGTATTTCCCAGTTACCAGACCACTGGACTGGAAAGCAGATCCTACAGTAGTGATGGTCACCATTTTGCTGAGGAGATGGTGCTGCTTATAGTGACTCAAAGTCACTATATCCTAACTTCCCACAAAACATATTCCAAAAAACTGAGATTGCTTGAGTTTCAATAACTCAGAGAATGACAGTATTGGATAGTACTGGATGGTGCTGGATCATCATTTTTTCTAAGTTCTGAGTGGTGCTCCAAACAATTGTTCAGGCAGCATAGTTTCCTCCATTCCATTCAGTGAGAATAAAAAGTCTTTATTGAACACATGGTGTCAAAAGACAACTGCTTTTCATTGTCTTGTTTTTCACACATCCATGTTTTTTCATCCTTTTATTTTTAAAAATCTATTATTTTTTCATATTGAAAGCAATTTTTCTCTATTTTAAATAACATCTTGAGAGGACATTTGAGAGAAGACTGCTTACTTTGTGTTTGCTGCTATTTCTTTTTTTCTTAGGTTCTTGATTCCCACAACTGTAGACAGAATTAACTGCTCAACATTTCTGGTTAGTTGCTCAGAAGAATACCTATATATCATTGTTCATAAAATTCTCAGACTAAGCTAGTTAGTCCTCTTCAGTGACATTTTAATTCTTACTACATTTTTCTGAAACACAATCTTACTTTACATGCCTTAAATAAAGAAAAAAAAAATCCTCATAAAATTAAAAAATATTCCTTCCATAACTATAAACTCTCCTAATATTGCACAATGGAACATAAATCAATAAACTTGAAGGTGTAGTATTGCACACATTAAGAAAAATATGAATTTAAAGATTTCATTCTGATAATTTCTTTTTTATTGTTTTGTTTATTTGTGAGAAAACACAACACTCAACACTTTATTTTCCAATTAAACATTATGATACTCTTCTAATGACCATCCAAGAAACATACAGTACAGTTTTGAAAGTGCAGGGATTGACAGCCTTGCATTTAAGGAACTAGACTGAATGATTCTATTCTCAGATGTGCAGGAAGCAGTTCCTGGGATATTGATCCAGTTTTTTGTTTGTTTGTTTGTTTGTTTGTTTTTTTTTCCCACATTCCCCCTTGCTTACATAGTGCTGTCCAGTTTGTGCAATAAAAACAATAACTCCATTCACTTTTTGGTGAAGTATCTGTCAGTGATCACAGAGGTAACCTGGCCAATAAGGAGAAGAAATATCACAGAATCACAGAATCATCTAGGTTGGAAGAGACCTCCAAGATCACCGAGTCCAACCTCTGAACTAACGCTAACAAGTCCGCCACTAAACTATATCACTAAGCTCTACATCTAAACGTCTTTTTTAAAGACCTCCAGGGATGGTGACTCAACCACTTCCCTGGGCAGCCTATTCCAATGTCTAACAACCCTTTCAGTAAAGAAGTTCTTCCTAATATCCAACCTAAACCTCCCCTGGCGCAACTTAAGCCCATTCCCCCTTGTCCTGTCACCAGGCACGTGGGAGAATAGACCAACCCCCACCTCGCTACAGCCTCCCTTGAGGTACCTGTAGAGTGCAATAAGGTCACCCCTGAGCCTCCTCTTCTCCAGGCTGAACACTCCTAGTTCCCTCAGCCGCTCCTTAAGACTTGTTCTCCAGACCCTTCACCAGCTTTGTTGCCCTTCTCTGGACTCGCTTGAGCACCTCCATGTCCTTCTTGTAGCGAGGGACCCAAACCTGAACACAGTACTCGAGGTGCGGCCTCACCAGAGCCGAGTACAGGGGGACAATCACTTCCCTGGACCTGCTGGCCACGCTGTTTCTTATGCAAGCCAGGATGCTGTTGGCTTTCTTGGCCACCTGAGCACACTGCTGGCTCATATTCAGCCGACTGTCAACCAAAACCCCCAGGTCCTTCTCTGCCAGGCAGCTTTCCAACCACTCATCTCCCAGCCTGTAGCTCTGCTTGGGGTTGTTGTGCCCCGGGTGCAGGAATTGGCACTTGGCCTTGTTGAATTTCATACAGTTGGCCTCAGCCCATCGGTCCAGCCTATCCAGATCCTCCTGCAGAGCCTTCCTACCCTCAAGCAGATCGACACACGCACCTAACTTGGTGTCATCTTCAAATTTACTGAGTGTGCACTCGATCCCCTCATCCAGATCATTGATAAAGATATTGAAGAGGACTGGCCCCAGTACTGAGCCCTGGGGGACTCCACTAGTGACCAGCCTCCAACTGGATTTGACTCCATTTACCACAACTCTTTGGGCCCAGCTATCCAGCCAGTTTTTAACCCAATGAAGCGTACGCCAGTCCAAGCCATGAGCAGTCAGTAGATATATTATTCATTCAACATATTTTAATCATTTACAGATCCTGATACAGTGTACCATGTGGATGTAAATTTATATATAATTTATATGTATACTTTATTCATATGTAAGTATATATATACATAAACCAATTAAAGTAATTTAAGTTCTATCATCAGGGTTTATTAAATACTAAATGTAAGAATGTGTTCTGAGAATACGTCAATTTTATGAAAAGAATCATCATCCCTCAAACAGGAGAGATTCAGATCCCAGCAGGAATCCAGTGCTGCAGCTTCTGCATAAACTCGAAAGAAGTGACAAGCTAAACAAACTCTGATTTTCAATATTTAGAGGGAATAGATATATAACCCTCAAAAGTGCTTGTGAAGGTCATGAACAGCTCATAGCTGTCAAAACTGGAGCCAATATTTCAATTTAACAAGGGCCAGTTCTAAAAATAAGGGAATATAGCTGATCTGTGAATTACACTTTAGTGAGTACCAGGAGCATTGATTAAAATAATCATTAAAAGTAGAAAGATTTCTAAATTAACATAGTATAACAGGCACAATCAGCCTGGTTTCTAAAATGAAAAATCCTGTTTCTTTGATAAATCATATTTTTTTTAGGTATCAAATATAGGCACAAGGGGAATTGTTTGAACTTTCATTTATTATTTCGAATGTTCAGTTAATCATTGGCAATAATCCTCATTGCTAAAGAAAACGAATAGTTTAAGAATTCTTGTAATTAAGTGTTTCCAGGACTGAAAGAAAGTATTAGGAAAAAGTGGTCAAATATTAACAGTGAGGGGAGGAGAAAACAAGGTTCTGTATTAGCATCAATGCCACATTTAACACTTACCTAGCAACTAACTTGTCCTCCTTCTTTTCCCCTCAAATTATAATGGTTTACAAATACCTGTGTCCTGAGCTGCAATGCTAAATGATTCTTACAACCTTGTCCAATATACCAGTCCATCAATACATCTCAGGGAAGCTGCAGAGTTGCATTCAATCCATGTAAAAAGCTTCTTGTGATGTGACTAATAGTAGATAAACAAATTTTTGTTACCTTTGGAAAACAAACCAAGAACAAATCCAAAACATTGCAGACACATCTCCAGGTTTAAAAATAAATAAATAAATAAAACCCTGGAGAAGAAATTAACGGATGAGAAACAAAACTGACATTCTTTTTCAAACCTGATTGATAACCCATGCAAATATGAACAGTGTCTTCAGAAAAAAAAAAAAAATAAATAATAATAAAAAAAATCCTTCCAATATGAAAAAAAAAACTCTCCAGTTTCTGCCTAGCATGACATAACTCCACATTATTGTTTTAGCTCAAATCAAAAGTTAGCTTTTTCAAGCTAATTTCCAAGTTTTCCCCGCTTACTGTGCTTTATTTTTTTATTAAGGTGCAGCCCTGAGCAGGGAAACTTCATTTTTCTCAGATGAATAATAACTGGAAGATGTATTTTCAGGAGTGCTGACCATGCTCCTGTCATTAGGAGGCATATGGTCTCTGGATCAGAAGATAACTAATTAAAACTAAAGTCCTCAAAGTGCATGTAGCACCTGCTGTTTCACCCTCTCCAGTACTCACCAGCCAGTCTTCCACCTACTTTACAGTTTATATACCCAAACTACATCTCACCAATGTGGCTTTAGAGATGACATGAGAGATCACATCAAAAGGACCACTAACCTGTCAGTTCATCAGAAAACAGATTAGCCAGGAAAATCTGCTCACGGCAAAGACATGATGGCCATTCCCAAACACCCTCTTGGGTCATTGGGGACCTCTTCTGATCATTATAGCATTAAAATAAAACTAAATTAAAAGCATTAAAATGGTAAAATATATCAGTCAGTGAAATTAGATATATACTAAAAATACAAATTACAGTGCCCAAATACAATGCTCAGAATACCTTTGTAGAAACATCTGGAAATACCAGGAGGGAAATTGAACAGGCAAACTGGAGAGGAGAATGAACTTATTCTAGCCAAAGAAAATGTTATCCATATTTTCCAGTAGAGAAGACTCGTTAGCATTTTTCTAGAAAGCCCTTAATAGGGAAGTCAGCAACAATAAAACTCCATTGTTAATGGTGCATAACGTCCTTGTTTGAAATGCGGACATTCTGGTGACAACACATTCTACATAACTAATCTTAGCACAGTACTAAAGAGCACCAGACAGAAACAGCTGGGACTCAATTGCAGTTAAGAACTGGGTAGAAAGAGACTGAACAGACAAGCTAAGTGAGATGCTATTATAGGTCAGGATATCTGAAGGAGGGAGTCTTGAGGACAGACCTGTTTTGGCAGCAGAACAGAATCTTGAAGGCCATGATACCTGGAGTTGCTTCATTATATGTAAAATGAATATGAAAGTTAATATCTCTGAATCTGATAATGAGCTTATGAGTACATGTTAAACATATATGTTTATAGTATTTGACTCTTCACCCAAGTCATGCTAAGGATTACCTCAGGGGAGGAACAGATAATGTTAGTATATAAAAGAGTGTTAGGAGTTAGTATAAAAAGTTAGTGTTAGGGAAAGAAAAAAAATAATAATAAAAATAAATAAATAAATAAATAAATAAATAAATAAATAAATAAATAAGAGCAGTGGAGAGAAAGAAGCTGGGAACCTAGAAAAGGCAGTCAATGGGCTGTGCTCCTTCTCCTCCACCAAGACAGGGACACTTTCTTGGTAAGCTCTGTGACTTCACATTTTGGTGAGGAATACCAAAGATACCATTTTGCTAGCACTATTATATCTTAGCTATCACAATACATGTATTTTTCAATGGCTATTCCAGATCTGTTATGTCTGTCACACTATTAAATACCTTCAACTGTCTCAGTGCAAGTCCTTAGCAGGACTCTGAAACAGGAAGTGTTTGACTCTGGTAAGTACCCTTTAATGTGGCAGCACCTATTATAGTTAAAGAATTTTTGGTCAGTACAACCCATGGTGCCTAAAGAGGATTCAGCTGATCAGATACTGCAGATACACTGGAGGATGAGCTGGTGGCTCAGTCCAGGGGGTGAGCAGTCTGTGAGGTTGCAGTGGTGCAATACGGTTCTGTGACTTTTGTTCAGCTTTGCTAAGGAAAAAAAAAAAAAAAAAAAAAAAAAAAAAAAAAAAAAAAAGTGAAAACACACAGGGTAGTTGCTAAGATGGCAAAAGCTGTTTCAAAGTGGGAAAATACTAATGTGAGGAGGGATGAATTCCTGAGGGAAAGAGGGCAGAGGAGAAGAGGGCAACCCAGCACCATTGACCAGCCTGTTCCAAGAAACATCACAAGGATGTGTTCTCTGTATGGCAAATAAATAAATGCTTTGTTGTTGTTTTTTTTTTTTTTTTACTCAAACACTAAAACAGTGAGGGAGCATTACCAGCTCCATGACTATATCAAGAACTTACATATTTTGTGCACATAGGCCCCTGAGCAAGGTTGAGTTTCCTCAGAACAGTCATCAGTTTCCACCATAAGAGGTGTATGTTACCAGCCGGGCCTCCAACAGCCAGTCTGGATGTACTGCGCTTGGGTTTCAGTGTAGTAGGACTTCACCTGTCTCTACTCATGCCTTCAATGCAAACCTTCTAATGAGCAGGTGCAGGCCCAGCTGCTCTGGAAGTAGGCTGTTACCATTTGACAAAGTAACAAGCTGCTAAAACTGCAAAAAACTCTGTTTTGCAGCTTCGTGTCTTCTGCCTCTCCTTCTCCCTGGCTGCTCTTTCTAAACTTAAAATTAACTTTTTCATGGCTGTCTACTACAGACCACCTGATCAAGGGGAGACAATGCCTTGCTGCTTCAGCTACAGGAAACATTGCATTCACAGGCTCTCACCCTGAAGGGGGATTTCAATCACCTGAACGTCTGCTGGGAAAGCCACACAGCAGCTATGAGCAATCCAGCAGACTCCCAGAGCGCGTCAGGTATAACTTCCTGGTCCAGGTATTAGACATAACAACCAGAGAAGTATTACTGGACCTGGTGCTCACCAGTGTAGATGGATTCATTAAAGAGGTGAAGATTGGAGGCAGTCTGAGCTACAGCGACCGTAGCTTGGTTGTTTGTGACCTATATGGGTCTGGCAAAGAGCAAGGGCAGTACCCCGAGGTTTACAAGAACAAACTTCCAGCTTTTTTAAGAGCTAGTGGATGAAATCCCCCTGGACACTGTCCTTAGGTCCAGTGGATCTGATTAGAAATGACAATTCTTCAAGGGCACTTTTCTTAGAGCACAAAAGCACTCCATTCCCACATTTAAGAAATCAAGCAGGGAAAGCAGAAAACAGACATGACTGAGAAAGGACCTGATGGTGAAACTGAGGTGTAAGAAGGAAATGGACAGGCAGTGGAAGCAGACACCATGTGGCATGGGAAGAGTACAGGGTTGCCATCCAAATGTATAGGGATGGGATCAGGAAAGCCAAGTAACAGATGCAACTGACCTTGGCAAGGGATGCAAAGAATAACAAGAAGGAATTCTATACATACATTGTCCAGAAAAGAAAGGCCAAGGAGAGTGTACCCCCTCTGATAAATGAAAAGTCAGGACTGGAAACAACAGACATGGAGAAGGTTGAGTTACTCATCAAGTTCTTTGCCTCAGTCTTCATTGCCAGTCAGGCTTCCTACACCTCCTGAGTCCATGAACCTCTAAGGAGGTTCCCTCTGGGGGATCAAAATCCCACTCACTGTGAGAAAAGAGAAAGTTTGATACTACCTCATGAAACCAGATACAATTCTATGGGGCCTGATTACATGCATCCCAGGATCTTGAGGGAACTGACTGATGGAGTTGACAAGCCACTCTCAATTTGATTGGAAAACTCTTGGTAGTCAGCTGAAGTCCCTGGTGACTGGAAAAAGGGAAACATCACTCCCATTTTTAAAAAGGGTAGGAAGAAAGACTGGGAAGCTGCAGACTGGTGAGCCTGACCTCTGTGCCTGGGAATAACATGGAACACATCCTCCTGAAAGCAATACTAAGACACATGCAAGGCAAGAAGGTGATCTGAGACAGACAGCATGGCTTCACCTAGGGCAAATCATGCCTGACCAATCTGGTGGCCTTCTGTGATTGAGTGACTGAATCAGCTTAGAAAGGAAGAATGACCAGTATCACCTACCTGGACTTCTGTAAGGTCTTTGACACAGTTCCACATGACATCCCGATCTCCAAATTGCAGAGAGATGGATTTGAAGGGTGGACCATTCAGTGGATAAGGAATTGGCTTGAAGGCTGCACCCAGAGAGTTTTGGGTCAATGGTTCTATGTCCAGGTGGAGGCTGGGGATGAGTGGTGTTCCTCACAGATCCATCTTGGGACTGGTACTGTTTAATGTCTTTATCAGTGACACAGCCAGTGGGACTGAGTACACCCTCAGCAAGTTTGCAGATGACACCAAGCTCAGTTGTGCAGTTGATACAACAAAATGAAGGTTTGCCATCCAAAGGGACCTAAACAAGCTTGATAATTGGGCCCACGTGAACCATATGAGGTTCAATGAGTCCAAGTGCAGGGTGCTGCACCTGGCTCAGGACATTCCCAGACTGGGAGAAAAACTAATTGAGAGCAGCTCTGCAGAGAAGGACTTGGGGGTTCTGGTGGACAAAAAGCTTTACATGAGCCAGCAGTGTGTGCTTGCAGCCCAGAAGAACTGCATCCTGGGCTGCATCAGCTAAGGAGTGGCCAGCAGAGGAGGGAGGTAATTGTTGCCCTCTGCTTTGCCCTTGTGAGGCCGCACTTGGAGTGCTGCATCCAAATCTGGTGCCCGCAGCACAAGTAGGATGTGGTGTTATTAGAAAGGGTCCAGGGGAGTGCCACAAAGATGAGCACCTCTATGAAGAATCATAGAATCATAGAATATCCCGAGTTGGAAGGGACCCATAAGAATCATCAAGTTCAACTCCTGGCACCACACAGGTCTACCCAAAATTTTAGACCATGTGACTAAGTGCACAGTCCAAATGCTTCTTAAATTCCGACAGGCTTGGTTCAGTGACTAAAGAAAGGCTGAGAGAGCTGGGGCTGTTCAGCCTGGAGAAGAAAAGGCTCTGGGGACACTTTATTGCAGCTTTCCAGTACTCAAAGGAGGCTAATGAAAAAGGAGAGCAGTTTTGTACTGGGTTAGGTAATAGGACAAAGGGGAATGTTTTCAAACTAAAAGAAGGGAGATTTAGATTAGATGTTAGTAGGCAATTCTTCACTCAGAAGGTAGTGAGGCACTGGCACAGGATGCCCATAGAAACTGTGGATGGCCCATCCCTGCAGGTGTTAAAGACCAGGTTGCCATGGGAAGCCTGATCTGGTGCGTGGCATCCCTAACTATGGCAGGGGGGTTAGAACTAGGTGATCTCTAAGGTCCCTTCCAACCCAAGCTGTTCTATGATGGTACGATTCTGTGATGATTCTGTGATTCTTTCCCAGGTAAGTTTGGTACTGTGCTGTTCTTTCCCCTTCTTCCAGTGGAAAGGGGAGCACACAAAGATATGACCCCCTCTATGTGCCTTTGTAAACCAAAAAGACCTCCTTTTCCTCACTTTCCCCTCATGAAAATTTATTTTCTCATTCCCTGTGTTTCTGCATTGTAATATGATTTAGTAAAGCAGATGGCGATCCAGAAAGTTTTCTCATCCTTTTTAAGAAACTACTTGGTGTCTTTACTAGCACTAGTCTTGGCCTCTGCCTGCTTCATATAGTCTGCTCAAGATGAAAAGGTTAAAATTAGTTTTGAGAGACAGTACATACATTATTTTTAGATTTTTTTTCAGTGAGCTTCCATATATTGACCAAATCTGATGCCACAGAAAATTAAATTAAGGTAAATTCAATTTCATTTCTCACTCTCTGCAATAGCTTGGTTTTAGGAAACTTATGCCAGAAGATCCAGTCTGGACTCCTCCATGGGATAAGCTTGATGAATTTATCATAAACATTGATTAACAATCCCTGTCACTACCACCACCCTGCTTTTTAGCTTGCAGACTTGCTACTCTTTCAGGATAATACACTGTTGTTGCCTGTGAGATGACTAAAAAACACAATGTGATGAATTACTGTGATGAATTCATCTTTACATCTAGATTTTTATAAATCTTGAAAATTAAAGGTTACCTAATGTTGAAAATTTACACACATAAATGACGCAAGCAATTTATTTAAAAACAAAACAAAACTTTTTCCACATATTTTTATTTAGTGTTCAAATATAAAACTAGAAACACTAAGTATGAGCAAGCATTTTTGAAAACAAAATTATCAAAGATTCCTAGTGCATCTTCTGAAGTATCTGACATTTTCTGGGAAGGGCAGACTGAGACCAGGAACTGAAAAAGCATTTCTGCTGCTGAGATCTAAGCCAAATAAGCATAGTACTTTTCTAGGTTTGATTAGGTTTCTACTGACAGCCAAAATATTCCTGTCAGCCAAAAAAAAAATGATGGTTTCCTTTAAACTGTCTGGCCCTGAAAAAGACAAAATTATTATAATAAAAAGAAAATTAGAGAACTGATCCATTAAAGAAGTTTGGCTCGTGAGCAGAGACTTGAGCTAAGTAATTCTGAATTGGTATTTATAGAAATATATTAGCAAATTGATTTGCTTGAGAAGCAAGCAGGAAAATGTGTTGTGAGGATAATAGTATAACTATATATAAGATAATTGATGGCAGCATCTAATGTGAAGAAAGGGCAGAATTAGGAGGAGCAAGGTTACATTATTCATTACCAGCATCTAAGTTTGAGCTAACTGCATTTCAGATAAGTTTAAGTCAATGAGAAAGCAGTCAGAGAAATAAGAGTTTCTGCTATGGAACCCCTTGAAGCAACTTGACCTTAAAAAACAGATGTGAAGGAGTATACTGTTAAAGCCTGAATATTTTTTTGAAGTAGAATTTGAATGGATATGTTACAGTTATTATTGGTTATATGCCTTGAAGAAAGAAACCAGCTTGTTATAAATAAATAAATAAAAAGTTCTACTAAATTGGAAACCAGTACATTTTGTGTAGGAAACCAACACAATAAATAAAGTAACATCTTAAATGGGTAAATTTTGATGAAATACAGCAAGACTCTTGACAAAATCCTATATCTATTCAGCTCATTTTTCTATCTGTGGAAAAAAAAAAAAAAAAAAAAAAAAAAAAAGCAGCAGCAAATTGAATCTCAAAATGTTCCTAACCAAGTCAGTCTTCAGAAGTATCTTTAAATATTTTCTTAGCTTCATACATATCTATAGATTTAATTATATTCAGTGTGGCTTAAGCATGTGGATTAAGCAATAGGGATTCCCTTAAATATGCGTTGTGTTTGGCTAAATTGGACAGTAAATATATCTGTTGCTTTCCCTGGTGGGAAACAGAGAACTAGGCAAGATTGTTAATTAAGGTCTAGATTAAACTAGTCATTGTTTCCTCATCAATGAGGAAATGATTGCTCTCCAGAGGTTTTTCTTTTTTTATCTCTCTACAGAACTGCGGAGTCCAGATGACAAGTTTAGACAGACACATAACATTTTGATAGCTCCCACGAACACAGTCCTGAGCCAAGCCTGCTTTAAATGGACCACCTCAGGTTCCAGTAGGAGTCTGGTGATCACATCATGCCTAAGTCCCTGCCTCTCATGACACTCTTTTCCTCCTAGCTAAGAAGGGAATATTTTGCATTTCTTTGCATACACAAAAATCTGAGCAGCACACTATTGTTATGCCTTCTGAAAGTACAGATTCTTAACTGATTTATTTATTTATTTATCATAGACTGGTTCTCTGCAATATTTTTTAAAGAGATGAAGTCAGGCAGCAGTTCCCCACTGGAAAGAACCTGCCAGTACCAATGACCAAGTCCTCTGAATACAAAAAAGGAGGTGGCTTTGGGATTTATTCAGCAGCCCTCTGCAGGATGCTGCACATTCTGCCACATTTTGTGGAATGCAGTCTAAAACAGAAATTTTCTTCCCACCTGTTGTTCAGGAAACCAACATTTTGGTGTTGATTAGGTTTGGATTACAGTGTAAGCAGAAGAAACCTAAATTATCATTCATCAGTTTCTTCATAGCCAAATTTATATATATATACATATATATACGTATATATATATATATATATATATCAATAGTGCCAGAGCAGAAAACCAGCTAGTGGCAGAATAGCTCATGGAAAACATTATCTCTGTCTATCTCTAAAGTGAAAACACTCTCTATCTTTAGGCTGAATCATGAATTAGATAAGTGTCAAAACCTACCTTATAGTTTTCAAAATAGAGGTGCACTTGGAGAATAATGAATGTTAGGGATAAATACATTTGGAGTTTAGAAAAGTAGGATTTTGTGAGAGTAGAAGCTGTTTTGCGTGGTGTACTGGGTCTGGCTGGGATGTTAACTTTCCCTGCAGCAGCCCATACAGTGCTGCACTCTGCACTTGTAGCTAGAACAGCAGTGGTATCACACCGGTGTTGTGTCTGCTGCTGAGAAGTGCTGGCACAGCATCAGGACTCTCTCTGACCCTCCTAGGGGGTGGGCAAAAAGTGAGAAAGAAACATCAGCAGGGCAGCTGACCTAAACCAACCAAAGGGATATTCCATACCATATGATGTCACACTCAGCAATAAAAGGTGGAAAAAGGAAGAAGAGGGGAGGGGTGGGCTCTCGTTGCGAAAACGTCTGTCCTCCTCTCGAACACCGGCTACGTGCATTGAGGCCCTGCTTCAAGGATGTGGTCAAGCATTGCTCATTTGTGGGAAGTAGAGAGTAATTTCTTTCCTCTGCACTTCCACATAGCCTTTACTTGTTTTGTTTTGTTATTCCCTTTCCCCCTTCCTCTTCCCCTTTCCCTTTTTTTTCCCTTTAGTTGAATTGTTTAATTAATAATAATATTTCCTTAATTATATATATATATATATATATATATATATATTTTCCCTCTTTAATTAAATCATCCTTATCTCAACCCGTGAGTTGTTCTTTCCTTTACTTCTTCCCCTCCTCATGTGAGGAGGGGGAGTGAGAGAGCAGTTGTGGTGTTCAACTGCCTAGCACGGTAAAACCACCACACATGGATTGGAGCTAGAAGTAAGAAAGACAAAATCTTCTCTCTTTCATAGTCTGTACATTGAAGAGCTTGGGGTTCTTTGGGGATATGATGAGTGATCTTGGCTATATCTGCACCAGTAAATATAATTCACGATGGTCGTATTTTCATCCTGAGACCAAGCATAACAGTTTAGCTCATCCTATACAGCTCTGCTAACTTCTTCCTAAAATAAGATGTCATAATCCATTTTAGGATGGTCTTTCAGGAATGCTCTATCACTTACATTAGCTCAAAAAATGGCACTGTTTAGGCTAGTGCTAATCAACAAGAATCAAAAATGTGCCAAGGATGTACACTAATGATTAACATATGAGCCTGCCAATGCTTGGCCATTTTCCTGGCCTTTTTCAGTTTAACAATATAGATGTAGCTTCTATATTTATAAAAAAAATAAATGAATACATAAAATAAAGCTTTAAATTCACTGCATTAATATTTAGCATTAATTTCCTTAATAACACCATTTTTTGGCTCTAAAGGTTCCTGTGATGACCTGGGTTTGACACTTAACCAATATTTCTGTTTATTATATAGGATTGTTGGCTTCCTACTCCATCTTTACTGTTAGGAGCCTCCAATACAATCAAAAATATGTTAGAAAAATATATTATTATTTTTTCTTGTCATTAAGTCATCAGATTCACATTTCTAAATGCATGTACAATGCAGAAATCCCTTGAGTTTTATGTTATTTTTATTTATTTTTTTATATATATGAAATGTAAGGATTTAAAAGTCTTCTTTTATGCTTTGAGGCCCACTGTTAGAAATAGAAAATATTATTTATTAACAAAGTTTTAACTATTTTCACTTCAGTTCTACATATCATTAAGGCCTGAATACTTTATCTTATAGGAAGGTTTTTTTTTGTGTGTGTGTGTGTGTGTATATTTCAATAAACATGTCTGAAAAGAGCAATTTTGAGCATGACAGAATAACTTATTACATCACTGATTAAAGGGAAATGCACATTATATGAGCAAATGCCCAAAAATGCTGGGCAAAGAACAAAGACAGAAAACTGTATAATTCAATGCAGAGATTTAAATTTTTCCATTCGTCAAAGGAAATTAGTCTATTCAACTTTATGTTTTAGTCTGCAAATATATCACAATTCTTTGCTTTCCTTGTGGCATCTCTGCTATAAAGTTTAAAGATCCATGTTCTTAGAATATTAGTCATGGTTTCAACAAATATAGTCTCTTGTTTTTCAGTGTCAAGCAATGGTACACTCATTAAGTAGTCCACTATGAATAATTACAACTTCTTAAAATATAATTTTGTATGTGCAAATCCTGTTTTGCAAAATGGATAATGTAGGATAGAAAACTATAACTCACAAAAATTTTATTACACTTTCAATTCAGATATTCTCTTCAAAGAATGATGCATCATTATTTGAAGAGTCTCTGTATTTCTTGGGACTAACATATTTGAGACTTTTCTCAGATATAGCAAATTGTCCTTCAAGACAATAGTCATGGCAATGAAAAATGACACCTTCACTTCAGCAGTAGAGTAAGTATCATTTCCTTGTTTGTTTTGTTGTTGTTGCATCATAACTAATTTGTGTGATGTTGATCAAATGAGTTATGGTTTGGCTTTTGTGTTAGTCAGAATTTATATTTTAAATTATATTGGGTAGCTACAAATGTTTATTATTTTTTAACATTTTTAACAATTATTTTTTAATACATTGTATTTAATAGGTCTTATCCTTTAAATCAGGAAAGAATCTCAAATGCCAATTAAAAGATTTTACCCTGTATTGAGCTACAAGCCTCTACTGCCATCCTTCCCCCTCTGCTTTGAGTTATTTCAGTACAAATATTGAATTTTCAAGTAATATAAAATTTTATCCTATTTGTACAGCCTACATGTCTTTCAAATGAGGGATCCATAGACCAGCATATATATGACTGGAGTTGAAAGCTGGATTCTTCTTCCAGCATTGGCTTGACAGTTAGTGAAATCTGTGTAGGATTCACTGCAGCTTATTTTCTGCAGGTGTAAAAAGAAGAAAAATAACACCCATTATTTTCTCAAATGCTTTTGAGATTTAGAAATGTGAAAATGAAATGTTATTCTGTGATATCCACTATATTCTTGATATTTCTGTAATCTCTGTAGATTGACTTAATACGAAGTTACTTGTTACCAACAAGTATCACCAGACCAGAAACACCTTCTATTATATACATATAATATTTTTTTTCAGACTGATAAATATTGAAACCTTTGGAGTTATCTTTAAATGGGGACTAACCAGAAAGTTTGAAGTAATTTAATCACTAATTAAAATGAGGAAAAATATTTCTGTTCTAGATTTTAATCTTCTGTGACATTTTCATTCTGGCATGGAACTCATAGTTACAAACCAGACTACTGCACTCTGGTAGGCTTCATGTCATGTCACCTTGTTTATTATTTGAGATAATTATCTCAAAAGCTCAAGTCACATTTCAGACTGGACACATAGGAAAAGAAATGTATTATGTCAGCAAAATTCACTCCCCAGTGAATGGCCTCTGTGTAGCTCGAATAGTCCGTCTGATTCTGCTAAGCTAGGACAGCTAGCATCTAGATAGATCATGTTTCCATACGAATATTTCCAACTTGTCAAAGTGGGAGGTGATTCTTCTCCAAACTGTGAGAAACCCCAAGAAAACTTGATCCAACAAAGCACCTGCTGTTTTTTGTGTTGTCTCTGTCTCACTTGTTATTTCCGTTAACTGGATGTTCTCTGCCCTATAACTGCCCCAAGAGCCCCATATTTACCTAGAGTGCCAGAGAAAAAGGATGTGGTTAGGGACAGAAGCAGCTCTGATTCATCACCAGCACCTCCCTCCAGCCTCTGCCATGATGAGATGACAAGATATCAGAAAGGCTACTTCTCCCTTTCTGGTGTAGTCTGGTGTAAGCAGTACAGGCTCACTGGTTAGGGAAAAACAGTTTGGAAGCAAGACTTTAAGTGGCAGCAGGAATCAGGGGAATTGCTGGAAATGGTGCTGCAGAGGAAGTACATGTAAGTGGAAGGAAAATGTTCATCCTCTCTTAACCTGTACTAGACATATCATGGAAAAAGTTTGGGTGGCAAAGCTGTGGACATAATAGTGGAGAAGTGGACATAACTCCAAAGGAGACTGGATGGCAGCACGAATAGTGATGGGGTGAAGGGCTGCAGCATGAATAGTGATGGGGTGAAGGGCTGCAGCAGCAGTTGCTGGGAGGATCACCCAAGTAATAACACACACACACACGAGAAAAAAAAAAAAAAAAAAAAAAAAAAAAAAAAAAAAAGGTCCCAACACTGAAAACAATAGCTCTTGGAAATATTTAATTAGAGCTGATGTTACCCTGTCAGAAAGATTAATTAAAATCCATTACAATTTTTTCATTTAGCTCTGAATTTAGTCAGTAACCTTAGCCACATTGTGGATATAATATTCTTTCAATTCAGCCATGAAGTCTGATTCTAGTGTGGTCCTAACCAAAGCAGACTGGATATTTAGGAATGCTACTGGGTAAATGTTGGCAGATATTTTGATACACATACACATCTTTAATAACTGGTAGCCACTAAAATAAGTAAATAAAATAAAATTAATACAATAAAATTTCACTTTTGAAAGAGATAAAAGTATCAAATAAAATACTGATTTCATAATCATTCAAATGGTTTGTGAATAGGTTTTCATCTACTTCTTGTCCAAAGTTTGTTGGGTACTAAGATGGCATTTTCAGAATTTAAAGTTTCCTCCATCTGTCATATAATCAAATTTGTGCCTCTTCCTCCTCCTGGCCCTTAATAGGAAGTCATAATCTCCTGTTTGTGACATCATAAAGCAATTACATGACACAAATTGCAGCCATTTGTAGTGATACTGTTTGTTAGGAAACTGTAAAACATTCAAGTATACGTGGAATTGACTTTATTTAAATTTTGTCAAGAGAGTAAATTTTCAATACACAAAGCCCACAGCATGCAGGACAATGCAGTTGTGCTCTTCTAAATAAAGGCACTTCACATCAAATTAATTTCCTCTTAAATATATTAATAACTCTCCCTGCTGTACCTCATATTTTTCAAACAAGCCAGGGCAGGGGGAAAAAAAATAAATAAATCATAACAAGTAGAAAATGTGTGAAAAAGTCAGGTGGAATTCCCTCTCTCATCCAAAAGCACACCTCATCTTTCAAAAATTTTGCTTTTTAAACAGATCCACTTCTAATATCAGTAGCTTACAATCTTCAGTTTCATTCTTTCACATAGTTATGGGTGACGTACCAAACCCTAAGCTAGATCATTTATTAAACTCATAAATATTTATCTTATGAGTCACACAAGGTCCCCATTTTCTCCTTTATGTTGTTCTTTTTACACTGTACCTAAGACAGAAAAAATCAATCCCCAGAGCCACACAACCTAAAGGCAAAGAAATATGACACACAAGTATAGTTGCTTTCTTTGATAGGAAGAGGGTAAATAAACTAAGAAGCAGGAAAGATAAATGTGTTTAACTTTTGGGTCACCTACACAAGGAGTCCCAGAGAAGGCTACAACAGCTGTCAAAGATAACCAATAAATACCTTGTACCTTGATGTCTTCTGCACAGACTTCTTATTGTACACAATTCCTGCTCAGCTTATATGTTTGATTACAGACCTAAAGTTAATGCCATTGAAAGTCAGTATTATTTTGGATTCCAAGTCAGTAAAAAGCAAATGTTAGATTTGTATCACCCTGCACAATTTGAGTTCTGTGCAAGTCCCTTGCCTTTATGTTCATTTCATTGAGTGAAGCAGGAATTCTGTGGGAAATAAATAAATAAACATAAGTGCATATTTAGAGTTAATAGCACCATATATGCCCAAAGTTTCCGAACTGAAAGTGGGAAATGGCCATATAGATTTGTTTTGGTTTGTTTTGTTTTGATTTTTTTCTGATTTTTGACTTTTTTTCTTTAAAATGTATATGCCTTTGATCTGTGGCAAGGAGGTTATTAACCTACAGAGAGGATGTGGTTCTGGTTCCACATTTAATTTGTGAAGCTTGGCATGAAAGAATAACGAGGATGTGTCTGTGAGCAGATGAACACAGGCAGACGGTTCTATAAAAAACAGCTATAACTCTTTCAACAAATAGATCGTTCTTATTCCATTAAATGTCTACTATGTATCATTTATTTTATTAATTTTGAGCTGTATTTCTTTCATTCTGCATTCTTCATATTTCATTTTATTTAATCCTTGTGCTAGTGAAGCAGTCAAAAGTTTCTTAACTCAAAATATACTGAGTAATAGAAACATTTACTTTCTCTGAAGAAAATATTAAGCCATAGGGTATTTCCAGACTACAAGGAGCTGATAAAAAATACTGTATTAGAGAAGATAGCAGGATGTAAGTGATGACACTGGAACTTAAAATGAGGGAAGAGACTAGAAGCAGGTCAACCACCTGATACCTTGCATGCAACAAATAAGCATTGTCAAAACCCTGTGTGCTATTCAACTAATGGAAATCATTGGCTTGGATTAAGAAACATAACTGGAACTGTGTGTGATAGTATCACATTGTATGTATCACAGCCTCTGTATATTTTTTTATTTTTTTAATTTTTAATACTAGATAATAATAATAATAAAAAAGAAAGATTAAATGTTTTTGGAGAAAGAGCATCGCTATTGCTGTCTTGTCTCCTCTGTTTGCTAACACAAAGAGAAAGTGGCCAAAGGTTATGCTGAGTCAGTCATTAAGCCATACAATTCACACACATACTCAGAAAATATTCAAGTTGTGCTTCCCAAAAAGCACAACCCACAAACATTACAGGCCTTAGGAAAACTCGTGCAAACACAGAATCAACATAAAATCATAGAACGGCTTGGGTTGGAAGGAACCTTAAAGATCACCTGCTTCCAACCCCACCCATAGTCACCACTAGATCAGGTTTCCCAGGGCTTCCTACCTCCAGGGATGGGGCATCCACAGCTTCTCTGAGCAACTGGTTCCAAGTGCTTCACCACCTACTGACTGAAGAATTGCCTCCTAATATCTAATATAATTCTCCTTTTAGTTTAAAAACATTCCCCCTTTTCCTATCATCTGACTAAGCAAAAAGTTGCTCTCCATATATTGAATGAAGTGTTGCATTTTTAAGATTATATCCTGAACTATTGAAAACCTGATAGCAGGCCTGAATAAACAATATCTTTAAACCAGTTTGTTTAACTTGCAATTTTTTGCTTTTTGTTCACCCAAATCACAGACCTTGCTACATAAAACAAATTGTTCCACAGTCACAGGAGCTGATGATGCCAGGTCTGTCTGGATTCATGTCTTTAGTTAACTAATGTTGTGATTGCATCTTTTCTCAGAGTTGGGGTTGTCTCACATGTGAATGCTCTACTGCCCACTGTCAAAGTCCAAATTACAGCCCCAGCAGTGGGTAAGATTCCTGGCATTTTTTTCCTCCTCCTGCCCACAGTTTTCACAGGATTTTTGTGACTTCAGGAATTCTTTTCCCACTAAAAGACTAAATGAGATCATTCTGCTCTCATTAACTAAAAAGAGAACTAAGAGAGAGTGAATTCTGCAGTAAAGACAGGTGATCCAACCACTAGGATATACTTATAATGGATCAAGATGGTTTGATATTTTTCTGAACAATTCCTAGATTTTCTCCCCTAATCATGAAGGGTATTTTAATAGGAAAAGGCTTTCTGACACAAAACTCGAAGATGGCTATAAAGCAAAAAATCTCACATCTTAGCAGAGATGTTTTTTCCTTGCCCTAGCTTTCACCTTCAGTGTCAGGAAACAGAGAGAAAGAAAAGATGTGGACACCTGAGGACTTGTCAGCTCAAAACCTTCAAACTAAATTCGATCAGTTCCTTCTGTGAGTTAATAACATGGTCTGTGGGAAATACCAGGAACAAAGTTGTGCAGACAGAGGCAAAGCTGGGATAACACAGCAATGTGTTAACACAGCAGGACAGGGGATAACACAGCAGTGAGTTAACACAACAAGATAAGACATTCAGCAGATTTTGTTACTGAGTACAAGATTTGGAAATGCAAGATAGAGAGTTAGAAAATCAGCCCACATCTCACAGACATTTGCCATCTATCATGCATGGAAGGGAAACACAGATTCAGGTACATGGGATATCAGATCTCCACATGATTATATCAGAAAAAGCTCTGCAGAAAACTGTGTACAAATGGCGAACTGATAGGGAATTCACTTTTCACTGAGTTTCAAAGAAAGAGAGAGAGAAAGAGAGAGAGAAAGAGAGAGAGAAAGAGAGA
>NC_048895.1:105800316-105802465 GCF_011077185.1 Oxyura jamaicensis
ATGGTATTTTTAAATTTAACACCCACACACCACCCCCCCCGAATGTTTGCAAAATCACTTCAATGTCCTCATTAAGTCCTTCTCTCATTTTTGCTGCAGCAGTTTTGACTGTATAAATCTGCTGGTGATCTTAGTGGCTCTACATGACTCACAGTGATCAGACTTAAAAGCAAATTCACTTATATTCTTCGCTTGTGTACCATAATGTCCATGATCTTATTCTGAGATTTTACAGACTGTCTACTTGTGCACATGTAGGATAGGTGGGATGACACATTATGCATGATACAAGAATATAAATAATAAACTATGGCAAAGTTCTGAATCATATTGAAGTTAATGAAAATTAATTTGAGACTTAGGATGAGATTCATCACTGAGATTTAGGGTACAATTCATCTTATGTCTCCTAGTCATCTATTTAAGGATGAGGTACACTCCAGACAACTACTTTTGGTCAGATTAATCTTTGCTGACATGCTTTTTTGTATACTATAAAAATTTGATCAAAGACAAGGTATTATAAGTCCTTCCAAATTTCTGAAATCCTGTTGTGTCAGACTCATGCATCAGGTTTCACAAAAGCAATGGTCCTCCATCCTTACTATGAACTGTTTTATGTGATAGGCATACACAGATATGCCACGGGGTGTGCTTCAGGATTAGGTACTATGTTATGGGGAAAGGCACTTGATTTTATGCATGGCTGCTGATCCTTCTGGCTGTTTTGCTGCTGCTTTTCTCTTGTTCCAGCAGCTCACGTGACCAGCTGCCGCAGTCTCATTGAGTCCTGGAGCAGGAGAGAGTCAGTGTTAGTACATTGTACAGCTATTGCAGAGTGGAAAGAAAAAAAAATAAAAAATAAAATAAATAAAACAAAATTGCTGGGGCTAACAAAACAAGTTTCATATTCAGTACCTGGGATCTGGTTGGTCTGCCATGCATTTTATTAATTCAGTCACTGCACGTCCATTTCTTCCCTGCACTTTGCATCATGACACTCAGAAAAATACTTGGTCTTGTTCTCTCAATTGGTACTGGAGAATTATTTCAAGAGATCATTGTGCATCACTGGAATAGGCTGCCCAGGGAAGTGGTTGAGTCACCATCCCTGAACGTCTTTAAAAGACATTTAGATGTAGAGCTTAGGGATATGGCTTAGTGGAAGATTTGTTAGCATTAGGTCAGAGGTTGGACTTGGTGATCTTGGAGGTCTCTTCCAACCTAGACTATTCTGTGATTCTGTGATCCTCTGTATCAACCATGACAATCACACCCAGACAAGGAAAAGAGGATGTGGACTAGGAAACCCTGCCTTGTCTTGGTCATGTTACCAGATCCTTGGTCTAACAGCAACTGACAAATGCTAAAGCAACCTGCATCAGCATACAGAATTCTGGCCCTTTACTCTATCCATAGCACCACTCACTGCATGGCTTCATGCATGTGAGGAGGGCCAGGTGTCATGGAAAGAATACAGGGATGCTGTTCATGTTTGTAGGGAGAAAGTTCGTGTGGCCAAAGCACGCCTAGAGTTGAAGCTGGCTGTGTCTGTGAGAGAAAACAAAAAAGGTTTTTTTAGATATGTGAATGGAAAAAGGAGAACTAAAGAATACATAGGGCCGCTCCTTGATAGGGAAGGTCTCCTCACAGACAATGACATAGGCAAAGCAGAGACGCTTAACGCCTTCTTTGCCTGTCTTCATTGCCGATGATGGGCTTTGGGACCCAGGGTGCCCCGAGCTGGAGGACCGGGACGGTGGGGATGACAAACTCCCAACCGACCCTGAATGTGTGCGGGATTTGCTACTCCACCTCGATCCCTACAAGTCCATGGGTCCGGATGGGATTCATCCCCGGGTGCTGAAAGAGCTGGCGGACGTCATCGCGGAACCTCTCTCAATTATTTTTCAACGATCCTGGGAATTTGGAGAGGTCCCGGTAGACTGGAAGCTGGCAAATGTTGTGCCGATTTTCAAGAAGGGTCAGAAAGAAGACCCTAGCAATTATAGGCCTGTCAGTCTCACATCAGTGCCTGGTAAAATCATGGAGAAGATGGTTCTCGAACTTATTGAGGCGCACCTGGGGGACAAAGCAGTCATTGGTCCCAGCCAGCATGGGTTTGTGAAGGGTAGGTCCTGCCTAACTA
>NC_048895.1:105807465-105857086 GCF_011077185.1 Oxyura jamaicensis
GGAACGTTTGTTTTATTTACCAGAGAAATAAGTTGGAATGGCATCCAGCACCAGAAAGGAATGTGTACATACACTTTGATGTGTATATATGTTTGAGAGAGAGAAACTGAAAATGAGAGAAAACATCTCACTTCCAAGTCTGCATGGAATCTACAAGGAATAGTTGCAATCATTCAGTCCTAGAAAACAGAAAACAATTGCATGATTGAAAGCTTTAACAACATGCACAGGTTGCATCTGTAGATGGTAGATCTTTACTTGATAAATGTTTGTCTCAATGTTTTTGTTAATGTCATGACTTACAGTGTAATGCTTCACAAATTCTTAACTTCCCAACGTGATAATAACAAGAAGAAATATTCTATCAGGAAAATTAAACTGGATGTCATGTAGCTAATCATATTGTCATTCTGTGTGTGGACCAGCCAGTGGAAAGCACTCTTCAGTAAGTTTGGAAGTTATTTCCCAGTGCAGAGGAATAAGGGTGTACAGGAATCTAAGATTTCTGTTTTAGTCTGATTGTCCCATTGCTTCCTCTTTTCCATCAAACTGTTTCTTTACACCTTTTCATAATTCCAGTGCAATTCTCCCTAACATTTCATTTCAGTCTTGTTTTTCTTTCCCTCTTTCTCTTTTAGAGCCACAGTCCTCACTTACCTGGGAATCATGCTTAATTTTGCCTATTCCACTCTATTTCCATACCACTGAGGCTGTTCCTGTGCTTTCCTTATCTTTCAAATTTCTTTCATATTTTCTCTCTTGGAGCCTGCCTAGTTCTCCCTAACTTCAGCTGCACTGAATTTCCAAACATAAATTTGTTTCTATTGGCTTCCCTATACTGTGTTTGGAAGACAAAAACCATCTTGGAGCAGATATTATCGCATTGGGCAAGTGATGACAAAAGTCTTCATGATGAGAAAAATCATGCTAGATCATCAGAATACTGACAGGAGAAGAAGTATTGAAACTTCTAGGAACTGCATTATGAAGATTCAATAAGCAGAGTGAAATCTAATAGAAATAGAAATATTCCCCTATTAAAGCAAGGCAGCTGGACATTAAGATGGTGATAAAATAATAATTATAATGGTTTAAAAACACAATGAAATAGCATCATTAGTTACATATACTGATGGGCATTGAAAAATGTAATTTCTTTGGGTAGGACAGAAATAGATTTAAAAGCAATAAAATGTCATTCTATGTCAGTAAAGCAGCATAACTAAAAAGAGGACTTAGAAACACTCAGTTTGGGTCAAAATTTCTTTGAAGGTTCTCTAAAACAGGTTTTCTAGAAGTGTTATTTAGAATCTGTTATAGATTCTCAGAATCAGTGTTAGATATGGACAGAGAAATGTCTTGAAATGGTTACAGTGATAAATACTATTGGGAATTATGTCATTGTGGGAAAACTTTCCAACTGTAAAATGAGTAACAAGTGACTAATTTCTCAACATTTCAACTAACTGAAAATCTTGAGTAAATAATCTTGGTAGAACTCAGTTATTCTTTGATGTATTAATAGGTAGTTTTACATTTTATTGGTGTTGTAACTGCATAGGGAATAAATCTATTTTTGAATCTGTCTTGGTAAACCAAGGATGTCATAGAAGGTCTGGCCATAGAAAATAACTTGAATTAAGTGACAACAAGATGGTTCCAATTAAATTACATTGAGGAATAAGCAAGGAAAAATTAAGTCAAGATTCATATCTGAGAGAACAAATATGAGAAATTAAGAAACCTAAAGAGTGAAGTCAACTGACCTGCAGAAATTTGGAACTTATATATAAAGCTGGCTGAAATTTCTTTCAGTCAGATTTGTATAAACTGTCAGGAATTTTTAAGGATGGGAGGAATTTTAAATAAGGTTAAAAAACAACTGGGAAATCTCCATCTATAATGGAATGAATAATCACATAAAAGGATGTAGGAATAGTAAGACTCTAAAAGGAGTGGAAAAATCATGAGAGCTACATCTTGGAGAACATGAAATTTAAGAATAAAGTCCAAAACTCTTGCCAGAAGTTTAATTCAGCTTGTCTTTGCAAAGAAAGTTAAAACAAGTAACAGAAGACTTCTCAGCTATATAAATAGAAAAAAAAAATCTATGAAGTGGGGAAAGAAACAAGGTTCAAATGAAAATACAGATCATTTATGTTGTTTATTTAGTTAGTTTCAGAATGATTGATTGGTATAAAGGTATGGAAATACTGTTGATCAGACTATATGGATTTCACTGGTATCTTGATGTTCAGGAAATTGTGAAAGGTAGGAAGGATAATATTAACACAAGGATTGTAAGATGGATTGTAAGATGGGAGGCAGTGAACAGTGCAAAAAGTTATCAATGTGGAATAAGATTCCTGGAGGATTTTGTCAATGATTTGCCTTGTGGTCATCTTTTATGTAATATTAGTGATTACCTGAGTGCTAAAAGAAGGAATAAGGAAATTAATTGTGATATTACAAAAAGTTGAGACATTAGTACAAATAAATGAGGAAACATTAATTGAGTATAAAAGATGTAATAAATGAAATTGCTAGTAGTTTACCATTAGGAAAATCAAGGTCAGTTACACAAATTGATATAATAAATAAGCTGAAATTAACAAGAAGAGAATTGCTAGTATGAATTGTTCAATTATATGCTCACAGATCCATTGTTACATGCTTGTCATGAAGAAAAGCAATGAACAAAATACTCCCCTGTATCAAAAGATACAAATATAAGGAAGCTATAATACCTTTGCATAAGGCACTGTTAAGATCTCATCCAGAACACTCATTTTTGACAAGGAACAAGAGAAAAAGATAACTACAGGAAAGACCAAAAAAAAAAAAAAAAAAGCCAGGAACAACCTTGAATTTTCAAAAATATGGGTAAACTGAGAGCATCACAGGGATGCTGAGAATCCCTTCTCCTATATTTCTTCTCCTATATTTACTTAGCATTAGCAACTGCAGTAAAGTTGTTTTCCTTCTTTCTTGCTCTTCTCAATGCAGGATTGTTCCATACAAGCCTATGCAACGGATTTTTTGAGTGGAAAGATGAGAGATCTTACGAGTTTGTGCACAGGATATGGCATCATCTAGTGGCTGATGCACGAAGCTGGCTCTGTCCTTCTCAAAACTGCAGGATGCCTTATACTTTTTTTTTTTTTTTCTTTTCTGTACCCTGGGTGAATAATTTGTCAACTAGTTTATGTGAATTGTACCATCAAAACTGGATTGCAGCAGTGCTGTATCTGTGGCATGGATATAGTCATCTGGGAAATGCCCTTCTGGCTATACAAATGTGACTAAGGATAAGCATCCAAGGAACTTTCCTGGAAATTCAGGATAGTTCTTCAGCATTAGGTCAAAAATAGAAAACTGAATTGCTGTTCGTGACTTATGTTTTAAACACAGTATTTAAGCAGTCTGTATCTCACTCCTGTGTGTTTGGGAAAATTAAGTAATTTTTTGCTAGAGGGAAGTCAATGAACATATGAAGAAGCTGATACAGTATGCTTGAAATTCCTAAAAGATTTTGACATGAACCATAACTGAAGACTAAATTAAAGAAAATTAAGCAGTCAGATCAGATCAGAGGAAAGATCTTCTTGTAAAATTAGTAACTGATTAATAATTAGAAAACAAAGGTAGAAATAAATGGAGGGAGATTATCAAGTGAGTCTCCCAGGATATCTGCTAGGGTATGTACTGTTTAATGTATTCTTAAGTGATCTAAATATTATGTTGAATAATGAAGTGATAAAATATCCTTATGAAACTAATTTTCTCAGCAAGGAGCTGATCAGCTTTGAAAATAAATGCTTGAAAGTGGAATCTATCCATCTATAATTTGGGGTCTATCTATTTGATTGTTATCTGTCAAATCATAAAAGATACAGAAAGTTTTCTAGGGAATCACTGCCCACTGTTATTTTTAAGAGAACTAGAGATGACCAGGACTTTTAAAACTAACAAAAGAAGTACTTTTCCTTACAGTGTATAATTACTTTGTGGAATTCATTGCCACAGGATGTTGTGGAAGCTAAAATTATCACTGGATTCACAAAGGACTCAACAGATTCATAGCAGAGGGACTATTAATCACAGTGGTCTGTTTGCTGCCCCCAACTCCAACTTAAATTGCTTGATTGCCAGAAACTGAGAAATATTTGAGAAGCCATCTACTCTTGTCTCTCTATGCACCTTTTGTTCAACTTTTGAAAGTAAGATATTGCATACACCTTTTTCTTTGGACCAATATGAACATTCCCATTTTTTTCATAATTTTGTAGGCCAAACAGTGTGAAGAAAGAAGAGGTACTAAGGCAAGGGCTAGCTGTTAACACAAGAATTGAGCAAGGTGTGTCACCAAGTATGTTTAGGCAGTATAAGAGGAGAAAACAGAAGAGTGAGCAGGAGAATGAGGATCTGGGGTGCCTTTCAAGAATGAAATAGTAGAAAGGAAAACAAATCTAAGTTTGGTTTGAAATGAACACTGAAGAATTATGAATAATCTGTAAGTGACATATTTGCTTGTGATGGTGGAGATGCATTTCAAGGTTTTTTTCTAGTCCTGTGTCCTAAACTGAAACCTGATCATTTTGAGGCAGCCCATCACTAATTGGAATATAGAGCTGTATGCATGAAGCTGGGTTCAGTTTCTCTAAGTTTCGCCTTTGAAGTTGCATTAACCTTTAATGGTTAAAAGAAAGCTAATAAAACCAGAGGGAACCTGAGATTTTCAAGTCATAACTATTTTTATGATGCATTATTACCACAAAACAGAGGAAGGGTATTTATACTACATAAAGGTTTCTCTCATCCTTTGCATATGTTCTGGGTCTATCAAAACCAGTTCAGACTATGGGAAAAATATTGTCCTTGGCAACATCTTATCAAAAATAGAGTGGTACTAGTACAAATTTGAGAACATATTTGTCCCATCTTCTGTTTCATCATCACTGGAGAAATATGTACAATAAGCTCCTAACTTACTATAAGACTAGGGTAAAAATAAAGCTTTTGAGCATGAAGTATCTTAAGTCAGTGTGACTCCATTCTGGTAATACATAGTTTATGGAAATACCAAGTCAAATTATCCTAAGTGATCAGGAAAATAAAAACTCATGAAACAGCTTGGTAACCTTTTTCCAGTGTCTTCTGTGATGGGCAGGAAGTTCATAGTAAAGTGTCAGTGCTGTAGGAGAAGATTGCTGAGGCCTGGCACATTTTCAGCTGAGTTTACAATGTGTCATGATGTTCAATTGTGTGAGAAAAGAGCAGGAGTGATTCAGTATGATCATATGATATTTTGTCCTGTTATGTTTTTTCATATACACATATACCCACACCCTGGAGGAGGCAAAAGGACTGTGAAGTAGATGCAAAAACTGAGCCACTGCATTTCAGCTGGAGGACCACATGATCTGTGAGTCACTCTGCGCAGAGCTGATGTGCTGGTTATTGTGCTGGGACAGGTGGGGGAAGTCAAAACTGTTACTTTCGATTTTTAATTAAAGGCTAACATTACTGCTTTGTGTGCATATGCCAGAGACATGACGTTGTACCTTAGACCCCTTTGAAACAGGTTTTGATTAGGTTTTCTGACATGTTAAACTGTTGCCAGTTAAAAAAGTGAATTGTTTTAGTCCTAGTCCAATTTTTTTAAGAAGTCTTTGGAGACAAATTCTGTTCAGAAAGTAAACCCAGGTTTGCACCCTATCAATCCATTCAGAATATCTGACATATGATAACACCATGAATCTCTGTGGACACAGTAACAGAAAAATACAACCTAGTATGAAGCACAAATATAAGCCTACTTTATTTATTTAAATGACTTCAGAATGACTTCAGAAGCCCTTAGAATACTGAATACAAGGGTTTCATAATGGGTTCTTAAATTCAATTACTACTTAATTGGGAAACTACCTTGGGAAACTCCCATTTTTACATTCTTGTGGTAAGTTTAGCAGCAATTTAAATGGAACTGTAAGAACAAAAACAAACAAGCAAACAAACAAACAAAAAAAAAACCACCACTTTTATTAAACTGCTAATAAAGCAGATCTCATAATAGTTAATAAAGCTGCTTCCCAATTTCATCTCTTCCCCCAACTGCTTTTTTTCTCTTCTTCTCCTCTGCTTGTTTCTCTGCCTCTCAGTTTCCTTCCTCTATTTCCTTCAAAACATCCTGTTTCCTGCTCCTCTCCTGCATGTATGCATGTTTCCCTGTTACATGGTTCCCAATGCCAAGATCCCCTATCCTCCAGAAATGTCCTGCTTGTCTACTTCATTGACATCCAGTGACTTTGGGCATTTCCCTTCTACAGTTCTGGGAGGTTTCTGTGCAAATGCTGAGGGTGACTATATCCTGAGGGTGATCACAGATTCTGCCCCTCTTTTGTTTGTACAATTATTTCTCCTCACCACCAAAATCTGACTGGGAAACATGGCTTATTTATTCTATCCTAGAAATTAAATGCACCATGCTCCTTGCCTCAATTTTCATTTTGATATGCAACTTTTATACTGCTATTAATCCAGCTTTATACTGCTATTAGTCCAGCGGAGTTCCTGTGTAGCTGCTACAAGTAACAAAAACCAGGAGTCCTTTATGGAGAGGCACAACATTTTTAAAAGCTCATCCACACCCAATATTATTACTCTGTTTTCTTCTTCACTGTTGCCATAGATGAGAACATCCAGTTGTTCCTTCTCAAAGAAACTTCAGCATGTTTTCATATGACACATACAGTACAATGAATGATCAGGAGCAGCCAGTGTGGGTTTTTGAAAGGCAGGTCCTGCCTGACTAACCTTATCTCTTACGACAAGATGACCCACTTTATAACAGATGACAAGAAAAGCTGTTGATGTTGTTTATCTGGATTTTAGTAAAGTATTTGACACTGTTTCCCACAATATTCTCCTGGATAAACTGTCTGGACATTGCTTGGACAGGTTCTCTGAGTGAAGAAACTTTGCAGAAATATAAACATTCCCTTCTTTTTACTCTTTATTATTATTATTATTATTTTACAGGCCAAACAGTGTGAAGAAAGAAGAGAGAACCAAGGGCTAGCTGTTTCCACAAGAATTGATCAAGGCACATCACCAAGTAGGTTTAGGCAAGATAACAGGAGAAAACTGAAGAGTGAGCAGGAGAATTAAGTTCTGAGGTACCTTTCAAGAGTGGAATAGTAGAAAAAAAATCTAAACTTGGTTTGAGTAGAACACTGAAAAATTTATGAATAATCTGTAAGTGACATGTTTGTCTATGATGGTGGAGATGCCATCACATCACACAGAACTGGCTGGATGGCTGGGCCCAAATTGTCATTGTGAATGGAATTAAATCCAGTTGACAACCAGTCACAGGTGGTGTTCCCCAAGGTTCAGTACTGGGATCAATTTTGTTTAACATTTAACATCATGATCTGCATGAGGGGATTGATTACCCTCAGTAAATCTGCAGACGACACCAGGTTAGGTAGAACTGTTGATCTGCTTGAAGGTAGGAAATTTTGCAGAGGGATCTGGATAGGCTAGATTGATGGAGTGAGCCCATGCAGCAGTACAGATGTAGGGAAGAGCAGCTGGAAAATTGCCTCGCAGAAAAGGACCTGGGGGTGCTGGCTGACAGCAGGCTGAACATGAGCTAACTGTGTGCCCAGGGAGTCAAGAAGGTCAATGGCACCCTGGCCTGCATCAGAAAAAGCACAGCCATCAGGACAAGGAAAGTGATTGTCCTCTTGTATGCAGCACTGATGAGACTGCACCTCCAATATTGCATTCAGTTTTTTGCCTCTCACAAGAATATTGAGTTGTTCAAGTGTGTCCAAAGAGAAACTATGAAGCTGGTGAAAAGACTAGAAAACAATACTTATGAGGAGTGGATCAGGGAACTGGGGTTGCTTCGTCTGTATAAGAGGAAGTTGAGGGGAGACCTCAATGTTCTCTACAACTACCTGAATGTAGGTTGCAGTGAGTATGGTATTGATCTCTTTTCTCAGATGACAAGTGATATGAAACAGTCTCAAGTAAGGAAACAGTAGAAGGAACATTAAGGAAACAGTCTCAAATTGCACCAGGGAGGGCTTAGTTTGGTCATTAGGAAGATTTTTTTAATGAAGATGGTGGTCAAGCATTGGAACAGGTTGCCCAGGTTGGAGGGTGGAGTCCCCATCCTTGGAAGTATTTAGGAAGATGTGTTGATGTGGCACTAAGGGATGTGGTAAGTTAGGTTGATGGTTGGACTTGATGATTTTGACAGTCTTTTCCAACATCATTCTGTATTTCTATTCTATGAGCTTGTCCAACTTAGTCAAAGCATATTGCTTAGGTTGATGTGATACTACACAGAAAAACATTATTGACCTCTTATCACAGAATCACACAGAATCACAGAATTATAGGGGTTGGAAGGGACCTTGAAAGATCATCAGGTCCAACACCCAATATAATTTACTTTCTTGTGGATTGGGCCTTCTTTTCTGTCAACCCTGAAAATGAGAGGTCTTTTTTTTCATCTTTTTGCCCTCTGAAGTAAAATCTTGTCCTAAAAAAAATCCTAAAAACTATAAAATAAAATACTCATCCATTTTAAAATATTTCAGACATGTCTTCATTCTAAATAACATCTCAACCTTGAGGAAAATGGGAGTTTCTAAAGGCTGAAAATCATAGAATCATTCAGGTTGGAAAAGACCTCTAAGATAATCTAGTCCAACCTTTAACCTAGTACTAAAGTCCACCACTAAGCCACACTACTGTTCTAAATCCACAGATTTCCTGAAGACCTTTGCCCCATCCCTAGAGGTGTTCAAGGCCAGGTTGGAGGGGGCCTGGGTGGCATCTAGTGGGTGGCATCCCTGCCTATGGAAGGGGGGTTGGAGTTATGTGGCCTTTAAAGTCCTTTCCAATACAAGCCATTCTATGATTCTATGATTTGATGACCTCCAGGAATGCTGACTGAATCACTTCTCTTGGCAGCCTATTCCAATGCCACACAGATCTTTCAGTAAAGAAATTTCTCCTAATATCCAAACTAAACCTCCCCTGGTGCAACTTGTGAGGTCATTTCCCTTCATTTTATCACTTATCACAAATCTCTTTATCTAGTTAAAATAATAAAGTATTTTTTAATTATTTTTTTATGTTGCTGCTGGTGGAATTTGTTTGTTGTTGTTTTTTATTTTTTTAATCATATTACATTTAAGTTTTTTCACAAGTGTCAAAATCATTACTTTTCCTTAAAGTCAATTATGTTTAATATTCTACAAATAACTCTATTTTTCATTGTTGTTTATTATTATTATTTATTTATTTATTTATTTTAACCACAGTCTTTGCTTTACATACTTCTCAACTCTTTCACCTTGTTTTCAGAACAGCTTGACTGCAGCTACCCAAATCTCTCTCAGGAAACTTTCTTAATTTAATGCCATACTAGTGATAACAAAAAAGAAAAATAAGAAAGTAACAGAGCAACAGAATCCCCTCAAGCAGCTTACAGTCTAACCCTGCTTCACTTCATCATTTTATTCTGGTCCCCAAATATGCCTGGTCACAATCTGAGCTGCTGGTCAAGCAGCTCAATTTTCTACAAACTTTTCATAGGGAAAGTGTCAGGCTTTGTAGAGGAGCCCTGCACTTATTCTCCAATGCTTCTGAAGTGCATGAACTCATTTCTGTCACTGATATTACTCTTTGAAAGCATTAGATATTACCTAAAATGAGGGCTAGACTGGAGGATTCGACAACTAATTTTATATTTTGAACCATAATTACTTGCAGGTAGATTCATACCATTTAGCCACAGCCTAACTACAGTCTGCAGTCTAACAGGGAAAAATAAAACTACAAAATACATTCCAAACATCTAGTGGCTTGAGATGACTGTTTTTTTTTTCTGTTGACTAAGAAAGAAACATTAACCTACTCAGGTTAGGTAACAAAAATCCAGGTCCTGGATCACAGCTGCTATTCTGTCAATCCATAATATGCATTATATCTTCCTTTCTTTTTCTTTTTCTTTTTCTTTTTCTTTTTCTTTTTCTTTTTCTTTTTCTTTTTCTTTTTCCTTTTCTTTTTCTTTTTCCTTTTTCTTTTTCCTTTTTCTTTTTCTTTTTCTTTTTCTTTTTCCTTTTTCTTTTTTTTCTTTTTTTTTCTTTTTCCTTTTTTTTTTTTTTGGCTTCTTTTCATTATAATGTTTTTCTAACGATTTCATTGCTCTTTCCAGTGGACAGTGGTTCCTGTTGGTGCATTCTCTCTATTCCACTGTCTCTGGTGGATGGCTAAGCAATGTACCTGAGCACCCATTTACAGGCTTCTCTAGTCTTCCACCACTAATTAAATATGAATTTTGAGCTAAAATCTACTCAGTTACAGACCAGATGAATCCTTCCTAAAATTAATGCTCTGGTAACTGATGGGAGAATGTTTTCATTACTACATTTGACTCTCTTGAATATATGTATTGAGACTAATTTGTCCTTGCTTCATAGACAATAATTATTTTAGCTTAAGTGGAATTAATACCTAATACACAGTTATATGATCAGGTACAGCTATGCATGATACTCTCCCCAAACAATTTTTAGTTTTATAGTAAAATTTAAATTAACTTTGCATATGTTATGGGGCATACCCAGGTCTGTGAGGGTCCTTCGGTGGCTCTGAGGTTTTTATTTCCACATCTGACCTACAGCTGGAAGAGATGATATTTCTGTAATAAAAATTCTGCATTCTCAGATTTTTAGAATTCTTAGTCAGAAAAACATTAAAGTGATGGTTGCATGTTCAGAACCAGAAAAGACTATCACAGTAATCTCTGACTTTCTGCATAAGACAAACTGGAAATCTCCGTTTAATCATTTCTGCATCAAGCCCATATCTTGTATTTGAGGAACCACGTAGCTTCTACAGAGATATTAAAATATTGCTCAGCTGTTGTGCAGTAAATTTGTAAGTATTGACAATGCTGAATCCTGTCTTCATCAGTTATTCCACAGCGTCTGCAGGAGTAATGGGGTTGGCAAATCAGATGGAGTATCTCTGGAGCTCCAGAATGTTAACCTCATAATAAACCATCTGCTCTCTGTATGACAAACTGCGATGCAGCACATTGTCAGTATTTACGAATGATAAATAATAATAATAATAGATCTTTTTCTATAGTGCTTCCAGTGGATAGCAGCTGATCATGCTTACTGAATCCAGGGGAGGAATGCCAAAAGGAAAACAAATGAATATAACCAGCTGTGGAGCTATTTTTGAAAAGCTGAGGAATTCAGCTGGTTGCTTTCTATTGCCTTTAAAGGTGGTATAGTGATATCTCAGTTATCCATACAGCCTTCATACGAAAATGGATTGTTATTTGTTTTTAAAATGTTTTAAGAAACTGTGGGACCCCATTGGCTCACAGAACACTTGTGCGTGTGAATGATGCACATAAACACTGCTCTGTGTGTACTGTCTGACATCCAAGGCCCCTCTCTCCATCACTTCTTGCACTGAAAGAAATATAGCATTGGACTGCCTGCCCAAACATCACTGCTCCAAGGCCCACTGGTGCCTGTACATGTACCCTGCAATGAAAGCAGCATCATAAGTCCAAGGTTGTTTTTGTGCATCAGCTCTTATATGGATGCAAAAGCAGAATCAAAAGTCGAAGGTCTTTCTGCCAAAACTCTTGCACTGTGATTCAAAAGCAGTTACAAGGCCCTTGCTTCTGCCAGGACAATCTAAATGAAGATGATTGAAACTTAGGATGGGTGCAATTTTAAGTGTCTTGCTGAAACATTCTGTAAAACCAGTCTGCAGAAAAAGGAGAAATGCTATAAAAACTGTTTTGCTCTATAAGTGAGACTTGGCAGGTCTTCCTCAGCTCCCCCAGCAGTCTTTCCCCCCCCTTTTTTTTTTTTTTTCCTCTGGCAATGAGCCTTAAAAAAAACTCAAAGACATTTATATGCTGACCAAAGAAACTTTTTCTATAAACAAGCAAAGAAGGGTTTATATTAAATGTATGTTGTTTATCATTGCCATTGTTGCAGTATATTAAGATAACAGGCGAGACAGAACATTGACAGCTCCTAAAGCCACTGAATAAACCTAAGCCTGCACGTAGCTTTCTGCCTGGGGCTCCTTAAAGCTACTGCCTTGGTTTTCCTCTTGCCTATGCTTGTTGATTTCTATCAAAATTAGTTAGAAAGCAACTCATCAGTCCTATATAATTCCATGCACATTTCCTCTCACCTCCAAACGGGAAGGTCAGCTTCTGAACAAACTTTGTTTCCACAGCTTCGAAAGAATCTGTTGTGTTTCATTTTGTTTTGAGTGGCGTAATTATCAGTAATTATTGGGAAATGAGCAGGAGTCGGAGGCAATTCCGAAGCCACCCAGAATAAACTAGGCATTGTGCACGATTGTAGCATGGTTGTTTTACAGAATTACCATTCTGAAATAGTTGGAAGTGACAGTTTCCTTCTCAGGGAGGGAAGAAGGCAAAGAGCTATACTGATGATTTAAGGTTAATCTTTACATTCAGGAAGAAGATGGAGCTGGAGAACACAGAGAAATGGAGAAGATCCCTGTGTAGTGCATTTTGCCTTATAAGTGAATCTTCTTAGATAATGTATCCAGAGAAAGACTTCCAATGACAGAATGTTAGAACAAGTGAAAAAATTCTTTTAAACCATGCATAAGACAATCAATGAAATTTCCACTGAAGAACACAGAACTAAAAGATTAGAAAGAATGACATTATATAGTTTTAAATGACAGATTTAAAATGAGGTTCTTTGAATAACTGAGAGTTGGTCCCAATTTTAAATAGTCCTATAGACCTATTTTTTTAATGTAAAATAATAAATAATTGTCATGTTGCATGAGTTAAATCCACTGCAAGGTAATGAAGATCATAAAACAGAGAACTTGATGTGTCAGTGATTGTTAATGGACTACAGATTGTTGTATGTCATGGGTTCATTGCCAGGCTGTGTTTAAAGGATGCTCTTTCTCTTTCTCTCATATTTATACACTGCTTAATTGCAAAACAAGAGTGGGTTCATGATCTGAATGCAGATACTTGTGCCACATCCAGATCCTGAAATATGATGGGTAATGGTTGTGGGATCTCAAAATAAGGTCATGCTTCTCAGAAGCTTTGGCAAAATTGAACTCTTGTTCCACCAGGACCCATCCTTGGTCAGCTGTATCTCTCTGACAGCAGTGGCTAAATGGCTCTGTAGGTGGTGCATGCACAAATTGACTTCTGAAAGGAGATGTCTGTGGAAGGTTAGTCTCTTCCTTCAATTCTACCTTTGCTGCTGTTTCCCCAAGACTGACTCTGGATACTGAGGCCTGACTGAATCACTTAATTCCATGGTGGCAGCTGCAGTGAGGCAGGACAGATTTATGGATCCAGTATTGGAGTGTGACCATGGAAAAGGAGGTTACATTCCTGTTAATGGAGAGGCAGAAAGAATTTGTTTCCAAATGCAAGGCATGTACCTCGCATCTACACATGCAAAAGTAAACAGATGACATATGCAAGTGTGCCAAATACATTAATATACATTAATTATGCCCAGATGTGCATAAGATTTCACGAGTGCCACAAGCTACAGGAAGCAGCTACAGAGCAGCATAGCTTTGGGTTGTCGACCAGATGCCCAGACTAGGATGAAGAGGAAGAAGAGGAGCAGAAGTGAGGAGCAAATGAAAAGGGAGAATTTGTTCTGCATTACTCTATAGGAGCATTGCTTGTACAGCCTGATCACAACTGCCTAAATCAGGCTCTTCCACACAACAGTGCTCCTGGGGTTTGATGCATAAGTAAGGGATACAGGAAGGTTTAAGATCCCACTGAACCTGGAGCTAATTTTGCTGTTCCCACACTGTTAGGTATGCATAAAACCAGCTCTGCTTGGCGTTCACTAATCCCAATTGTAGTGAAGTCTGTTTCTTGATATAAAGGCGTATATCTGAATTAAAGTCTATTTCCCTTAAGAAGCTTGTACATTTAAATTGAAAGCCTATTCAGTCTTATGGCTGCTGAATTTCTGTGTGGATAAACAGAAGATCCATAATTGAAAAAGAGTCCATTAGAAGAGCAGAGAGGAACTGAAGGGCGTGAATTTGGTGATTATGAAGGTGAATGATTAATAGCATGTATTAGTGCCAGACATAACACAGACAGACGCTGCCCCAACCATGCAGGTCTGCTAGTATTTAAAAATGATATCTTCCACCCCTTCTACTTCAATCTTGAGCCATTCTGGCTCTGGAAACAGTCACTAGTGTTAAATTGTTAGCGGTTTTGTAATGAGAACAAGAGGAGAAAAGAATACCTTAAAGAACATGTCATTGGGATGACTGAGGCCAAAGTTTGCAGAAATAGGACTCCACTGTCATTTGAAACACTTGTTTTTTCTCCTGTGAATAGATGCTAGACAGCAGAGTGTGACAGTATAACCTACTGAACATTTAAATAACCAGAAATAAAAGTACATGTATAAATAAGAGTTTTGCTTGTCCTGTGTCCCAGATTCCTTTTATCAACACAATTTTCTAACTGAGACTTTAAAAGATATTTATGAATTGAAGTATAGAATGACATCCTTGATTTTTTTTTTTCTGCTGCACTGTAAAATATTTTTTGTGTCTCAGTTGCCTTACGTCCTCAATTCAAAATATAGTAACATTTGCTGAAAGCAGACAGATCTTGCACTAAGGGTTGACATTTGTTTCCACAATATCTTCTGTCCTGCTAAGCAACTGCATGTGATGCACTTAGTTCATGTTTTACTGGGAATATTCTGTAGAAGGATGTTGGCTTTGGCCAAATAAATCATTCAATTTCAACAATGGTGATTTATCTGGCAAGTTTTCTGTAAAATGAACTCATAAAGCAGGAGTTACCTGGTGTTTGTATATATATGTTAATTGAATCAATATAATGACAGCATCAGTCATACTCTTTCTCTTAAATGACTGTTCAGCTCAAGAGAAATACATCTATTTCTTTCTGTTATGCTGCCAACAGCTGAAAATACATCAAGATGCTATTTTGGAAAGAAACACGGACATATAGCTTTACTGTTTGTAGCATTAGTGTCACAGTTCTTGTCACAAATTCCCCTATAAATCTGAGCTGTGAGACCTTGAGAGATTTGCAAATAGGTTAAAATACAATGTAGAACAAACTGATAATAGTGCAATCTTATCTACTTTTCAAGCAGTCTTTTAAATGCAGATATCCTTCCAGATATACATGTAGGGGGATGGATGAGTCCAGGACATTGTGTGAAGAGACCTTTTGGTGCTCTGTTCCAGAAGTGGTTACTCATTTCCTGTTTGGTTCTGGGAGGTCACATACACTTTGTTTCCTCATTAAAATAAAATAAAATAAAATATTATTGTGAATTCATTAATTGTGCTCTCAGGTCTCTTAAAGTGTGCCTTTTTTAGGGACATTTAACACACTTGTAGTTGCAACTAGGTGATCTACATGATCACAGATTTGTATTTATTTATTTATTTATTTATTTTTACGGTATCTCTCTTCCAATAGGATTTGAAAATGAGAAAAATTAGAGGATCTTAGGATCATGAACCAAATTGAGATTTTTCTGACTGTAAGAGTATTTAGAATATAAAAGTGTGAATAATCTATTTTCTGTCTGGGTTTCTCTGAGTTACAATTAGAAACATGTGACTATATTGCCCTTTCCATTGGCCAAGTCTACTTTCATCTACACATTTTAGAACTGTATAACTAGAATTAGTGATGGAATTTGACTGTGATATTTACAAAGCCATTTCCTAAAGCTCCACGACAGAGCAATGAGAAACACAAACTGAGGAAAGTTTTATTAGTTAAAAGACTTTCCTGAAGTTATTGTCTTCCAGAGTGGTATTATGTGAACACATTTTTAAATATCTGGCTAGACAGATATACAGGTAATAGACTCTAAGTGCAAAAGTTTACCATTCAAGGCCCAGAACAATTTTCTCCCATGTGAATAAGAAGGTAGTGCTACCCCTTTTGGCAGCAAGATCAGAGGAATGGTGGTCTTCTGTCAAAAGCTTTTCCCTCAGGGCATACTCCCAGGACTGTGATGTGGCAATAATTTTCTAATTGCTACTAACTGCTCCTTAAGGGCTGGATTGTAGCGGAAACCTTTTTTTTTGCTTTAAGGTGAATCAGCTGAATCAGAACTTTTATTCCTGGTGGAGAGTTTAAGACTAGGATTTCAAGTTTAAAGCTTTTTTTTTTTTTTTTTTTTCCTTGAAACCCTTGCTTGGGAATGGTCATGTGTTTAAACTGAAAGGAGGCTGCTAAAACTGTTTTCAACCTCTTAACATTACTGTTACAAGCTACATTTACAATAGATTCTTTGAAATTCATTCTGCTTACAATAAACTTCTATCTTGAAGCAAATTGTTCCATAATAGTATCTCTCAAGGTTTTCTATGTTGTCCTCTAAAGCATCTGTTATTGGATATTGGCCAAGGAGATGGCTTTAAGGACTGCAGATCTGAGCCTGTGTGCAAATTTATAGAATCACGGACAAGTTGGTTAGGAGGGGCAGCTGGATGTCTGCTCCAACCTCTTTCCCTCTAACGGCAGAATTAGTCACCATGTTGGGTCAGGTTAGCCCTGGGTTTGCACAGCTGAGTCTCAAAGCCTCTAAAGACAGAGAAATTACCTCTTCGGTAATCTGCTTCCATGCTGCAATACTCTTCAGGCAAATAAGTTTTTCCTAATGCATAGTCAGACACTCTCAATCTGTGGCATGTAGCTCTTGCACCTTGTTTTACCATTTGCTACTACCAAGAAAAGTTTGGCGCTGCCATCTTTATACCTCCCCATTGCAGGCTTGGGTTAGATTACCTCTTAGCTTACAGTTTTGCCAGACTCAAAGAGCTCAGCTCCTTTAAGTTTTGCTCACAGGCTCTTAATCATCCCAGTAACTCTATCTACTGGACCACATGATTTCCAACAATTTTCTTGAACTGGGCACTCAGAAACCCACAGTATTCCAGGTGCATCCTCATCACTGTCAGGCAGTGGGGGACATTAGCTTTCTTTGACTGACTGACCACACTTCTCTGGATGTAGCTATATATAGCTTACCTGACATTATAAAAGCACACTGTTGGTTATATTGAGCATGCCACTTGCATAACCCCTGGATCATTTCCTGACAATACTCTTGACCTGTATTGAGGCATTCAAGGCCAGGCTGGATGCCCAGAGCAGGGGGTTTGAAACTAGATGATCTTTAAGGTCCTTTTCAACCCAGGCCATTTTATGATTCTATGATTCTATGATTCTATGATTCTATGCAAGGTGTTGTTCTACCCCAGGTACAGGTCTCTGTACTTCTCCTTGCTGATCGTTTCGAATCATTCCCGTGATTTGAACAAGTTTTATTTCAGTCTTCTGTACAAACACATGTATTTGTTATTGTAGGATCATTTGTGTAAACTTCTTAAAACCTTTTCATGCTGTTAAAATTTTTATAGAAAATTTGGTCCAAAGAGAGTATGTGTAGTCTACAGAATGCATTGTTTCAGTCACATTAGACTTAAAAATATATATTGGGATTATATTGTTGAAGTCTTCAGAAAAAGAAAGGTTTGTGTATTGACTGGTCTATTGATTTATTAAAAAACCTCGTATCCTCCCAAGAAAGTGATACCTGATTTTGCTCAGCTGGAAGTGAGTTTGACAGAATTTTAACATTTCTTATGTTAGCTAGTTTTCATTTACAGCTTTATATCATTATATAAGCATAAGCACAGGTGCACAAACATATTGCAGGGGCTCAGTTTATTCTACAACACACAATGAAAGAGCAAAGCCAGACTGCTAATATATATTTAAATATATATATTAGATGAATGCCAGTATAGGGTTCTGGGCAGCTCCATGATAAAATAAGTCTTCTGTAATCATTCTTGCTATGATTTTCAACCGTTTTCAGAAAGCTTGGGTATGACCAAAAAGAAGTACACTTTAAATAATTCTGAATAATATCTTCATTCAAAATAAGATCCTCTTTCTGTAGAAACAATTTCCAGAGAAAGCAGCTAGTGCATAGATGTGATAAGGCAGGGGCAACACCTCACCACCCCAAAAGGAGGCACACTAGGCTCAAGCAAGCAATCACAAGTACCCCAGACATCTTGCCAGCAGCCTCCTGTGAGAAGAGAGACCGTAACCTAAAGGGCTCCACAGCACCTGATTGAGTGAGGGTAGCAGAATTCATGGCGGGGGGTGGGGTGTTCGAATTAGATGATCTTTAAGGTTACTTCAAACCCAAACCATTCTATGGTTCTATGATAAAACCAAGTGACCATAAAGAGGTGAGGAGACAGCAAAACTTTTGGCTTCATCTTCATTCAATGTGAACCAGCCAGCAGAGCTCTGTCAGAAGGACACTTGTAAGGATGTTCTTTGCAAAAGAGATGGCCTGAGCAGTGGAAACACATGTAAAGGATCATGGCATGGCAAAGGGGAAGGGATGGAGAGCAGCAAGAGGTGTTATCACTATGGTCCTGCTGGGTTAAGAGAAAAAATATTTGCATCCTGAGGAGTTTCAAAGAAGCTTCTTCCAGCCAGTCACTGGCAGGAAAATACTAGTAGGAAGGGGATAGATTTTTTTTACTTTATTTTACTTATTTATTTATTTTTAGTATTGGTCTAAAGAGTCTCTAGTTTCATTGGGTGACAGAGATTTTGAAGTAAAGTTTCTGCAAAGGCTGTTTTCCTTTGTCTCTCCTTAGCAATAAATGTCAAAATGTGAATGCATATCTCTTAGATCTTTAACTTTGCCAGTACTGTGGAGATGGAGAGAAGCATTAAAGGACTTTGTCTCCAGTCAAGAGAAATCCAGATGAGTGCAGTGCAGCCATTCTTGTGCCTGATTGTACTGGGAAAATCACAATGGGAGAGACAGAGTTGGTTTCACTGACTCTGCTGATGGAGGAATGAATTCTTCTATAGCACTTTCTCCTCTTGTTTGGCAACCCCAGAAACAACCTGGTCCCAGGAAGAAAGCATGATGGAGGAGCTGATCCCAGGATGACTGCAGCTCCTGAGCTGGCCTATCTTCAGTCCATTTGTTAGAAAGGGTGCAGATAATGTTACCATTTCAATACCTCCAAACCCATGTGAATACATCTAGCTCAGGAATGATTGGAAATTCCAAATTGTTTTAGTCTGAAGAGAATTCCATATGTCCTATTTCTGGAGCTCCATCATGATATCTCATTATGTCTTTATTTTTTTACACCATGAAATTATTCAGCACTCCCCCCTGAGTAGCCTCAGATTTGACTATTTGTCTGTTAGCAGTTTCCAGGTCTACCCTAGAATTGCCAAAGAACAAAATAAAATCACGGGATATCTTAGCTACTGTCACTTAAATATTCATTGTTTAGATTAACATTATCTCTTGAAAGGGAATGCCAATTACTCAGCAGTTTTACTGCGGTTTTACATTAGTGACTGGAAACATTTACAGTAAATCCATGAAATTTTAAATTTATTTCAAACAATAGTGATTCTAGTGACATCTGAGCCATTTTGACTCCATTTTGACTCCAAACTTTAGTTTTGATAGGCCCAGTAGTAACATTGTTAGAAATTCTTGTAACTGAAGGAGTATTTTGGGGCTTCTACATTGATTTCTTTCCCTTGTGCAGCTGATGATTGTAATTGGCTAAAATGAGTTTATAATTAATAAACACAATTATAATTATAATAACCATTATAATTAATAACACAACTAGAATTGTTATTAATTTCCAGAAATCATATATCATGTTAAACATTAGCCACCACTCTTTTCATGATCACAAATTGTTTGAGAATATTCATTTTATTTTGTAATCTATTTACAGCATCCTCTCTGAAATAAACTTGCAGTATTAAACAAAATGTTCACTTTTGCATGTCCAGATATGGTATAAAGTAAAACAAAATGAAACTCTTCACATGTAGAGATTTTTAATGATAAAACCAAGAAGTTTAACATAATCACTTAGTATGTATTGGTGATTTCATTTTACAATATTTGACACACATGTAATAACAATACAACCATCAGCGCTGAGTTACATTTTCCATAAACCATGTATTTTAGTAGCTCTGTATTTTTATCATTGCATGGATAAGATGCATAAAGGCTTATTTTGAAATGTTTTCTCATCAGGAAGTTTTTGTAGTATTAGGAGGGCTTTTACAGAGGAAAGCATAAAGGACTTGTAATAGCTAGCAAGCATGACATCATTAAAAAGCAATGAATATTCCTGTTCTAATCCAGGCCACACATCCTGCTGCCCTGGAAGACGGCCAACCCAACATCCTTTTAGGGTTACAGGGCAGGCTGTGGCCTTTCACAGTTTGCTTTAGTAATCTCTGCATGTGGAATATTCACTGGCAGGCATTACAATAAAATCTAAAATTACTCCATCAGAGAGCTGGTGTTCCACCCTTCCTGCATTCTTCCCTGACAGTGAAATTGCCCAAAAAGAGCTTTATTGCATTTCTGTGAAGAACTGTGAACAGAGTTGATAGAGTCTTTTGCAGGGTTTTTCAGATGGTTCAACAGCATGTTCCTCTTGAAAGGAAAAACATTATTTAGACTGCTTAAAAATATGTTATAATGATATTCTCATTTGTTCCATTGCACAAACCCATTTGGGTTTAATTCTGCAATCTTTTCTCTTTATTTTCAGTGAATTTTTCAGATGACCAGAGGAAAAATATCAGACCTTTCCCTTACACAGCTTGGCTATTACAATGGCTGTGAAAAGTAGAGCTCTCTGTGCCCAGGCATTCTGCCACACTAAATCCCTTTACACCATCCCTTTAGGGAAAAAAGGAACTGCAAGCTGCAGCAGAAAGAACAGTTCAGGATTCCCTGGTGTTATTTAAATGACAAAACATAAGGATGTGGTGGTTTTACCATGCTAGGCAGCTGAACACCACTACCGCTCTCTTGCTCCCCCTCCTTAGATAAGGAGGGGAAGAAGTAAAGGAAAGAACAACTCACGGGTTGAGATAAGGATAATTCAATTAAATGAAAAAAAAATAATTATTAAGGAAATATTATTAATAATTAAACAATTTAACTAAAGGTAAAAAAGGGAAAGGGGAAGAGGGAGGGGGAAAAGGAATAACAAAACAAAACAAGTAAAGGCTATGTGGAAGTGCAGAGGAAAGAAATTACTCTCTACTTCCCACAAATGAGCGATGCTTGACCATGTCCTTGAAGCAGGGCCTCAATGCACGTAGCTGGTGTTCAGGAGGAGGACAGACGTTTTCACAACGAGAGCCCACCCCTCCCCTCTTCTTCCTTTTTCCACCTTTTATTGCTGAGTGTGACATCATATGGTATGGAATATCCCTTTGATTGGGTTAGGTCAGCTGACCTGGTGATGTTTCTTTCTCACTTTTTTGTCCACCCCCTAGGAGGGTTAGAGAGAGTCCTGATGCTGTGCAAGCACTTCTCAGCAGCAGAGACAACACTGGTGTGATACCACTGCTGTTCCAGCTACAAGTGCAAAGTGCAGCACTGTATGGGCTGCTGCAGGGAAAGTTAACATCTCAGCCAGACCTAGTACAATGGAGCATAAAAAATTTCAGGATGCTGCTTTTTATCTCCCAGGTAATGTCCTCAGCAGCATTCGGGGCACATATTCATACTGCCAGCACCTGATTTACATGATGAAGGAAGATCATAGCAGTAACATGCAGTTCTGTAATTCACAGGAGAATTTTATGTGCCTCAGGAGTACCTTAGAGAAAATATTATTTCTCTGAATAAGTAATGGAGAGAGACAGATGTCTCTGTAGACCTCACGATGAGATCTTGCCTCCCTAAATATAGGTAGCATATATTGTTTGACTTTCTTTATTGACTGTATGGGAAATGTACACATCTCCTTTAAAAGAATTCTCTAGGGACCTAAAATTCAGGTATAATAAAGATACTTCTTCCAGATGACTTGATATTATCCATTTCTTTCCAGGCTTCCTTAAGCACCAATAAACAGAAATAGCTTCCTCTGACAGGAGCCAAATTGTATTTGTGTTTTGAGTCCTTTGGTAATATTGATCATTGTCCACTGAAACATGTTCGAATCCAAGAGAATGATCCTTTTGTATTCTGGAGTACTTTATAACACGTTTTGGGGAAGGCCTAGATTAAGAAATATCTAACCATCTTCATGCCAGGTTCCTATACCAGCTGTACCAACATTTACTGCTCCAATTTACATGTTTGGACAGGAGTTGAACAGCTGACATGATCCGGATTAAATACAACTACACTTTTTTTTTTTTTTTTTTTTTAACAGATCACCCTATGATTTTTCATCTGTCTTACATCATGATTTCACAAAGTGTTGGGTCACCACAGCTCAGGAGGTGATGAAGTACAGCACAGCTTCTTGTACTGTCTGCCCCCCAAAGCTAACATCTCCTGAAATTACACCCAGAGGCACATAAATTAGATTACTAAAGTAAGACAGCTGAAATAAGGCCCTTAGTTACTACACCATTTGGTTCTACAAAATAGTTATTAATTACATTTGGACCAAAATGAGTTACAGGATGTCAGACAGAAAAGCAACATTCACATTCAGAATTCTTTAGTAAGTGTTCAGTTGCAAAAAACAGTATGAAAAAGTATGTTTGGAAAATCTGTACAGCTTTTTAAAATCAAAAATCAGTTCCCATAAAGTGAACTATTGTCTGGAAGAAATGAAGTTACTCATAGGTAGTTATACAGAGAAAGACAGCAGGAACTGAAATATCCCTGGGTGATTTATAATAAATAGAATCATTTACCAGTCAAGACAGTCCCAGAGAGACAAGGTGAGGGAAATGCAGACACTCTGAAATATATTGTTACACTGGTAATCACATCAATTCTTTGCCTTGCTGTTTTTGTAACTGTTACATTGTATAAAAGAAAAAGAAATGTATTTAAAAAGCACTCTCTTGGATTCTGTCTATGGCTACCATTTTACTGCCAAATCTATCCATTTGCTTGGCTGCAGAATGTATATTATCTAAAATAAAATAAATAAATAAATAAATAAATAAATAAAAGGGCAAAAATTAGTGGGTGTTTCTAGCTTCTTTACACCATGATATAATGCTCTCTGATATTCATTATCAGAAAACTTAAGTGGTAGAGTTGTCTAGAGGTGAAGAATGACATATTGATCTCTCCTCCAGTTCCTTTATATCAAATAGAAGTCCCCTTAGCTACTTCTGGAAAATTCATGTCTATTTTGGCAAGGAGTGTTTTATTGCAGGACCTGTCCCCTGACAATCCCCTTGCAACACTGATCAAAGCAGTGTGAGCTTTGGAAAGGTGAGAGGAAATTGAGGGGCAGCAGTGAGGCTAGATTCATCATCTTTCATTGTTACTAATGGTATTCTCAGTGACAAAATTAAGGCACCATGAGGTGTTAGGAGAGAAACCTTGACTTTCTAATTTGACTTTGTGCATTCAGGTGTCTCCAAACTGAATAGTCCAAATTTCTTTTATCAAAATCCGGCACTGGGAACATTGCCATATCTACTGCCTCTTCACAAATTCAGCTCTTTCTTACCATGACCGAAGTTTTGGCATCTTGAAAGAATAGGCATGTAAGTATGAGAGAAATGCTTTATTTTCAGTGCTTTCTGGAGGCTTTCTCATGTACCCACAAATGTTGTTGTAGTCTATCTCATTGCCTAAGTTATAAGGCATATACCTTTACTTCATAGGCCCCCCTACAGCCACAACTAACATGGGAGCAGAGTTCAGTGAGCAATTTGGCTAGGTGCCCCTGCCTGGAGCACACTCTATTGCAGGAAATCATATGTAAAAACAGAGAGGCATGCAAGCAGAGGAAAGTCTGGTAGCAGAGTTTATGTACAAAGCTTTCCTTAGGGAGTGTGATCATAAACTGTTCCCTGCACTACATTATACATCCACTGTTCTCTACTCCTCTTATTGTCTTCATTTCCCTCCTTTCTTGTCTCTCTCAGACCTGACTTTTAGTGAGAGTTTCATGGAAATGGAAAACATACGGTTTTCCATACTCTCTACAGTGCTGCATGACTCCAGAGACATTTGGACCACATTCATCATAATAATTTATAATTACTAGGTCCATTCTCTGGACCAGTGGACAACAACTACAGTCTGTCAGTGTCCATATAACTTAGCTTTCTTGGCCTTTGAAAACAGGTGACTATACTCAGACTGCCTGTTGGAAGTGATATCTCACCTATCCTAATGAATTTGCACTAACTCAGATACAACATGTGTGAGAGCTGACAGTCTAAAACTTCAGAATAGACCACTCTAACATTTTTATAGTTCAGTTGACCAAGATTCAGTGCTTGTACCTATGCCCAAGAACTCCTTGATTTACCAGTATGTGTGTAGTATAAAGCATATATTAATAAACATATATATATAACACCTTGGTATGCTTGACATTATAGACTGGCAGACCAGGACACTTGTACCTTCCATGTGGCCCAGCTGGATCAGATTTGTCATAATCCAGCATTTCCTACTTTGTCATTCTCAGTCCTTGAAAAGGCAACTCCCAAATGCAGACTGAACTGCCAGATAGAATCTCTCTGTGAACAGAAATATGATCCACTGACTTCAGATGTGTGTACTTTGGGTGAAGCTGCATGTTAGGAGATTGACTTTTTTGAAGAAAAATCAGAATGGCAGTCAAGCATTGTTAATGACAGTCCCTTTTCCTGAAGAAGAATCTGCCTGGATGTCACGATCATGGAGCCTTTCTAATGCCATTTGGAGGGTCAAGAATGAGCCAAGACTGTTAAACATCCTACTAGATTTTCCCTGCTCCTGAAGAACCAGGACACTGTCCCTAAAAGAGACTTAAATATTTTACAGATAGGCCCAAGTCATTACACAAAAAAACTTACTTTGTGCATGAAAAAGTGAGCCAACAACTGCTGATAGAAACATACCCCAAGAACCAAGATCAGCATTAGGTGATAGGCTTTGCTTTCTCATCTACTATGGACTGAGCGATTTCTCAAGGTACTGCAAGCAGCTGTTATGTCGTGGTAGTTGATGAGTCAATACAAACATTTTCCAAGGATGTAGCCATTATATGAGTGTTGCAGTGGTGCTCCAGTGTTGATAGTTCATGTAGACTTAGTGGTGTCTCTTTCTCCAGTCTTCTCTGCCAGGTCATACCAGTGTTTTGGACCATGATCACTGGATCAGAAGGAATTTCAGCAAGTGGAAGTTGATGATTTAAGTGTTAGGGAGACTGTGATGTTGATATGGCATAGGTGAATCTGAATGAATGGCATAGGTGAAACTGAATGTGTCCAGTTCTGGGCTCCCCAGTACAAGAAAGACGGGGGTCTTCTGGAAAGAGTCCATCAGAGGACTGCAAAGATGATACGGGGCCTGGAGCATCTTCCCTATGAGGAAAGACTGAGTGACCTGGGTCTGTTCAGCCTTGAGAAGAGAAGACTGAGAGGAGATCTTATGAATGTTTACAAATACCTTAAGTGTGGGAGACAGTGGGATTTGGCCAACTTCTTTTCAGTGGTTTGTCGGGACAGGGCAAGGGGCAATGGCCACAAAATGGGTGACAGGAAGTTCTGCATCAACATTCAAAACTTCTTCACACTGAGGGTGATGGAGCACAGGAACAGGCTGCCCAGGGTGCTTGTGGAGTCTCCTTCTATGGAGATATTCAAGGCCCGTCTGGATACCTACCTGAGCAACTTGCTCTAGGGTTCCTTCTTTGGCAGGGGGTTTGGAACCAATGATTCCTTGAGGTCCCTTCCAACCCGTACAATTCTGTGATTCTGAATCATCTGTGAGTGCCAGAACTCCACCAGATATAGGTTTGCAGAAGGACTGTCTTCCCCTGAGAGACCTGATGTGAAGCAAGTAGAATGAGGCCATGCTATTCCCCATGTGAAACAAATTGAGTACTCTGATCCAAAGTGCTGGCACGAAGCAACTTAGGAATTGCTTTTGCTTTAACACAACTTATAGCTACATAAAAAAGACAGTGTAAGTGTCCATAGTTCAGTTGCCTGTGAGTTTTATGGGACATTCTCACCTAAAATGTTATCAAGTATGTAAAGAAGTTTCTCTGAAATGTGCTTAAGAGGAAGTCTACCTCTCTCTTTCCTCTATGATATTTCCTGAATATCAGCAGTCAGAAGGCCTGACTGCTCTGCTTAGTATGGCAGTTAGTGTTTTATCCATATAGAAACCCAGACCTGACCTTTATTTAACTGAGAATAACAGCACTTATTCATTGTATAATTTGGAAATGTGCAGAACAGAAATCTTATACATAAAGTTCAGAAATTTGGCATTATTTCTGGATTCTTCAAGTATGTGATCTCTTCAGTTAAAGAAAAAATATCACCACTTAAGCCTCCAATATTGTATGACAGTTTTATTAACCAGTTTCCCTCCTTGCCAGTATCCCATCAGGAATTTTGAATGAGAGCCTTTTTAAAGCTCTGATGTTTGATAATACTTTATTGCCTCCTCTGTATTTAGACCCCACTAGTAGTTAGACAAATTAATAGGTGTTTATAACACCAACTCTTTTGTCATAAGTACTGCTTTCTTAGGCTCTGAAAATTTGTTAGAAAGGTCTCCTGTTATTTGTCTCTAATAGTTTATTGGAGGACATTGATAAATTATAGAAAGGATTATAGAAATGCCTTCTCCTCTGTGGCAGCTGTTGCAGCTTCCATTCAGTGACATACCACCATACTCCTGCAGATGTTAGTATCATAAAAGTTCTTGGGAAAAGGGAGGAAAACTCTTGGGTCACTGCTCCATGTGGAACAGAATTCCTGATGTTCCAGGAAAGATAAATGGGAAACAAGAAACAGACTTCTTGGCATAAGCCAACCAGAGTACCAGAGTAAGTTAAGGAACAAAGGACAGATACACATTTTCAATCTTGTTTTGTTGTTGCTTTTTTTTTTTTTTTTTTTTTTTTTTCCTTGAGCAGTTCTGCAGTTCCTTTGTAAAGTGGGAAAATATGAAGAAATGTTTTGTCAGCATGTCAGATGTCAGCTACATCAGGAGCTCCCATAACTTTATTGTAGAAAATATTAATTTATATATTAGTATAGATTGCTAATAGTAACTCATTTCTTCTCTGTTTTTACTTAGCGATTAAACTCTCTCCTCTGAGAACACAGCATTCAGTGGCTGGTGAGCTGGCTGATGGGTATTTCAGGAGTCATGCCAGAATGCAATTCTGCTCAATACAAAATCAGATATCTAAGAACTTCATGGTGAGATGAGGGAGAACTTATTAAAATTAGAGTTTGAAGTATTTGGGGATGCTTTATTCCTGTGCTGATGGGATTGCCCAGTTTTAGAACAAACATTTATCTTCCATCTTCAACAGAAGTCAGATATATGAGGAGGATTTTCTTAGAACTATGCTCTGGGTTTGATGGAGTCCATTGAGCAAAAGGTATTTGGAAGAAATGGTAATTTTCAGTAGAGTTGCTTTACTTAAAGAATGCCTACCAATTTTTACCCCTGCCACAGAATTTGGCTAGCAAGTAACCTAAACTGAACTTTTCCTTTTTGTTCATTCATTACACAGTCCTCATATTTAAAATGTACATTTTTAGACTTTTATGCCTTGTTTGCAGAACTGCTGAGTGCTCACAGCTGCTACTCAAACCATTGTGTTCTGGGCATATATAATGAGTGCTAATGCAAAAGAATACAAGACAGCCTAAACTGAAACTAATGCCAAACAGTTACAGAGATGACACAGAATGACAAGACAATAAAACCACAGGTGAAATTCTCTGTTAATGTATGTGAAATGATAAAAATGGGAAAAAAAAAAAAAAAGAAGAAACAGATAAACAAACAAAACCCCACAACCAGCTATTCTAATATAAAAGATCCTAAATTAATCACTGCTTAGAAAAGAAATCAGGAAGGTGTCATCAGCTTAATTGTGTGTGATGGTCAAAAGACATAATAAGAATTGGGAGAAAAATAATAAATAAATAAATAAATAAATAAAAAGCTGCTCTATCTTAGACTGAATCAGAGACTGCACCCATATTTTGAATATTGTTTTTCCCAGTGGAAGGTTTGCTCAATATTTACCTTCTCTTTTGTAAGCTTTGTCCAAATATCCATTATGGACCATTGTACAAATTATGTTGAACAAGATACTACTCCAATGGGACTTTGGTCTGACACCATATAACCATTTCTTAAGCTTTTATGAAAAATATCTGAAAACTCTGATACTTGATATATCAGACCAGAAATTCAAAATTCAATATTACTGGAAAATATATACATTCACATTTTCGTGTCTAAAAATCAGTATGAGCCCTCTTTCATCTGACTGGGAACTGGGAACACAAGCCTGAGTCTGTACAGGAGCTGTGTCTCCATTTGTACACACAAATTAAGGAAGAACAAGAGACAGACTTGTACCACTAGCACATCAACATCCCTCCCATTTTATTGTATGTTCCTTTTCAAACTTTTGGCTGAGATGCATAATTCTCCCATAAGTGCCCAGGATAAGTTGTGGGATAGCAAAGGTGGCATGCGGTTTAAGACAGTGCAAGTGAGGGACTAGTTGTCCCATTCTGCTTGCTCTCAGAATCAGAAAAGACATCTTGGCCCATTTTATTTACTAGGACAGATATAACCTATAGTGATTAGTGCTTAGGAAAGCCTAATAAATAATGAATATATCAGTCTTCACAGCAGGATTTGAATAGTGTGCAGTAAGTAAGTGTGCATACATATACTGAAGACAGAGAACAAAATGAAATATTGAGTATGTCTCCCCTATAAGCAACCATCATCTATCATGTGTAATGAGGTAAGGGTCCTATGGAAAAAGAATATAAACAGATAACTCAAGACAATATCATAATAATCATCCCCAAAGTAGAGGGATTGAGATGTCCTAGGACAATAATTCCAGACTTTTGGGTAATTTTTTTTCCATCTGAATAGTGAGAAAATATAATTTGGGTGGGGAGGGGGAGGGGGGGGGGGAGGTTGGTTTTGTTTTGGTATGTGTTTCATATGCACATAGTTCTCTGCTTACAGGGTACATCTACCTTACCAAATATTTTAGATCAATAAGAGAAAGACTTTATGGCAAAATACTTGATGTTAAGGACCCAAGGTATATGTAACAAAGGAGAGTAGATAGAATTATCTCTAGTCTGGTCCTGTAGACCTAATATTCATTACTAAATGGACCTGCACTTCTGCAGCACGTCTTCTGAAACAACCCCTTTTCAGGTGTTCTGAAACTGTTCATGAGGTGAATTAAAGTACTGTGCATGAGGACGACCGAAGGATTTTTGTTAAATGTATATTCTTTATTCAAACTATAATACTCATAAGTTTGTCTGGAAGTGGGCATTTGTTTATATGTATAAATTTATGCAAATCAGAAAAGCATGATCTGTACAGAGCAACTCTGTATTTGTCATTTCCTGAATCAGCACCAGGAATATTATGGTATAAAAAATGGTGTTTTCAAAAGGTCATATTTCACCATCACAAAAACAGTCATAGTGAAATATTCATTGCTCTCTGTGAACTGACTTTTCATCCGAGGGCAGTGGAAAATCCCTCTTGCATTCAGTATTTAAACTCTGTGGTTGTTTTCGTGTTTTATGTATTGCTGTGCTTTGAGAAGATTAGTAAGGATTACAGTAGAATATTTCAATGGATTTCAAAGCTATCTCTTTCTAAACATTTATCTGCATCTTGATGAAGAGAAACATGATGGCTCTTTGCAGTAATTTTTGTGTTAGAATACTTTTGTGCATGTAGGTATTAGTGTCTGTATGTTTAATATGAAGAGGAATATCAAAATCTTTATTCTTCATTAAATGTAGACTTTTTTAGAATAGTTAGTTAAATCCTATCTTATTGCCTAGGTAACAGATTAGAACATCTATCATTGCATAATTAGATATTTACAAATGCAATGTTAATAGCACCTATTAATTTTAACTTGAAGATCTGTGCCTTGTTAGTAAATAGTGCAGAAAATTATTTTCATGTTAAAAGGTTTTCCTTCTCATAAAATTTAATCAAGAAGTATCTAAAAACACTTTTGTGCATCTGAGTGGACTGTAATTCTTTAATAATATAGCTGAATTGTTGCAATAAAGAAGAATACTGCCTGCTGTTATTATTTGCTGTTCTATATTTTCATGAGATTAACAGAATCTAAAAATAGAATGTTTGCTGCAGTCATGGTAACACAGATTTCAAAATTTGCAAATGTTAACACACAATGTTTTAACTAGGCAAAGAAGATGTCATATCAGATAAGCTGAGTATAGATGGAAAGTTTTGTTTTGTTTTGTTTTGTTTTCATTTGGGTGTTGTCTGGCTATGAACATGTTTTAAATTTCTCTGTAAATTCTGGAGAAGTAAATTTTTAGCCCAGATCCAACACAGTCTTGATTACTAATAGTATTAGTATTCCCAGAGCAGATAGTACAGTCCTTCTTTATTAACTTGAAGTATTTTGATTTCCACTTACTGCTATTTATTTATCCTTGCAACATAAATAAATCCATATGCAGCAGCCACCGTCATCACTCAGCTTAGGAGAATTGGATTGATAATATTTTGTATTAATGTCTTAGCAGATGACTCCAGTGAGCTGTAGATTCTGCTTTGGAGCTTTAGTCCTCCCCTGGCTAGCTATTGCCTTGTTTTCTTTGTGTATGTTGTGACACCTCAGAGTAGTGCAGCTAGCACAGTGAAAGGAAACTAGACTGATGGCAGCAAGTACTGTGGGGTCATGCTTATTTTGTCTTAAAACAGATTTCCTGATCATGGACTGGGAATCTTAACATTACAGCCACTGCAGAAAAGGGACTTTGATTGGTACATATAACTATTTACTGGTGGGAAAAAAAAAAAAAAAAAAAAAAAAAAAAACCACCATCTGCATACCAAAGCCTACCATAAGTGATCAAGTTGAAGAACTAGACTAAAGCAAACTGAGCTTGGGCCTTGTAACATCACACAAGAAAACAGCACAGAACTGGAAGCAACTGTAAGAGACCCAAGACTGGTGCCAGAATGATGTCAGAGCAGTGTTAGACCCAGGCTTCACACACTTTGAACATAAAGGGAACTTATATTATGTGTATCTTTACCTTGGCATGGTTGCTCAGCCTGGGTGGGCAAGCTTTGTCCCCCCAAGCCTGTACCACAGGGCTGGCAGAGTGATAGGCACTGGTTTAGAGATCCTTGGGAGTGTAGATAATCTCCTAAATTTCCTCATTCAGGTGACTAGGACACTGTCCTCTTAAAATCTCCATTCAGATCAGGTGGAGCACCGTTAAAGGGATATGTTCAATCTCACTGCCTTTATCCTACCATCATTTTTATTATGCCAGCCTTCAGATATGGTAGTTTAAACCTAGGTTGTGAAAATCCGTGTTCCTATGCAGGTATTGTTTCTGAATTGTCTCCTTTATGATAGGAAAAAAAAAAAAAAAAAGATTATGAATTTTGCAAGACCATTGCATGTTCTGTTCATTTATGTTTTAAAAAGTCTCTGGAATCTATGTACAGAAGGTGGTTAACTTTGGATATGACAATTTTGAACACATAACTTTAAGACTGATTTGTGGATTTTAGTGCCTCATTTTCCAGGGGTTCTAAGTGATCAATATCCTTCCTGTAAAACTAAACCCTTTAAGTGCAGGTACAAAGAGCTACTCATTGTTTTATTTTGTTTTATTTGTTTCATGGGAACATCTGTCTGTCAGTCTCCAACCATTCTGCTGCTAAATTAATGAATCCTACAAACATATTCCTGAACATTTATGTTGTAAAAGTTGTGATATAAATGTTGTGTTGTGAAGGGTGATCAACTCCTACCAAAGAATCTTGAAACTCTGAGGTTTCCTGCCATTCTTCTGAAAATACTTTCTAATGTGTGTTTCTATCCAATGTTTTTGAATTTGAGGAGGAAAAACTCTGTGAAATTACATAAGCAAGGAGACAAATATATTGACAGGATTTTGGCACAAATGTGGGTATATAATGATCAAATTTTGAGGTGCTTGTTAATATTTTACAATTTTATAGTATAAACTTGAAATGTAATAGACTTTGAAAGTTATTTTGCTGAAGGAATGAGAATCAGGCAGGGAATAAACTCATTGCTAATGTTCTGGGAGCTGTTCATAGACCTGTCTGTTGAGGCAGGAAAATGAAAATAAAACATATTGAGATTATGCTAATTAGACCTGTACATAGCAAAAGAGTTGCACTACTTTCCTCTAGTTCTTTTGGTCCCTTAGGAGCAAGGCTTTATCATGAAAACAAACAGAGAAAACCTGGTAGCATAACAAAATACTTAAATAAATACTTTCTTCCAAATGATTTACAGGTGTCAACCAATCCAACATCTGCACGGAGGTGTGTGCTATGACTTTGCTGTTCATGACTCCCTTCCAAAGCAGCTAATATTTTGTAATTGGATCAGCTACTAACGTTCTAGAGTTTCATGCTTCATTAATAAGAAAGCTGTTGTACACTCTTGTTTTGTCTCAGTTACATTGTTAATATATTTCATTCACCATATTTACAGAGTAAATTTACAGTCATGTTTTTTTTTTTCATTTGTTTGTTTTTGTTGTTTTTTTATGAAGCATTTTTTAGATAGGAATTGCATGCAAAGTTGTCATTTTCCTTGTTTTTCCCTTTAAATGGAAAATCAACATAATGGGTTATGGGTATTAGGTTTTCTTTTTTTCTTTCTTTTTTTTTTTTTTTTTTTAATACTTTGTTTAAATGCTCTATACCACAGAGTGGTATCAGGTTGCTTAGCTGATTAATATCTTTTACCAATTTATATATTTTAGTGCTGAAAGGAGTTCTAAGAAAATGAGAATGATTTTACAAGGATAAAAGGAAGCTGTTAATAATATTATTAATATTAATATTAATAATAATGTTAATATTTAGATTACATCTAGAGGTCCCAGATGTGCTGGAAGGTGCAAAATATATATATATTAATTATTTGAAGATTTCTGTGTGAATAGAACATAGGGATAGTATTAGCTTTATTTTTGATGATGAAAGAAAGAGTGAAGATAGTGAGAACTTGTTTCAGGAGGATGATTGGGGATCATTTTAAATTTAAGCAAGTCTGACAATCTACACTATTTTGGATTCAAAGGAATGGCAAACACTTTTGGGATCTAAATTCAACATGGTGGGTATCCTTAGAACAGAATATATCTACGATATTTTTGAAAATTGATCTGCACTTATGTAATGGGTACTTAATCCATTAGGTATGTAATAGGTATGGAAGTTCCTTAAAAAATACTTTTAAATTTTTTTTTTCTTCTATTTGGAATTGTTAAAAATGTCAATATGATACTTCAAATAAAAGATATCTGTATTTATTTTCAATGAAATTATCCATGAGCAGAAAGACCTATAAATAATGGATTTTATTAAAGATATCTTCTCCTTTAATGTTTTATCCTGCTCTGTTTAGCTATTATGATACCCTGGTCTGCATCCACTTTAGGAATGTAATACCAAGACAGACAATCACTCAGGAAATCATAACAAAGTAGCAGGTGGTGAGATATTATGAGAAATGTTTGCTACACTGAAATCCATGCAAGAACTGTTTTGGTTCTGTTGTCTGTTCTGTTCTGTTAAGGCAACCTGTATCTCACTGATTTTCCAAGCAATTTCTATAATCCTGTGTTACACACATTGTGAGGCAAACTAATAATCCCTTAAAAAAATAGCATATTTACACCTTCTTTACCCATTGCAAAGAATATAGAAAAACACACAGACTTACTGCTGATAATGTTTTTAATTCTTCCTTTCTAGGCAATCATGTTATCAACATTCTTACCAAGCTCTGGGCTTTATTGTACAAATCCTATTTACAAGATATCAATAAAAGTTCTTAGTGGAATTAAGATTACCCATCCAAACAGGGGAGATAGGATCAGGCCTAGCCTGCAGTTTTAACAAATATTGAATCACTGGATGTAGAATCAGATTTAGTATATAACACTTGCAAAATCTATTATAATCTGTGGAACAGATAGATGACAGCAGGACTCAGATTTTTCCATCAGAAACCTCTGAACTGCCACAGGTAGCTGTGGCATTTCATACCTAAGAATCACAAATGTATATTGTATTTACAAATTGTCTTAATTTCTTTGAACTTCCTGCAGCTTTGTTGCAAAAATTCCCAGGTATATGTTAGTTTATTTTCAAGTAGACCCTACTAATAGGGTACCCACTGGTCATTCTGTAGCTGATAAGTGCTTTGAATTGCTAAAAAGTACTTTAACCTTATTTATTTATTTATTTATTTATTTTTATTTTTATTTTTTCTCCATGCTTTTGTTTTATTTTGTTTGTTTGTTTGTTTTGTTTTTACTGAGGGTATGGTCAATATTTGCTTTCACTTACTCATCCTTACTAGCAACCTGACACTATTTAATTGCCCCAGATGAGGAGTGTTACTTTTTCTGTCTCATCAAACTATCAATGTGTTTGACTTCTAATCTCTTTTATTATGTTGGCAACTTGTTTTCATTTGTAATCTTCTTCAGTAGGTCTCCATGCAGAAGCTGATGAACAATTAAAAACAGAACAATAATATATTGCTTAAATCTGGTGAAGCATGTGATCTCATCTTCCACAAACAGAAAGTTTACAGAAGTCTTCATCTCATTTGTGGATGTTCTCTGTAGATCTTGCACTCTGTCAGTGACATTGATGTATCGGATATACCTTGAAGACCAATGTTGAAGAGAGGGAAAATTTTTCTTTAGATATAAGGACACTATATATATATCATATATATATATAAGAGTAAAAGCTGCTCAGGAATGAAGTTTTTCTTTAATGAAAATGTTCTGAGGTATTAGGCCTGGTAATAAGCCATAGTCTAGATAAAAGCAATAACAATAAATACACAAGGTGTCTCACCAAACCTAGCTGCACTGGGGAAGTTAAAGACCATGCTTTGAATCTGGCCACCATTTTGGAGATTAAGGGAATGATGTGTTTAAATTGCTACTTTCATCTCACCAAATAGCGAAGTAGCTTTTCCAAGTCTATGTCTATAGATATACTACTCATTTTCATTTTTTACTTGTAATTTTGAGTTTTCAATATGTGGAAATCTATCTCCATTACAATAAATTGTGCAGGAGATATGAACATACAAAGAGCCAAACCAAGTAAATCAGCCTAGTTTTCTAGACCTCCACAGAACCTGAGTAAGAAAAGAGGCTCCAGAGAAAAACTTAGAAGTAAGAAAGATATAAGAAATACATGTTCTAGAGATAAAATTAATCTGAGCAGTCCACTGTGTTGTTGTTTCTTTCAAGGACAAGACATCTAATTAATTAGCACACAGAAGGGCATTTCACCCCTCAGACATCAAGTGAGTAGGATTACTGAGGTGAACTGTGAACTTCCATCTGAAAATGGATCAATTAACAAAGGCTTTAACAGCCAGGAATAGACTGTACAAATATGAATCAAGATCATGTTGCAACCCCGGTACAACTGTAGGTACAACTACGTACAACAGTAATGGCTTGCTGAGGTAAATGTTGGTAACAGAATATTGATTATAATGGCGTGACAAAGCAACTGGTGAGGAAAGCTTGACACAGCCATAGTCACTGACACGACCAAGGAATTAATCAAATAGTAAGGAAAGTGCTGTCCTGTGATGTTGGATTAAGAAAATCAAGCATAGCTTAACACAATGGTGCAACTGGCCTGCATAGGTTTCATAATTTTTGTTGTTGTTTAACTGCTGGGATGTTGGTACATAAAATATCTGTGCCCTATTCTACAACAATCATGGTTCAGCTTGCATGCTCACTGTCACACACCATAGATGAGACTGCCCAGTTGCTTATTTCTTCCTGCCCTATCAGTCCACTTTACATCTGTATCTGACCTTTATTACAATCTTTCTTGCTACTGGTAATAAATGTGCTCTATTTTTGTCATTATTTGGTATTGCAATTGAAGTTGAGGTAGCAAGAAAGACAATGGAACCGTTATGTTAGGCAATGAAAAAGTGAACCACTTTACCTATGATTTTGATAGGTAACTGTTGTCATCAGGTATACCACTAGGCCATTCAGAGTGCAAAACTTTTGGACATACAATACAGTCCACATTGCTGTGTTATGCACAGCAAAATGTCTTACAGTTTTATATTGTTCATGGTGTTTTGAAGCATTCTTTTTAAGTCAGCTTTTGATGTGTCTTTCTCTTCAAAGTACACTATGTGCTGACAAAGATCAGTGAGAATGAGGAAAAAAGGTAACAGCATCTAGGTACACTCTGTTTTTATGAGATTAAATGACAATTCAGAGGAAAAAAAAAAAAATATATATATATATATATATATGAGCAATTGTTGATATGATGTTCTCATCTGGACCCAAAAGGCAAGAAAAGAGAACACAAGATTAAAAAGATGAAAAATTCATCTTCTGTCCTTGTCACTCTCTCCTTGTCACTGAGTGACAGAAATTTTGGCTGCTTGTAGCAGAAAACAGAGGACAACCCCAGAGTAGCCTACAAAGTACAGTATACCTCAAGGCATACGTGAATTCTCTAGTCTTGAAGTGGCTCTGAGCTGGGCTGTTAGGGAGAAAAATGACCTCTAGCTGGGCTCAGAACTGGAAGATCATAAAAAGAGTGTAATTACAGCACAGGTTGGGAACTAAGTTTTTGTTTTCATAACCTTCTTTAATATATCTTGCACAACATTATCTGAATGGTACAATAACAATAGCAGTAACAATACAATTTTTCATATCAGCACCAAGAATATATTTAATATGTTGTATAAAGTCTTAATATCAGATAAGTAAAAGAAAAGATACATTATAACAAAGGAAATTTTCAGTGAATTCTGTTTATTTGCTGCAATGTATGAAATGATTATGTAAGAATTATGTCAGAAGGCTGACATTAGATCAAATTAGTCTCAATTACAATTAATTGTGGTTTTTTGTTTGTTTGTTTTAAACAAAACAAATAGAATGTAGAAATTTTTTAAAGATTGTAATGCAGTATAGTGAAATATACATTTGCATGTATACTGTGTTTTTAGCATGCAAACATAAACATTTTGCATACCTTTTTTCTTTTTCATATCACATACATGCTTTCTTCACACAGAACATTTCAAAGTTATTGGACTGAAAGGAGACCCATATGTCACAAATCTATATGATCTAGGATCCTCCAGAGGAAGGTTTCATCATTTCATACCAAAATGTTAATTATCTGTGAACTTGAGTCTGAAGCTAATAACTGATCCATATCTTGTATTTCCTATTATGTCCTGATCTCACTCTTCCCCATCCCAAGCTAACATGCTTTTCTCCAAATTCCTTGCTGGTAATTCATCCAAGATCATCCATTATAAATAAATATTCTAAAAATTCTTTGGAATAAATGTTTTATTTTAGAAGGTCTTTCAAAGTATTATTATTATTATTATTATTATTATTATTATGTGATTTTTTAACATTTAGAACAGAGATTTTTTTTTTAATGTAACAGAATTTCTATTTTTCAGAGGTATTCCTGAAAATTACTTTGTGCAGATGGCACAGAAAAGCCTTGTTTTCATGAACCAAGTGTCCTATCTTTGTGAGAGCTGGAAACATCTGTGTGTAGTATGGATTAGCAGGCGTTGTTAAGGTGGGGTTTAAACATTCTCACAGAAACTTGGTTTAGAATGTTTCTAGTCAACATTACATTAAAAATTTTTGTTGGCAGCTACTTCAGGGCTCTTGGTGGACATAAATAGACTATGGGTTCAGATATTATCAGGAAATACTCTAAACAGGCAACCCTCAAATTATGCTTTACAGGTGATAATTGTGATTTATAGATGGACCCTCTATCCTCCCATGAAGCATCTGATATCTAGAAGATATATATCTTTGTACATATTACATTATACTTAGACAAGTAAAGCTAAGAATTGTTGCAGGTATCTCGCTACATTACTTTTTAAATTTAGCTGGTTCCTATACCTGGCAATTGCCTTTTCAGCTTGCATTTATGTTAGCTTGGGAATCTGTGATAATATTTGATGCCCAATGCCTTTCTGAAATGGTTATAGTATGAGCAAGAGAACCGAGATGTCGATTAGATTTTCAGGCTTCAATGCATTAATAAATAAATATGAAAGTGAAGGGTGAAAAATGTTAGCAATTAAAGTTTAAGTAAGATACAATTTATCCTCTCTAGAGGAATCAATCTCCCTTCTCCCCAATCATTTTTATTCTTTGTTAGATTACAGCAAAGATCACAATGTTTATCATTTTAAAACCTGACTTTTTAAACTCTACTTCCACTTTTCATCTTTCTCTGCAGAATTAGTACACTAGAGAGTGTTCAGGCTTTAACAGAATTGAAATAAATCCCCTCTGCATTACTCTGCCCTTTCCTCTCTCGGGTTCCCTCATGCACTCTCTAATGTTTGATCTGATGTGGGTTTAAGTAAGCTGCAGCTTTAACCCACTTGCATGGTTCATTGGTGATGAACACCCAAAATTCACGCAGGATGACATAAGGCCCAATTGCTTCTTCATGTGCCTTTCAGGAACTCCCCTAGGGCTTCAGATAATTTATAGGTGAACAATCTTCTATTTAACAACAGTTCTGCTTACAGAGGCAGACACATTGGATAACCAACCTAATGAAGAAAAGTCTGACCTGACAGTCAAAAAGAAAGCTTTCTCTGTATCTCGGAGCCCTAGACATACGGAAAACATGGTCACAATCTCTAAAAGAAAATGCATGTAAGTAAAACTTATGGGACTCTCAACTGATGTAACATGCTGTCTGCAGATGGAAATATTTTTACAGTTTCTAAAGGAATGTGTATTAAAATTCTCAAAATAAATTGTTTTATTTCATTTTTTTTTTTTAAATGTTAATTAAAAATCAGTGCTCAGCATGACCCAGCAATGAAGCTGCCCCATCCTTGGTTCAAGACCAGGTTGAATGGGGTTTTGAGAAATCTGGTCTAGTGGAGGTGTCCCTGCCCATGGCAGGAGGATTGGAATTAGATAGTCTTTAATGTCCTTTCCTACCCAAATCAGTCCATGATTCTATGATCCTCCAATAACTTATTTCTATGTGTCATTTCGAACTGATCAGCTTTAGAATTGGAGTCAGATTCAGATAATTAAAAAAGACAGAAAAAAAAAAGACAAAAAAAAAGACAAAAAATAAAATAAAATAGACCTAATTATGTCTTTGAAGGGCTGGGTGAAGAACAGGAATCAAAGAGTGCTGCTATGAACAAAGCACATTTTCACACACACACACACAAATATATATATATATATATAGATATACATTGTATTAACATACTAACTGGACGTTAGGGGTTAAATCCCTCACTTGAATCTCAGCATCCATACTTCTCTATCCTGATCTTTGTCTTGCTTCTTCATCATGTTGTCTAGAAAATCTCCACTGGGCTAGACCTCATTGCCTGCAGAATCAGCCAAGCTGCCAGTGTCAAATCAGTTCTGCACAAGCGGAAAAGCAGACTGTGACATAACAAGAGCAACTTTGCAGCAAACAGCAAAACTCCAGTGGCTCATAGTCATGTACCTGCATGTTTCTTTCCAATTCCCCTCCGTGATTTGGGATTTCCTATAGCAGTTTGAAAATTTCCTATTTGTACATAGAGACTATTACTAATGAAGAAGATGATAGAGGGAGGTGAAGGATGTTGTGGGACTGCAATTACATTCACCTCTGCCTTTTTTCACCCTGTTAGGACTGTAGTATAGGCTGGGCTACACCATTTAGTAAATTTAATTATCTTCCTACAGTTAGGCTGTAGAGGAAGGGAGCTTCTGGGCTTGCTGTGTATGGATTAACCAGCATGGCAAAAAGCAGCAGATGAACATTCAAGCCCCTTGTAATGTATGAATATCTGTGCTATGTATTCACCTTCACATATGCATTTCTTAATAGTTATACAGCTTCATTTCATTAAAATATTGTGAGCTTAGACCCATTGTCACTAAGATATGTACTTCCCTGTGATACTACTGTTTTCTCCAGGTGGAATTCAAGTAGCTGCCTTTGCAAGGAAATTCATGGCCCAGATTCCAACAGTTGGAACCCTCTCACTTTAAAGATGGTGGCCTTCATTTGACCAGATGTTTTTTTCTTGGACACGAGAGCCTACACCCTTCCAAATATATTTCATACTTTCATAACTCAGGATACCTCCTTTAATTCCCCAACACTGTTAGCTTTAATATAGGAATACATATACATATTTCAGAGCCTCAGGGCTGAGACTTCTACCACATGACAGAGCATTAAGAAGGCATTAAAACACTGAAGTACCTTTAAAGCTCCAGTTACAGGATTTTGATCAAGGTCACTTCTAAGCTATGTAGCACATAGGTCCAGGGACCTATGAAGTCTTAGGCATGTGCATTAAGTACTGGTCCAACCTTTCTCTAGGAAGGCTGTTTGGTGAAATTTTCTCTATAGATTTATTTTATTTTATTTTTCTGCTGATCTTTCTTGTGGTCAACAAGAAAATTTGCCAAGAGCTTCTTCACAAGGAGACAAAAGCTCAAACAGGCAACCTAGTTGAGTAACAAAGCAGCACAGGGCATCAGCAGACAACTTAGATGTCACAGACTCCTGAATCAGATACTCTACAGAACCCCCTTCCCAGATGCGTGTGATTAAGATACCACAGAAGAAAATGTGTTTTGGCTTCATGAAGATATCACTAATCTTTAGACAATGTTCTTCATATTTATACAGGCTAGCTTTATGGAGAATGTTCTTATGCCATTGCATTTTGTATGTGCTTGTATCTGATAGAACAGCTGTATTGACTCAGCACAGCAACAGCTTTGGCTTTGAACGGCTTGGTTTTGGCTGAAATTGTGTCTCAATTTCAACATTCTTGACTTTTATAGTAATTATTTTTGTTGTTTCAGCTTGGGTTGATTCTAATATTTTTATAAGGAAAAGCCAAAACCAGCAACATAGCATATATAGCTCATGGTAACCTTCACAGTTAACTGAGATTTCTTGGGGGTGTACTCTGTCTTTTCCCCCTGCCTTTCAAATTCATGATTGCTGGTTATTCACAGCTTGCTTTACTACCTGGTTGGCATGAGCATGTCAGACTGCAGTGCTTGTTAGCAAGGAGTGCCTTTGCTGCAATGTCACACTCCCGCAAAGGTCAGGGGCCACATTCTCGTGGTAGGAGAGCTGCCAGGGAAGCTTGCTCTGTGGTCAACAACAGGTGGAAAAGATTAACCCTTTGAGAGTCATGCCCCTTATCCTGCCAGAGGTCATGACATCGAAGACATGGTCTGTTGTCATCAGTGAACAATCAAGCTCCAGTATTAGATTTATTAGATACATCACAAGGCACTCTGTGAAATAACATTTTCCTCTCCCTGTCTTTGTTTTGTAATTCCCTAGAGCTGATCCAACCGAATGAAGTAGAAAAGTGCAGTTAAACTGATTAGTGACTTAAAGCCTAGTAATTTGTTTATTTACCAGAGCTAAATTTGTATATCTTTTTTCTTGAACTGTCTTTGCTTCCCTGATGGTAAATCGTCTTTGGAACTACAGTGCTCAAGTAGAATATTGCTGAAAGTGGAAACTAGCTGAATTAAAGCAGCTCACTCAGAATATTTTAACATGTAAGTTTGTTCAGATATTGGACTAGATCATGATCTTTAGAGCATCAAACACAATTTTGATTCCTTTCTAATTTCTAAAAATTGGCAGGGAGAAAAATATTTTGGCACCATTTTTGGAGGCTCAGCTTTGCAATGTGACCTTTTAATTGAGGTCCCTCCCACTGGGAGCTGGAGCACAACTCGTTTGAAATATGAAAATCAGTGCAGGGTTACATTTATGTTCTTACATGATCAGTTACAAAACCATGCTGGAGCCTTCCATACTGGCTTTGTCCACTGCCCTGTAATAACCCTTTCCTGGGTAGGGAGACTTTCTACTGCACTGCTAAGAAAACTGAATTACTCTCCTCCATCATCATTTTATTTTATTTACATGGAGAATAAATAGGGTGACTCAAGTCCAAACTCTGTTGAAAACAAGGACAAAATTCTTGTCTAAATGCTGAGTTCTGAAATGTTAGGATTTCACCCAGCAATCACAGAGATGAAGATCCGAAGAGCTCAATTCAAGCTATACTCAAGATAAACGTCTTTTATTTGATAATACTTTTCTGACATGTTAGAACATTACAAGTATAAAAACACCACAAAGTTAGTGTGTTTGTGGGCCTTAAGAATTTCATTCTGAAAGGTCAGTATTGGACTTTTGAATCTTGAGTTTTCAAGGACTTAAATAGTACATCTATGCTTTTAATACTTGGTTTACTTCACTGTGACTGTAATCATATACAATTAAATGTTTTACAAAAACATAATTAAAGCTTAGCATAAGAGGTAGTGTTTTAGAAAATCTTTCATGAAAACAGAAAGAAAGTGGTACATATACTTTAAATCAATGGTTAGCAGGGAGGCATCCCTCACAATAGATTTGTGTCAGATTTCTATGCTTCTTGTTAAAGAGCAAAAGCACCACATTACTAAAAATGAAAAACAAAACAATGAGAAAGCATTTTCCCAGCTGTCATCACATTATTCATACTACAGTATTATGTACGTAGATAGTTACAACTATTGACTAGTTTCCTTATTGTTTTTTTTTTTTTTTTTAAATCTTTCATATAACAACAATGTAGAGAAAAATAACAGAAGTAAAGAAAATATTTTTAACAAAATAGCAGATCTGTACAGGTTGACTTCAGACTATAAGTGTATCCCCATAACTTTTCTGTGGAAAAGCTAACATTCACTTGTTATCCATGTAATGAAATTATTTAGACTTGGCCCTTAGCACATTCTAGTGGAATACAGGCATTGCTGTAAGACATCCTAATGCAATGACATTTGAAAGATTTCCTTTTAATTGATAACTGTAACTATATTTTCGTCTTCCCTTCTGCTGATATTATAAATAATGAACATGGTATTTTTAGTTAATTCAAACCCAAATGGCAAGATATGTCATGAAGAGAAATGATGAGTACAAAATGTGAACATGGCTGTCTATATTTCTGGGTTTGGTTTGGCTTGGTTTGGTTTCATTTGGTTTGGTTTAGCTTGGTTTGTCTGTTTGTTTGAGAACACAAGTCTGGACAGCAAAGATGAGGTTAAAGCATAAATGGGTACCTACACCATTGGCTCCAGGAAGAATTTGATTATTTAAAACAAACAAACAAACAAACAAAAAACTTTTAGATTTTCAAATACCCTTGAAAGTGCCTTGATGAAGACATTTCTGTGCTGTCTAGGAAATGCTGGAAATAGCTCCGTGTATTTCTGGGATGTGCTTACTGGTTATGTCTATACGTAAATTAAAGTAGTATGGGTTTATCTTCTGACCCTGAAGCCAGCTGTCAAAGAATGGTACTTGCACATGCTACTAACCTCTTCTGCAAATGTTCTCATCCTAAGTCCTTAACCATGCCCAGGAATTTTTGGGACGATTGCTAACCAACTCAGATCAAAATAGTGATTGTCCCAACAATTTATTCATTTACATGATTGAATGTTAGTGCCTGGAAATATTACCTGCCGCTATTTAATTTACAAGTAGAACACTAGTCTCTAAGATCTCTGCTGCCCAACACTACCCCACAGAAAAATTAGTTTCTGCAAATTCTCTTTGTCTATGACAGATCCAGCACATTGCCCCATGGTTGCAAGTGAACAGAACAGAACAGAACAGAACAGAATAGAATAGAATAGAATAGAACAGAACAGAACAGAACAGAACAGAATAGTTCAGCTGAAGTGGATCTTCAAAGATCATCCATTACAACTGCCTGACCACTTAAGGGCTTACCAAGAGTTAAAGTATGTTAATGAAGCTATTGTCCAAACATCTCTTGAACACTGACAGGCACAGGTCATCAACCATCTTGCTAGGAAGATTATTTCAGTGCTTGACCACCACCATAGTAAAGAAATTTTTCCTAATATCTTGCCTGAACCTCCCCTAGCACAGTTCTGTGACATTGTCATGTGTCCTATCATTTGTTACCAGGGAGAGGAGACCAGCACTTCCCTCTCTGCTTCCCCTCCTCTGGAAGTTGTAGAGAGCACTGGGGTCTCCTCTCAGCCTCCTCCTCTCCAAACTGGATAACCTAAGTGTCCTCAGGCTCTTCTTACTGCACCTTGAAAGGTATGTACCTTCCAAGTCCTCTTACCAGTGATTTTGCCCTCTTCTGGATGTTTTCAAGCAGAGACCAAAATGGGAAAGTGGTAGAAAGTTCATCTGTGGCAATAGTAGCTCTTGAAGAAAGGAAGCGGAGTTTTAACTCTGACAGCAAATTGGGGATCCATATCACACATATTATTTTGAGTGTTGTTATAGCACTGTCTCCTTCCCTCCATTATAATACAAAAACAAAAAAACAGAAATTTAATCAACTATTAGAGAATATTCTTTAAAGATAGGAGAACTATTCAGAATAATAGTGCAGGGACATGGATTAATATAATAGGACTGTAGAGAATTATGATACCATTGCAAATAGGTATGTCTCACCTTGATGGTGTCATGTTCCAAGTGAGCTAACTGTGAGGTTCTGACTTTCACAAGGTCATTATTAGAAGCACCATAGTACCCAGAGATGAAAGGGGTATGAAACTTGCAAAGAAAATCTCGTGATTTCTCAAATTGCTACTATTTTTCACCCAGAAAAAAATATGAGACTTTGATAATTTGCTCTGAAGGAAGACAAGAACATAACGGCAGAAGAACTGCCCAAGTTACAGGATTTGAATCACTTCCTCAAAAAGAGGTATAACCTGACTAAGATGATGCTCAGTTCCTGGACCTGAACCAGACAGGAAAGGAGGAAACTATCCTTGAATTTCACACTTTCCTTGAAAACTTTATTGAAAAAAAAAAAAAAAAAAAAAAAAAAATTCTAACAACTCTTTAGTAGCTTTTATCAAGTTGTGTAGGTTAGTGTCTCATTTTTTAAATATTTTTCTTCATCTATGCAAAGGGGAAATTTCATAGGAAAGAAACTAAATGAGTTTCTGAGTGAAAGAAAATTGTCTAACTGTACAAAAATGACTAATGAGCATTAAGAATGACAAATTGAAATATGGCAAAAATCATGTTAACTTGGCAGAGTCATGTGTAGTTCCCCTTTGAATCCATATGTAAGTTGACTTAGGCTTCTGTGTCTTCTTCTCTAGTAGTAGCTGTGTAACATCTGTAAAATGTGCCCTCTCTTATCTGGTAATATGGCTGAAGCTATTTCTGGACTCCATTTGTACTGTCTTGATTGCTGCTATGGCCTTTCTCTGTATTTGACCGGTGCAGTTGTCTTTGACATCTATTAATTTAGAAGGCTGTAAGGAAGGTATTTTATGTAGAATATTACCTTAGCTATATCAGACCTCTACTGACTCTCCCTTTTTTGTTTACCCAGTCAGAGACCATAGTCTTTCATGACCATTCTGTTCTCCTCTTATCTTTTAAAATAAGTGTGATTCTTCTTCAGATCAGATGATGATCTCAGCTACCACTTGCTAGCCTTTCAAACAAGAAATTTGCAAACACCACAGTCAAAGATGGATGAGATATTTCTATGATAATTTCTATGTTGGGAGCCAGAGGGATGTGACAGCTCATAGAATATGAACTGCCTCAAACATTTCTAAAGATCTGTCGATATGTTAATATTGTCTTGCAAATAATTAATTTTGTATTTCTATGCTTGATTCAGACAGACATAGGTCACTCTTTTAGAGAACTTGCTGGTGGTTCCACTAGTTGGATCAAATTGTACAGACCCATGAACTGACAAAGATCTATGCTGACTTCACTGCCACTCCAAAAGGATAAAAGTTGCTTCCATCTGTGATCCTGTTGCAAGATTTGATTCCGTGATAGAATTACTCATTCAGAATGATACATGAAATATGTTGAATGGCTTTCCTACATATAGTATGCAAAATATTTCAGAGAAAAAAATAATCATTCTGATTTAAAGTTATGTTACAATAATATCAATAACAAACTCATTAATCTAAGGATAAAGGAAGGGAGAATCAAATAAATAATGATAGAAAGAAAAGACAACTGTTTCAAAAAAAATCTATCTAAAGATGACTGTACGTCTTCTGAAAACAGGTTTTCTCTTTGTTAAAATTTTGCTGTTATTATATTTGATTAATTATTTACACTGCACTATATGTATGCATACATTTTTCAGAAGTGGAGTATTATTTACCCAGTAAGTACTATGTAAATTAACTTGCAAGAACTGTTAAATATTTATAGTCTGTCTAGAAGGTTAGAAGAAGTGCAAGTTGTAGGGTTTGTAACTGCATACTGATAACAATATAACCAAATACATAAACATTGCAGAGGTCATAAACATGTACTCTTTTCAAAATTTGTTGTCTTGTCTCAAATCTGAAGATCTGAAAAAAATACGTTCTTTAAAAATATACGAGTAACATTCCACTGGCCTGGTAAATTGCAGCCTGGCTCTTACAAAGCTTTCATGGTTGAGATTTGGTCTGAATTCTTTAGCACTTCAAAGCGTGATTGAAAAGGAGTGTGTCAGTAATTTACTGTCTCTTTGCATCTGTCATCTTGATTTTCCTCACCATAAAGCTTTAAATCTTGGACCTGGAAAAGGTGGAAGCAAAATGCTTGTGTAACTCTTTCCTCTTCCTACTTTCCTTGCAGAAAAGAGGAAAATGTAAAACTCTGAACATCCAACTTTCCTAAATAAGGACTGGTTTTTGTTTCAACATAACTCTTTCAAGAGTTAGCAGATGTTTCAAATTGGATCTTCTAAAATGCTGATAACTGTGCATATCTCAGACTCCAATCCCTTCCAGAAGTCACTTTACTTCCGAAATATTTATAAAAGACCATATGGTGAATCTGTTCTTTGAATTGGTGGGGGCGAACAATGCATCAATTTATAGCTGATTTTCATTTGCTTTTTATATCATTCAACCAATATTAACTTTCCACTAAAACTATAGGAACCTTCAGTTCCTAGGCTAAAATGATATTCCTTCATTATTATTTCAAGCAACTAATGAATTTGTTCTCAAAAATAATTAGTAAGTAAGCATTCATGTAAACATGTATAAAACACATACATTTTTACATATTTATCTTTCACTTCTCTAATTTGCAGCTGCTTGCCTCCCTACTAAATTGCTAAATTGTACCTACATTTTATGCCTAAACTGAGAAACTGAATTGAAGGATATCCTGTCAATCCATCAGATTGGATCCAAACTCTGCTTAATTAATCAAGAAGTGTTGTCATCTTTCTTGAGTCCCCTTTTATGTCAGGAAGCTAAGAAATATAAATTAATTAATAATCAAGTTTCTCAAAGGAGAAATTAGGAAGATTCTGACTAGTTAGGCTTATGCCAGTTTATATATATCAAGACTGTACATACATAATGGGATCTTCTAATACAAGCTTCACAGGAGAGGGACCTACCTCTGTAGTAGCTTCACAGGGTGAGCCATTGACTGAGATCTGCAAGATCCAGGCCAATGTGACACATTATAATACATACAGGCCAATTAGGTCCGTATGTCTGGGATTCCTTTCATCTAACTTCTGTCAGATAAAAGAACTTCTTTGTCAAAGCAAAGCTCCTTTTCTAGTCAGTGGAAAGAGATAATCATCTCCAAAGGCAAATTGTTTCACATATTTTGTACACCTAATGCAGCGCCCTGAGATGAACTACCTTCCTGATCCTCCCGTCTCAGCCCATTGCCTCAAGAAGGAACCCTGATTGTTGGCTTGGGCACACTCATAATGGGTTGAAAAAATCAGTCCCAGTTCATCTCTGAGAAAATGTTCAGAAAAAAAAAGTAGCAGTCTGTCAGGTACAACAAGAATATACATATGGCTTTTTTGTCCCTACCATACAGAATGCCATGCACCAAATGATGGCAGGTAAAGATCAGACTGCACAGTAAATGTCTTCTCTTTGTTGCTGAAAATGTGGCACTGTCTGACCTTGATTGATATGTAAGCAAGCTTAACCATTTTTAAAAATAATAAACTAATATCTAACTCCTTTATATTGTATTTGAAAAAGCTTTGGGGTCCTTTTATGAAAACTCTAACATCTTGTTGCAGTCATTCTTTATAACAGAGCTTTGAGATATCAGTTAATTTAATAGAGTGGTAGCATTATGAAGTTCCATTTCTCATCTCTCAGCAGGTTTCATCTTGATACGTTGATACATTCAGAACAGCAATTCACACAGTAGATGAATTTTGATAATATACTTGTTTCTTAGGACAAAGTTTATTTTCAGAGTCAAAATGAAGTCAAAGTGATATCATAGTACATTTGATGTTATCAGCTAAGAGAGAAATGATTTCAACACTGGATCTGTTTTTCAGGCATTCAATTTGAGGAAAAGAATTAGCATTGCAGAGAGAAAAGGAAGAATGGTGACTTTTTTCTTGTGCATTCATTGTCTTGAATCAGCCTATTGTCTGGAGCTGTACATGTGTGGGAGTGTAATTCACTGGTGGCTGAATTCAACTCTCAGTTCTTTCAGCTGTGTTTTGAGACTGATTTCCTATATTTCTCTCTGTAGCTTTAATAACAAGAGTGATTTTAGGACAATATATTCTACATTTTCCACATTATACAACTTTCTTCATGTCCTCTGGATAATAAAGAAAATGTGTCTTTAACTCCAACAATAAAAAATCAATGCATATAGGTATCAGTACTAAACAAACTAAAGGAACTTCTGTGATTATACCATATTCCATATCTATATTATGAAAAATGCAGTTTTCATATAGCCACACAACTTACAGTCATTAAGGTATTTGTTTTAGTAATATTCCTACTGAATATATTTTTAATCCTGAAAGCCACATGCAGTGGTGTCATCTCTCTTTCCAACCACTGGACCTGCTGGCATTGCCATAATGCTGTCTTCTTCCTTCAGTAGTACTTTGGAGTACATACATGCAGTTTTCCCTGTGCACTTGTGTGTATTCTCATGCACAAATGTATATAGACAAGTAGAAATCACACACTGGCACCTATGTTTCTTGTGGCTGCAAGTCTTATTCAGTGTTTACCTGTGTAAGTTGACAGAAAGAGAGAGGAATGGCAGCTTGAGTTAGTGGTGATGAGAACACTGTGCAGAGCTAGCAGCATCTGATAAAACCTGATGAGATCCAGATAAAATCAAGACATGGCAGATCCAAACCAGGGAAAAAGAAAGAAAGAAAGAAAGAAAGAAAGAAAGAAAGAAAGAAAGAAAGAAAGAAAGAAAGAAAGAAAGAAAGAAAGAAAGAAAGAAAGAAAGAAAGAAAGAAAGAAAGAAAGAAAGAAAGAAAGAAAGAAAGA
>NC_048895.1:105862086-105945637 GCF_011077185.1 Oxyura jamaicensis
TAAGAAAGAAAGAAAGAAAGAAAGAAAGAAAGAAAGAAAGAAAGAAAGAAAGAAAGAAAGAAAGAAAGAAAGAAAGAAAGAAAGAAAGAAAGAAAGAAAAGAGTTTTTTAACTCTGAAAATAATTAATGATTAGCAAATTTACTTAGAAATGTGTTAAATTTCCTACCAAATGGGAGTAGCCAGTAGTAAATGTTCCACTGACTGCTGATCTCTAGATCTGTTCATTTAAACAGCAGATATCAATTTAAAAGATTTGGAGAAAGAAAGAACATTTCTTAAAAATTAAATTCAAATGAACAGAGGAAGTGGTAAAGCCTGATAGCAGAGCAAATGTCACTAAAACTGAATTAGGAAGACAACAGGAAAATACATCAGTAAACTGTAGAAACTGATGTGGGTCATCATGTCAAATCCAATTGATTCAGATTTTTCTCCTCCACTTAAAGAGAATGTTAAAGCTGCCTTCCCTGGTTTTGCACTGGCTTGCCTTCATTCACTCATGGATTGTGTAGTACAAAATGAGAATTTCCTGAGGGGAATAGCTTAGTAATATAAATGACAGAGAGCTTGCCTACAGGAGGGAAGAGTAGGGAGTTTTCCCATAACCTTTTGTAGAAACATGAGTTTATAAGGTAAATAGTCTTTAGGGGCTTAATCCTTATGAAAATTAAGGTAACTAGATATTCTTTGCACTTCTGATAAGCACCGAGATGTGAATAAGCCTTGGTTTTTACATAAAACACATATGAAGTATATGCCATTCTCTTTTTTATGTGCTTGCTTCCATTCAGACATCTTTAATGTCTTATTAGAGGATTCTGAAAAAAAATGAGAGAATTTACCACAGCATAATACTCTGGAGGGACCATTTCAAAGGGGTCAGTGATAAATAATGCATAGTATCAATAGTTGTGACTGAAAAATGATTCACTGTTTGTAACTGTAATATGCATCTAACCTAGGGGTATTTATTGTCTTGCCTATCCAGTTCATCTACTCATCTCATTCATATTTTAGCACATGTTGGGAACCATAATGTGGCATATTAGAGTTATGTAGCTATGTTTATGAAAAACCTTCTAACTTCTTATAAATAAAGACCAAGGCCCATATGTAAGCCAGTAAACATTTTCTGATGTTCAAGAACTGCAATGATTTTCTAAATATGTCATAAATTAACATCTCCCTGCAGTTCACTGAGATGTGCATCACTGTGATGTGTGCCTTGGGAAAGGTCACTCACATGGCTGTAATAATGGAAATAATCTTGGCCTACTCTGACATGTGCAGAAAAGAGGTTTACCAGGGTTGTTCTGTATGAAACACTTATTAGTTGGCTCTACACTGTAACAAGTCAATGAAGAGGTAAATCATATGCTGAAAATCCTAAGGCCACAGAGATTTAGTTAAACAAACAATAATATGTGTGATGTATGTACACAAATGGCATAACTTCTAAGGAAATGGTGCCTTCAATATTGATGAATAAGTGATTTGTTAGTTGGTATATTGTAAAGATTGTTTAGGAAAAGGGATTATCCCCAGTAACAGTGGTGGCTCAGTAATGCCAAATTGAAACCAGTCCTAGAACGCCTGTTTTCTGTTAGTAGAGTTATTATTCATCCACTGTTATCATTCCCAATTTGCTCTTCTTGAGCACTCATTCCCAATGTGTGACTTTGTTGCAATTGTATTTTAACTTCATATAGGCTCTGCTCCATCTTAAGTTTTTTTTTTTCACTATTGTTTTCAGGACTGAACACAACCAATCAACTTGATACCACCAGGTAGTAACACAACTTTGAAATTATTATCTCCCAAGCAAAGCACAAACAGCAATGCATTTTATTACAGGACAGATCTGTACAGGACTCAATCAAATATCTGTGGTCAAGGTTGGACCATGTAAAAACCCTGCACTTATACTATGGACTCTAGGTGTGGGAGAAGGACTTGTTGCTTCTCTGCTTGCAGACATCGGGATCACCACAGTTACAAGACAAGAGAGAATGAACTGCTACAACAAATCTGAAATCAGCATATATACTTTATACAGATTGTGTAAAATTACATAGTGGTGCTCAGTAAATGTGTTTTTTATTCCAGTAAAATTAAAATATTGAAGAATAAAGAATGTGAAGGCTAAGAACTCATGAATGACTTTGGTCTTGTGGAGAGTGAACAGATTTGGGAATCAGGAAACTGCAGTTTAGTCCCCTTGCTGTTTGTGGGCATCGCTATGTTCAAGTTCATAAGCTCTTGAACTTATTTTATGCCAGTATTTTCCAGTTATAAAATAGAGATATAACTTCCCAATGTTAGGAGGCTTTATAAAAATGAATTCATTACATGTCACTTTTATACATGGCAATTTTATTGTCACATAAGTATCTCTTATGATAGGAAAGATAACATAAGAATAAACTATGGAGATTTTTTCAGGGTTTTAGTTCTCTGCCTCACAAAGCATGAGTGGTGACACTGTCATATGAGCAAATGTCTATTTCACTTACCTTCTTTTCAAAGTAGAAAAATAAATCACAGTCACAAAAAAAAAAAATCACAGTCACAAATTATTCCAAAAGTATAGGTTTTTTTCTAATTGATTTAAAACACTGGCTTTCTAAATCTAAAAAGTTGCAAACAACATCTTCACTCTGATTTTTTTAAAAGAATTCTGCACCATATGTAAGCTGTTATGCATCTGTTTTGTCCTTGTGTACATGTCAAATCATACTTCAGTTCAGTCTTGATTGTCCTATTGTGGATGAAAGCCATGTTTTGAAATAACGTAGGATGTCGAAGCTATGTTCACTTACAGCCTTGCTGTTAATTCCACCAAAATAATTTTTATCAACTTCCCTGCTTCAGCAAACAGCTGACATTTCTTTTGGCAAAATGAGCCACAACGTTCCTGATCTGACGTCAACAAGCTGACAACGGGTTTGTAACAGATGAAGCTGTGTATTCAGCTGATCATGGATGAAATGGGTGCTGTGCACTCAAACCACATGTAGGTTGGAAGTATAACAGAAGTTTTCACAATGGGAGTAATTTTCTAGCCTTTCTACTCACATAATAATTTGGAGCTAGGCTCTGTAAAACCAATGATTTTGATGTTGAAATCAATGGATTTTAAAATATCAGTGTTGAATATGTTGCACATCTGGTATGCTTGTGCCAGCTGGGATTTTGCTTTGGAATTAAGGTATTTTGATTGCATTTAATTTAATTTTGATTGCATGGGCACCACAGTACAAAAAGGACATTAAACTGTTGGAGAGTGTCCAGAGGAGGGTGATGAAGATGGTGAAGGGCCTAGAGGGGAAGACATATGAGGAGCTGCTGAGGTCACTGGGCCTGTTCAGCCTGGAGAAGAGGAGGCTGAGGGGGGATCTCACTGAAGTCTACAACTTCCTTGCGAGGGGGAGTGGAGAGGCAGGTGACCTATTCTCTGTTATCACCAGTGATAGGACCTGCAGGAACAGTGTTAAGCTGAGGCAGGGGAAGTTTAGGCTGGACATCAGGAAGAGGTTCTTCACCGAGAGGGTGGTTGCACACTGGAACAGGCTCCCCAGTGAAGTAGTCATTGCACCAAGCCTGTCTGAATTTAAGAAGCGATTGGACTGTGCACTTAGTCACATGGTCTAAACTTTTGGGTAGACCTGTGTGGTTCCAGCAGTTGGACTTGATGATCCTTATGGATCCCTTCCAACTCGGGATATTCTATGATTCTACGATTCTACGATTGCATTTAATGTTACACTTCTCTGATAAATTTATTCACCTAAAACTTTCTTAGCTTTCTGCAATCAAATATATAGAAGTGATTTATTTAATTTTCATTTTCTTTCCTTACTGAATATTAGGATATGTATTGTTACTTTTGCTGTCTTTGAACTAGTTTAATTGCATGGAGGCAGCAGTATATTTTTGTTGTGGTAGGCCACAAAACAGGCTTTTGTTTAAGGGAAGTTTGTTTTGTCATTGCAGTTATTCAGGTGGAAAAAATTGAAAATATTTTCTTAGGAACTAAATCATCTGCTCCTGCCTGGACAGGTCTGGAAGGTCAAATTCTAAGTATGCCTGAAAGAGACACAAATGCACCTCATGCTTCCCCGTGTTTTTATACCTGATTTAAGGTCCATCCCAGTGATTTCATGAGAGCTTTAACTTCAACCCTTGCTGTTCACTAAATTTTGATGCACCATCTAGATGTAATTTCCTCTGCCAACATTCAGTTTACACTGTGCATAGGGCTACACACCTTAATTTCCATATCATGGGCCTCAGCACTCATTGATGGTTTGTTGATTTGCTGTTTCATATATTGCAGTTACTTAACACTTCCCACAATTTTATTTAGATGTAATTTTCCTAATTTACCAAGTTACAATTGATTTCCTCTTTCTTGTATAATGGACCTTGTTCTAACTCTTTTCCAGTCATCTTGAAATACCAGGAATATGTGTTGCCTTTCAGGAAACTACCTAAGTAATGTTGTAAGGAACTTTGCAGAGGAGATTAATTTTTCTCAGTAAATAAGTAATAGGAGTAATAGATTAAGATTAATAGCTCCACAGTGCAAGTTCTGCCTGTCAGGGTGAGGGGTGTATACATACAGCAGAGAACTTCCTGCTTTCTGAAAACTTATGAAGTAATCAGCAGTCTTTTATAAAAGTATTAACTGACATACTGTTAAAATTCAGACTAGTTGGAGGCCTCAAGGTCCAGGTCCTTTTTTCTGGATCTATAAATATATGAGAACTTTGTTTGTGCACTTGGCCAAAGATAATCTGCAGCTTAATACTGTGGAATAATTGGAAAAAAAAATAAAATAAAAATGTGTGGCCGTTACTAGCTGAAAATCATAAAGCCAGGACTAGCCAAAAGGTCTAGAGGTATATCTCAGAGGTGTTAGAAAAAAAGGCAAGTTGCTCTTTGGTTTTGTTGCAAGTGATGAGTATAAACCTGGATCCTGAAATGGACCAATATGTTTCTAAAAGGGTAGTTGTCTGCTTCTGAATGATACATGTCATTTGATATTTTCTTTTCTTGACAATTCACTTAACAGAAATAGAGAACAGAAAATGTCCACACAAACATAGTCATTTACCTGTCCTCTAAACTGCATTGCGTGGGGCCCTGAATGTCACCTTATTCCATACCTTGAGTTATTCTCAAATTCAGAGCCTTTGTAGGGTTAAGGATTACAAATCAAAAGGCAACAAAGGGTCTTTTGTTCCCAGCATTACAGGACTGTCTAGATACAGAAAATTGGGTTTAATGTATCAGCCTCCCACATTATGGAAAATTGTCCTATTATTTTTAATTTTAATTATTATTTTTGACAATATTCTCCTCCCACAGCAAAAATGACCTCAGTTTTACAGAGAACTAAGCACATAACCAAGCACACCATATGTGTGTTTGGCCACCAGCTAATGGCATAGTTGCATAATGGCATAGTTGCATAAACAGGGCAGAGGGAGGAGGTCAGTCTGAGAACAAAAACTGATCTAAAGACTATGATCTTGTTTATGAACAGATTGATTCATGTAAATTCACTCAAAGTTGAGAATTGTTTAACGATTCTGTTATGCAAACAAATCTGCTATACATATTGTTTGCAAGCTCTCAGTGTAAGTTCTGAAACTGTATCCTACATGTCCTGCTATGGAAAGCACATGGCATAGCTTTGTTCCCTGGTTGGTTGATTTGGGATGTAGAAAGTGGTTTTGCTAGAGTATCAGAGTATCAAGTGGTGTTTTTTTGTTTGGGTGTGTTGTGTTGTTTTTTTTTTTTTTCAATGGTTTCACTGCCAAAAAAAAAAAAAAAGTTCTTGATATAAACAAATCACTGCAACAAACTAAATATTCATTAATGTGCATATAAAGAGTAGACTTTCTGCTTTAAAATTGTATTCTAAGCGTAAATGAAATAGGTTTTAGATACATTACATTTTTTTAAATCTCTTTTACCCTTTTAATGAGGATTAACTTGCCTTACCAGATATATTTTGCCTGTTCTCAGTTTCCAAAGTAATACACTCCGTGTCTGGTTTTAGTCCCATCCCCCCCTTTTTTTTTCCTACTTCCTACTTGAAATCCAGGTTTCAATAAGGACAAGATTTATAAGTTTTAGTCTACAAATGAATCCACAGTGCTGGTTTAAGTGTCTTTATATACGTATATCTATGTCCCATTGGCAAAATAGCCCTGGTGACTCATCAAAAAATTGTTCAGTATAAGTGTACTAACACAACAAAAGGTGAAGGGCAACACAGTGTAAATTATTATAATACCTCCTGCTGTCTCATACAGATAAACCGTATTATGCAAGTCTGACTGCTGACACTTTTACTTGGTTGTATTTGTACTCAATTTTATATAAGAAAAGATGGCAGCAACTGAAAGATTTTCATAGAGGGAATAACTGGGCAGATAATGAAGGCAATAGATCATTAGCAATGCTAAGACTCAGTCTTTAGAGGAACAGCGGTTTCATACCAGAGTCTGAATGTATCTCAAATATCATGCTGAAGTTCGCCACCAGTGAATTTCCCACACTGTGGGAGTTTTAAAGAATGGCTTATTGGTTTATTGGCCTTCTCAACACATGCATGCAAATCCAAACAGACAGATTCATTACATTTTTGCATATCTTTAATAGTCTGAAGCCTTAGTATTCAAATATTGCAGTTCACAGGTTGGTAAGCATATAAATGGGACAAGGAGGGGAAGGACTGGCAGCACAGTCAAAACAGAAGTTACCAGAAAGGTCATTGTAGTCCAGCATGTTACAGTGAACCAGAGAACAAATAAGGCATTCAGAACCAAGTGCTTTGTTCTGTAAATTAAAACATTTTAAAGGATCAAGTATGATTTTATATCTGTAAGTTACTTGGCTAGGATTTTCATTCTGTAATTTTTAAGCAGCAAAGAGAGCTGTCAGAAAGAATACCTTAAGCTTCTTTCTTTGCCCTGTTTAATCTTTGGTTGTGGAGAGATTTTAGTGTTGGAAAACTCTTCAAATATTTCTCTTTCCTTTATGAAAAATAGTGTTCCTTGGTCATGGTGAATTATCAAGGCCTATTGATCTAATCTCTAGAATATTTTAGGATGCATACGTGGAAAGCCTAGAGCCACCAACACTACTGCAGCTGGGCAGAGTACCCTACCTAGTCACGTACAGTCACATACATCTGAAGATTATTGATTTCAGATTACCCTTCATACCAGCTGTCGGCTGGTCAGTCTCATGCTTTCTCTCCCTGTATTATTCAGCAACAGCCTGGGATCTGTCCTCTGGGCTTCTTATTGAAAGGATGTGCACATGGAACAGCCAAGACATGATTAGTAGTACATTCCAAAAGTGTTCCTCAGAACAGCTGAACAGAGCCTAAATATTTTGACCTGGTTGCTTGAATTTTCTGTATCAAAATGACCTTTTGACGTTTATGCACTTTCGTCTGTATGAAAATGCCTGTTTTTTTTGTTTGTTTGTTTGTTCCACTTCCCCCCTGGTGGGGGGCGCGGCCGCCGCGCGTGGTCTGTTTTTTCTGATATTATATCTTTTCTTTTTTCTAATTGGAAAATTTAAAACATTTAATTATTTAGATGAGCATGCAGTAATATTTGGCTATATTTTGCTTTGTTTCCAACTCTGTTCTTTTTGTGTCTGCCTTCCCAAGTTTTTTCTAATTTAAAAGACAGATGATGGGGAAGAGAGCTGTAAAAAACTAAAATCTGAAAGATATGTACTAGTGAGATTAAAAACTTAAAAACTGTTGTAGTGATGAGAACAAGAGGAAAAGATATTCCAGGTAGTTAACATAATATATAAACTTCCAGAAGCGTTTTCAATATAATAATAATTATTATTACTATAATTTACATTTGAAATAACTTTTTCAGGATAAAAAACATCTGTCTGGAACAACCATGAAACTTTGGAACAGCAATGGCACAGATACCTGGAAATGAAATCCTTGGTGAGGTTATTGCCTTTAATGCAGCCAATTCTATGTAGATCTATTATACACATACACTCAAAGATGTATTCACTAGCAGATATCAGGTGGATTTATTTATACTATTTAAAGCAAGTTTGTTGCTACTTGACTGTTAAGCATTGCCAGAGTTCCCTGAACTTGTAAATGGCTGTAGAAAACTTACACTGAAAGGCTTACAGGGCAGAGAGATAATGTCAGGGAAAGATGAACTGGTCACAGACAGCTCAGAAGATGAAAGAAAGATAACAACATGTAGATGGCTCTCCTGGATACTTATAAACAGATAAAGAACAAAGCAAGACATAAATCCATGGCAATCAGGAACACAAGTTTCATTGTCCACTTCTAGAACTGAGTATCTCAAGGACATTCCTGTCTCAATGACTCTTGGCACTTTGCTACAGCCAGAGCAGCCTGCTGTGTGGCAATGTTATTTTGCTACTGATGCCAGTACCATTTTTCTTCATTTGATGTATTGGGGGTGAATACTAGGTGAGATTTTTCAACTTATTTAACCATGAGATGTGAAGTTGATTGACCTTTGACTGTTAAGTGTTGACAGGGTCCTGTGAACCCTGGAAATGATAGCATGATGTTATTTTACTGGTGAGGTGCAAACAGATAAAGAACAAAGTAGAACATAAATCAGCAGAACCAAATCAGTGCATGCCTACTCTACAATATTTGCAGGCAGAGAGGAAAAGGGATAAGCCAGGATTGTAGTGCACACTGGAAATCTGCAACAGTTACAGATTTGAAATAAAAAAGACCCTATTGCTTCAGGAACCAAGCAGACTCTCAGTAAGTACTCCAGAAACCAGGATTCATGTTTTACAGTGGTAAATGTATTTAAGAAAGACTTATTCTTGTCACATCTGCATGATATTTTCATATTCCATTTCTAGTGCAAGAAAGTTTCTGTGATCAGGGCCATGTTTCCTCAGATTTATTTTTTTCTTTTTTTTTTGAGATATATATGGATATATAGATATGGAATAGAGCTCAGAGTAAATAGTTCTGAAAAACTGAAGTTTTTTTCTTGATTCATTAATTTCATTTTTTTTTTTTTTTTTTTTTTTAATTTGACTGGGGTTACTGTACTAGTAACAAGAAACTAGTAACTAGAAAGCCTGAGAGACAGCCTTAAGCATGAGAAATGGCTGCTTGAGCTGCTAAAAAAGCTGTATGCAGAATTCATGTTTAAGGAAAACCTGCTTCAGTTTCAGGTGTCCATCCACCTTGTAGTTTCATAGATTTGAACAAACAGTAATCAGCTACCACAAAGCACCTGTTTCTTGATCCTCCATTCTAGAGACAGAAATAATTACATAGAAAATGAGTTATTATTCCCTTCATTTCACAGACGGTGAAACAGACTATGGGAAATATTTGGTTGAGTATAACAAAGGTACCAAGGAAAATGCCAATACACTGATAAAAGTCAATACAGTCCTGAAGAATGGGCATGATGAAATGTTGTGTTAGAGACTGGCTTGTTGGTTGTCCTTTGCACCTGGATGTATTTCATTTCTACTAAAACACCAGCAGGATCACAATGCCTGAATCAGTACCCTTGGACACAATTTTCAAAGCATCTGATTGGCATCTAGGAGCATATTGCCATCAATATTCAATGGAATATAGTTATTTTATTGTCTCATTACTGAAAAAAAAAAAAAAATGCTGTTTTCTCTCAAGGTTATTCTAGCTAGCCTTTTTTACACAGCTGTGCCTATGTTCTTACTTGGGTCAACCACTTGTCTGATCCCCAGAAAAGAAATATAAAAATGTACAGGCAAGTCAGGGTTGCTGTTTACAAAGTAAATTGTTCGTTCTTGCCTGAAGCTGTCTGCTGTTTTGGACTTGGCCTGGAATAAACACTTCTTCCTTAGGATTTGTAAATACAGCTATTTGGTTTATCGGATCTAAGAACTCCAAATATAAAACAAATGATTCTCGTGCATAAGAGGGGAGTATTTTTCTTAGCAGAACAAATATAAAGATAATGAATATATGTGCTGATCATGAAGCTGCAGAGCCACTGCACTTCTTTGGGGAAGTTGAATTACATATTTACTTATTTAATTATTTATTACCTTTTTTTTCATATTTTCTTCAACTGTGCTGTATGTGACAAATCTTGAGAAAGCTTGGCCTCAGGATGAATGACCAATTTGGTCACTGAATTCTGAAAGTATGGGAATAGCTCCATAGGTTCAGGAATTTATATAACATTAATGTAAGCAATATTTTTTGTGAATATACTTATCATTTCCCAGTACATTTTTATGATATTTTTATTACTAGTTTTGGAGTAGCTGGGTAAATGTATGGGGCATGTATACATTTTTCCATATGTGGTTTTGCTATTGGGTGTAAGTTTTTTTCCACTGATTAAGACAAGAAACCTGAGAGAAGCTGTGGTCCATCGATCAAAATATTCATTTCCAAGAACCCCCATACACCATACATTTGCACAGAAGGGAGAGTATATAAATCAGGCAACCACTTTCTGCTATTTCATCTTACATATAAAGATTATTACTAGCAGAAAAGAAAAGTTACATACAGGACATGCAAGATACTGAGTTAATACCACGATTCTAATTATTTTTCTGTCTTTCAGCATTACAACCTTTCTGCACCTGTTGAACTATGGAGTGCTATATTTCCCACCACCTGTCAACAACTACTGAATACGCCACCCAAGTGTTTATTCATCAGTGCTTTCAGTATTACTGCTGCTGTAAGCACTAGGAGGAGAAAAGATTGTAAGTACACATGGAAATAAAAACACTACTTGAATAATTACACTTCATTTATCCTTTCCTTCAGTGAGGGAAATCAGCCTGCTTCTGGCCAACGTGAGCACAGACATGAAATTCAAATGTTAAGATGAAAAGTATCAATGAAACATAAAACATAAAGTTTCAAGTTTCTTAATAAGTATCTTTCATATCTATTTATTTTTAGAAGAGAAATGTTATGTGATGGGGCGCTAGTAATACAAGTGATGCGTTAATTCATTTCTATTGTAGCACCAACTAGGATCATCACTTATGAGCTGGAAGGCAGTGGCTACTAGCTCTGTTCTAGGTACTGAACAAGAGAAGAAACAACATGTGAGTTAAGATGGGTGACAGGATGCACATCAAATTCAGATTGTGGCATGCACAATAAAGGCAAATAGGCTTTGAATATTCCTCTCAGAGGGACAGTTTTGAAAATCCTCTCTGGGATCAAACACCTCCCCATGTTTTCCATGCATTGGTGTAGTCCCTTGCCTCACCTTTGTCATTGTCACCAAAGGCAAAGACCTGCCTTTGCACAGCTCATGCCAAGAATCAATATCAAGATTCTGGACATATGGTTGTTGTCTTACTTCTAGATAAACCACAAATGTATTTCATTGCACAGAATGCTATCCTTTCTCCTCTGTATGAGCTGTGACTCCTCTGCAACAGTCAGAGTAAGATGAATAACATCCACCTCCTTTCATTTCCCCACACTCCCATGTCTGTCTCTCTGATAATTGTCATGGTCTATTCTGTTTATTGTTGCACAGCTTAAAAAGACAGTTTGTCACTGAATCTCCTCCATTGTCTTTGGGGTTTCAGGCTGTGTCTAAGTGCTTCAGATTTGGCAGTAAAGAGAGCAATCCTGTCTGGCTCTTTCTGGTCAGCAACAGTGCTCCCAGCCAGCCACTGATTCGGTACCTCTACTTCCAGGCTGCCAAGATGAGTCAACAACCTCAATTTTTGGGAATACTTTCTAATAGTTCAGGTTCTGACCTTGGATCATATCAAAACCACAACATTCCTTAGTATTTCTAGTGTTTAAGACACTATTCTTTTCTCAGAAACACCAAAAAAAAATTGACTTTGTTTTAGCATTTACTCATAAAATGGAGATTTCTTTCATGAATAAAGAAATATTTCCAGTTTTAGGATAACAAATACAATTCCTACTGGGACATCTGATAATAGTTACAGGAACTAGGAAGTTAAATAGTCTATGAAAATTATATATATATGACTGTAACAATTCCAGTTTGCATATGCATGTGATTCAGATCCCACAGATATTTAATATTTAATAATTTCATCCTTTACTCATGTTAAAAAGGGCAGGCAAAAAATTCCTTGGATGTACATTTTGGAATCTTACCCACTCTGTGTGTTGTGAAAGAAGTTTTTTATATCCAATTTATTTTTCTATTGTGTGTGAGGAGTTAGTGGGGCATCTGATGCAGGACCCTATGTGTTGGCAGGGAGACAAGTGAGGAACAGTTTTGTAAATGTGTTTTTAAAAGACTTTATTTATACCTCACTAATTGGCTCATAATATTTTATTAGTGATGTGAAGTTCAGATTATCTGTTCTAGTTCACTTGAGTTGTGAACTATTTAGTCAAAAGCAAACTAACATATTTCTGGATTAGAAAAAAAAAAAAAAAAATCTGTTTTACCAGGATAATTTATGATTCTTGATAGGTGAGAATCAATACTAGTTTGTAGCTGATATAAATGTCATCAATGATTTCACTCCGGGGCAAGTACAACTCAGACAGATCACCAGAATAGTAATAATCTATTCTTAAAATACAGCAATGAAACAGCTGTTTGGATTGATCTTCAATAATCAAATGCAAAAATAATAAGTTTCAAGTTTCAAATAGTTTTGAATTTTAACATAATCTTTTCATTGTAATTCTCATGTGTTCTATGACAATAACACTACTGTTCCTTGCTGAAGTGTGTGATGCAGTCAGTAAATGAGTTATTGTGCATGCACACATAGCCATAGAAAAGTGGCATGCAAAGTTCTTGTGAAGTGGAAGGGAATAAGAAAGTCCATACAAAAATTTGTAGGCATTTATTTACATAGTTAAATACAACTATAAAGGGAATTGTGGTTATATTACTTGGGACACAGACGTACTAGTGAATCAAAACAATTCAGGAATTAAGGAATAGCAGTAAGAATTTTTTATTCCACTTCATTGAGTGAGTATCTAGGAAAGCACTGGAGGATGATGGACAGGATGTTTCTACTTTTAGCTTTCTCTAATTACTTCGAGTTCTAACTGATCCCTTGGATCAGCCCTATAATTTATTTAATATAATTTGTACTGCAGTGATAACTAGATCCCTCCCTTGAGATATGTAAATAAATCTGAAGTTTGTCTGCAGGATTACAAAGAGATTTGAGATTAATTTTTCCATTAAAAGGAGTTTTATGTTGACCCAACATGTTTTTCAGTCTAGTGCTCCAGACATATGATTATCTGACTTGTCATCTACCACCTAGGATCAATACTTGGAAAACTCTATTACTTTTAAGCCTTTAATTTTGCACTGTGAAAGATGTACTACTGTATGGTTCAGAATGGCTTGCACTATGAATCAATTAGTCAACAAAACCCACAGTTTCCTGCTTCATAAACCATAGTCCCATGCATTGATACTGTATTAATCAACTTCTAATCAGGGAAGAATAAATGTTGTGAATACATGAAACTCAAGACTAAAAAGATAAACATAAAAGTAACTTAAAAACCTAAAAGCAATAGAAAAAATACAAATCATAATACTCTTTGATGAGTTAAGATAAGATCCATTTCAGACAGAACTATATATATTAGCCTGAGCTATTTAATGAAAGCAGTATATGATGAGAAAAGATTCCTGGAAGAGTAGGTTAGCGCTCTCACCACAGCTCAGTGCTCTCACCCCACTAAACATTCACACTGTATGCCTAGTGTGAGCCCAGGTTTCTGTCTGGCCTGTGAAAGTTATCAGAACTTCTTCCTCCCTTGGTGTTTATTTTGTTCTGTTATGATACATTTACTGGTGTACAATATCTAGGACTGACCTGCAAATGAGAGACAGTGCCTCACATTGGACAGGTCAACAAAAACAAAACCACCAAGCAAACTCATTACAGACAAACTATTGCTGGCAGTTTCAATGATGGTGGTAAAGTCAGAGAGGTGACAGATTTAGACAACAGGGTCAAGCTTTCATCAGTAAACTCTGATCAAGTGTCAGAAGGTCCCAGATAACCTCCTTGACATCTGAGCAACAGAAACAGTAGGTAAACAAAGCTTTCATCATGCACTTAAATTAGAATAAGTAATAATAAAAGACGATTAAATATATTAGTGAACAGAGCCCACCAAAACCTCTCCTAAAGGTATTTTTGTTTGCATGTAACAGAGCATCCTTTCATTTATATAAAGATATTGTGATCTGATTTATCATAGAATCAAAGAATGGTTTGGGTTTGAAGGGACCTTAAAGATCACCCTGTTCCAATCCCCCTGACATGAGCATGGACACCTCCCACTAGACCAAGTTCCTCAAAGCCCCATCCAACCTGGCCTTGAACACCTCCAGGGATGGGGCATCCACAGCTTCTATGGACAAGCTCTTCCAGTGGTTCACCTCCCTCATAGTAAAGAACTCCTTCCTAATGTCTAATCTAAATCTAAATCATTTACACCATCTTCCTTTTACTACTTTGTCAAGGAAAAACAGCCTGTTCATGTACATATACAAGTAAGAAGGCCATAGTGAGAATGAGGTTTGAATGAGGAATGACGTTTGCTTCTGGAAGAAATTATATCTGTTATAATTGCACTCCCAAGTATATTTTTGAAACCTCTTCAGTGAGGCTGACCATAGACTTCTTTGGGTTATAGCTGAGGACTTTTGGATTTATTTTTTTTCAATCAATTACTTTATTTTAAAAATGCAGTTTATTTAAGTTCTAGGCTTAAACTTGGTTTATTTCACACAGAATAAGTTTAGAAGAAAATATTCCTCGGCTACTTTATAGGACAAATCCTCTATGGCTAGCCCTAATAACAGATTAAGTTTCTGTTCTAAGACATTTTGGTAAGACTGAATATGACAGGTGTAGGTGTAATTATAAGGAAGGTAGCAACACACAATATCCTATGTATTGTATATCACTGCATACAAGTGATACTAATGCTTATGACCTGTTAGTGAGACTTGTTTTGCTGAGTAATAAAATTGTTTTTCTATTTTGTGAGGAAAAAAAAAAAAAAAAAAAAAAGTTGTAGTCAGTCAGATATGCCACCACATATAAAGATAGGTGGTGAAAGGTTGAAGTCTATTAGATGTGAAGTGCCTTCAGAGGCACACAATTTGTCCCCTTGGTTCATTTTGACAGCACTCTCATGATAGCAATCCACAGTTTATTTTATATGCTATACATCTTTATTCCTCTCAGATCATGCACTCTGAAAGTTCTCACCCTGCTGTTATCAGGTAAAAGATATTTGGCTTACCCCAGCCCTTTGGCCTAATGAAGACCCTTTTGTTTTCAGTGAGAAACTGAATTCATATAAGGAATTTTAAGAACATCTCTCAAAAGATGAAACCCACTCATGGAACATTATAGGAAATAATTAATCATTCCACCTCTTGTATACAATCAATAACACTAAAAGACTGTCTTGTCATCTTATCAGGCTACATAGGTTTTAGCAGTTCCTTTATTAAGCCTGGAAAAGAAAGCAAGGAGAGAGGGATTCTTTGAACATCCAAACACTGTGTCACACTGAGTGTGATCCTGACACTGCCCAGGGAACCTGCTATCCTTTGTTTACAGATGGATCTGTGATAACCCGACAGCTCAGATGGAAGGTCACCCTGGAGGACAAGCAGAGGTTTCTTTTCCATCATCCCTGAATCCTGGAAGTAGAGGTTTTGACCACCCTGGGTATCCGGGCTCTCTGTTAAATTCTACTTTTCCTGCTGACAGAAGTATGTGGAATGTGATCAGGAGATACTTTGGCAATTTGTCTTCTATTACAAGAGAGAGGAAGAGGAAAAGGTGAATAAAATTCTATGAAACTACCTGAAGAAAATAATGCAGATATGAAACTTTACAGTTTTCTGACAGTCAGGCCAAAATATATATTTTGAATATATATGTGCTTATATGCACTAGAAGGTGTAAAAAATTGTTAATGCTACCTGTGATACCAGAACTGCACTAACTAGAAGTAATTAATGTTATTAATTAATTAATTAATTAATGCCTTGGGCTTGCAATCTTGCCAGAATCCTGGGCGCACTAATAATTCTTAGTTATTATTGAATTTTATAACTAGTTGAACACTCCTTCCTTCAATATAGACTCAAAATATAGTTTATGGCTACACAAGTTGTATAAATAAATTGCTGCCTTTTATCACTTCCTATCTGTTAGATAATGAATGCTTAAAGTGACACAGGGGAAACAAAATGTAGTCCGTTTGGCTTAAATCCTCAACTTATTAACTTTTGACTTTTTGACATTTATCTGAAAATGTCTTTTATGGTTGTCTTTGGCACGCATCTAATGCATATTTTTTACATTGTCACACTGTCACGTTACATAGTCTTATCAAGAAAACATTAATGTTTGCTTGTTTGTTTGTTTGCTTGTTCCTTTAACACGTTTCATCTCTCCTAGAGTTAACTTTTTCTTCACTTTTGGTCTTTCTAAGGCATACTAGTAGCTATTAAAAGAATTACTGTAGCAAAGGAAAAAGTTATAACATGAAAATTAGTGTGGATAATAAAGCCATAGGTTAATGTATTAGAACAGGTTTGCTAACAACAGCACATAGATTTTGTTACTAGAATACTACTGTCAACATTTTTCTGTCTGTAGTAATTTAGAAGAAATGCTGATGAAAAATTAATGTCTTATTATACTTGTGGACAAAAGGCCCATCTTCCTATCTTTGCGTGAAGGAGGGAATTCAGCTAAGGAATATATATTTATATATATATATTATTAATCAAATAGTTAAATTTATGTTTGATGTAAGGAAAGAGCAGCAGATGTATTAGTTTCTTCAATTTCAGATTATATAAAATTCAAAAAACAACAACATTGCCCAAACATTCCTCTTAAAACAAATCAGAAAGAATCAAGAAGGAAGACTTATTTTACTATGTTTAGAGGTAAATAATTTATTTTTAGAGAAAAGCTTCAAGTTTGTTTTGTTTTGTTTTTTTTTATCAAGGACCAAACAGATGGCATGAATGTACATGATAAAAAAAAAAAAAAAAAAAAAACATGGGTTGTAGCTGAGGAGCTGGGTGTTCCATTTCTTTTCTCTTGTTTCTCTTTTGTTTCAAATATTTTTTTTTCCATGTTACACATAACATGTAACATGTACAAACAGATTCAACATATTAGACCAAGTGTTTGTAATGAGGATAAAATAGTATGAAAGCAATCTTGTCTTGATATTCATGTCCTTGGCAAATATTCCGCTTACCATCATGCCTGAGTCTGCCTTTATTTTATTTTTTATTTTTTTTTACATAGGTGGCTTACCTGATATACTTTTATTTTATGTAACTTGCAGTAGATATTTACAAAATTATTTATCATTAAAGGATAAACATATATGTATTTAGCAAAAAAACTGTGAAAGTTTATACACATTACTGTGTGTAATGATATGGAAGGTTTAAGTCCCAGTTCTAATTGAAACATATGTAATAACATTTCAAAGTTATCATTAAAATAAAGAGAAGTTGGTCAGCAAGAACATGATTCATCTTCCTTAATTTTCAGTACATAAAGCAAAATATGTATTATCAAAATATAGTTTCTACAGGCACTGGAGAGTGACAGCAAATGAAATGTCATCCATTTTAAAATCTTTTTTACTTACAACCTATGCTTCTCAGTATGTTGACTACCTGTGTGGGCACAACAGGTTTTGCAGTAAAACTAATAAATAATAAAAATAACACAGTGTCCATAATTCTAGGAAACATGCATGAGTTCAAAACAACCAAAGTGTAGACAGCTGTTTATCAAGGTCAACATCACTGCACAGTCTTTGGGCTTTGGAGCCAGATTCTTCCACCAGCAACTACATTTGCAATTCCTTGTATGGTATGTTTCTGGTGACATATCAAAGCCTCTGTACAAAACAATGGCAAATTTCCTGTTTTCCATCATCATAGTAACATCCCATTCAAATCCAATAACCGTAATTTCCCTGCCAAAGCATACATCACACAGGCAGTACTTTGAATGGTGAAGTGATTTATTCAAACAGTTGTTTTACACCCATCATATCTCTACTCTCTATCATAAAGACTGAGTTGACCTTCAACTCATTTTAATTTGTGGACCCTGAGGATGTGGGACCTAATGGCAAAGTATTATTCAGCATAGACTTAAGCCATTTCTTTTAAATGTTCTTCGGAACCATAACTGAGGTTTTGATTTGGATAGAGTTTCCCTGTGCTTGAAGGCAGTTCAGCAAAAATATATTACAGCCTAAAACTAAAAATATACAGCTAGAATGGAGTGCCAGATAATTGAATATAACACATAAGAACATTTTTTCTGATCATTGCTTGTATTTTTTATATTTTAAAATTCTGATTGACAAAATTTTAATGCCTGGAGTTCCTGTTTACTAGTCTAGTCATAAGAAAGTATTTTACTGGGATAAACCTTGGGAACCTACTTATTTATTTATTTATTTATTTATTTTTCAGGCACTAGATTTGATACTGTTTCCTCTGATAAAATGTCATTAGCTTAACCTATCTTTCTTCTATTTAATCACTTTCAGAGTCTCATTAGACCAAAAGGAAATAAGCCTTAAAGCTCAAACTACACGCCACATTCAGAGAACACAACAACAACAACAAAAAACCTACAGACTGTATTCTTATTTACAACACAAGATGGTATCTCAGTACCAAAAAATAAAATAAAATAAAATAAAAAAGTTTTAAAAATGGTAGAAATACCCTTTTCAAATGGAAAAATGCATATGATTTCAATGCTATGGCTCCTATTAATCCATACATAATGGGAGTTTTCAAGGATACCACACAAGTGAATTCTTGCCTTACAAGGACTTACACACATTTCATTAATAATAAGCCTGTTTACTTGCAATCTTTTGAAATGATTATAAACACTACAATTACTACAATAAAGAAAAGCATGTATCATTTATTCTACTTGGATAAATAAGTGGGTAGATAGACATAAAACTAATTTTAAAGTTTGACATATCTGAGTAAAACTGGTTATACTATGGGGGAATGCAAGACCCACCCATTTAATGCATTCCTTATTGCAGAACTATACAGAGAACTTATAGAGAAACTCCGGCAACCTCTGAAAATGCATACCCAGGCATTAATGTACAAAATTTAGAGGAACATTTAAATGAGCACCCTGTTTTGAGCTCGTGCCTAAGCCACATAATTTAACAGAGGCCTCCACTGTTTTATAGTTCCCTTGATCTGTTTTTTTTTTTTTTTTTTTTTTTTTTTTTTTTTTTTTTTTTTTTTTTCCCCTTGTTGTCCTTCATTTTTCTCATCTGTTGCTTATGGAACTCTGACAACTGTAAGGAACCTTGGGGCTACTCAATTATTAGAAAAAAAAAATCCTTAGTACTTACCTGACCATGAGAGAGCTCAGGAAGGGTGTATTCAAGGAGAACCATAGTTCCATGTTGTATATATTGAGAAGATATCACAATAACAAAATATATTAGAATTGTCTGATTTCCATGTCTTTTTCTTGTCTTTGTTGTTCTGCTCTACTTACCGTTTTTGTTCCCTCTCACATTGAGATCAACCATCCCCTCAAATTTTATCTTCACTTAATTTCTGAAGAAGGTGGATTTTTTTTTTTACGTTCCCATTAACAATTACACAGGGTCCCTTTGGATGTGCCTAAGCTGCAAAGTCATTTCTCAGCCATCAAAAGAACTGGCAAATCAAAGTCCAAAGTGAAGTTTAAGATCACTGACATATTAATTCTCTCAGTTTGTAGATTTTCAAAATTTAGATATTATGAGCTCTTAATGTTTTTATCTAAACAACTAATTACAAAAGATTTGGTCTTAATAATTTCATGCTTAGAATACCAGGGGTAGGGATGCTTCACACTGAATTTTGATATATTGATTTTTACATTAAGGCATTGATTAATGTTCTTCTTAACTCCTTTTAAAATTATTATTATTAAATTAAGAATAATATTGATAATTTATTTGCTCTGAGCAGTTAGAAAAAAAAAAAAATAAAAGAGGTCTGTTGGTTGTTGCAGTGATGGGGAGATGTTAAAACTTTAAAAATGTATATTGTTTTCAGGTTTAAAAGAAAATATCCCCTCCCCCCCCCCCTCCTAATCACACCCTTATTCAATGTTCCCTACTCCTCTCAATTACTAAGCTTTTCCCAAGCCTCTCTCTGAGGCTTGCTGAGCACCTACTCACTCAGTCTGACACCTTTTTCTCCATTTCTCTATATGGGCTACTTTTGTTTTTCTGTCAGATTCACAACTCTGTCCTAAACAGTATCTTCTTGTAAAGCTCATTCACTCACAGTATGCTTACTGGATGATGACTGCTGTCTACATCCTATGTCCAAAATGCTAGTGTTTCACGAGAGACCTGAAAGATCTTTCAGTTGATTTCAATAGGAAAGACTGTCCAGCTTGTGTAACCCTTCTCGTGTTGAATAATACTTTGGCAGTGACTGCAGAACCCACCAGCATTGAAGTACCACTGACCCATGCAGACTTTTGAGATCTGGTCTGAACCCTGAATATTTTATAGTTAGGATGGAACAAGGCTTTATTGGGAATAAAAGGGGGGTGGGAGGGGTGGGGGTGGGGGGCAGTGGGGGCAGGGGTGGCATGGAGGAGGATGAGGGAACACAACATGTGTGAGAAGGGCAGGTGGCAGAAAAAGCAATGCCAGGAATATATTCACTTTTTTTTTTTTTTTTCCCCTTTTAATAATAATAATAATAAAAACCTCTAAACTCTAACCACATGTAAATTTTTATGTGTGTGACTATATGTGTAAAGGAATCAAGCATTAACTGTTTTCAAATAGGTATTAATAGATCTATTTTCTATTGTAAATTTCAACAGATATAACACTTTTTGAAGAATATTTAATCAATTACAAGAATGATCAGAATATTTCTCTCAATAATTTCAAAATGTGCAAATGACTTTGCTTTAAAAGAGAATTTTCTCAAAACAAATGAAGTGCACTCAGCTATTGTCCTCATGTGTTCTACTAAGATATTACTTCACCACTAAAAGTTCAAGATAGGATTTAGGCACTAGCTGGAGGGCGAGAGAGAAGGCAGGCTAATTTAACAGGACACATCACTGCTGTGTTCTTTAGGGCAGGCATCATTTCATGTACAAGGCAAAATGTAAATAAAAACATGTTACTATGCCACATTACGCAGGAGATCTACGAAGTTTAGAGCCCCAGAATGTTTGGTATTCCTTTTAAGCCTGCAGCTCAAAAAAAAAAAAAAAAAAAAAAAAAAAAAAAAAAAAAAAAAAAGTTCTAAATCCCCCATGTTTATTTGAATAGATGTTGGCAGGATAATTAAATACTCCCTTCAAACATCCTGTTGGAAATATTAAACAGTAATTACCTTCCTCAACTTGCTCCTTTTGTGAGAAGGGGAACCACCTGACTGCCAGCTTTCGTTTGCCCTGACACAGATGCAAAAGCTCTGCTGCCTTTCTGATCTGTTCACACACTTTCTTCCCATGAGAAAGTAAGCACTGAGTGAAACCCGGTATTTTCTCCCAACTTGCACACACAACTGCTGCTTGTTTCAGAAAGATGTTGACTAATTTGAGCAACCTCTCCAAAGGGCTCTCCAAACAGAAATGTCTTTCATAAGTTTCCGGGTCAGCAGCCCTTAGTAACCCAGGATGACTATTCTAGTCCTGGAGGCACTGAAATAGTTCCATATAAATAGAAAGAGTTTCTGTATCACAGTGTTGCCTCAAGCACCCATTCAACACCTCCTTGCACATTAAAATATCTCTCCATGACACAACTTTACACAAAAGAGTGTCTTTGCCCATATGGTGTCTCTATTTGTTGATTTTCGTTAGTCTGATCCTCTCATTTGCTGAAGCATTTATATCTTCTTGTGGGATGAAGCTTTAAATGGTCAGCACAAGTAATGCATACAAAAGCCTTCTTCTCTTCTACTGTTTGCCAGCAGATGCTGACGTCCCCAGTTCTTCGTGAAGTATTTCTATTGCGTGGAGCTATTTGTAAAAGAAAAACAGTATCAGAAGTTTCTACACAACATGGACTTTTCCCTTCCCTTCCCTTCCCTTCCCTTCCCTTCCCTTCCCTTCCCAACAGACTGATTCTACTTCATCGTTATAGCAGCACTTTCCCTTAAGGATTTTGGGTCTTGTCCAATGTTCTTGGAGGTCAACATAATTCTTTTCAGTGACTTCTATGGACTTTTGACATACTGCATGCATTATTTGCTGTATTTGGTACGTATGCATGGCTGCTGTGGTTAGAAAGAATGGCAGACAAGAAGGGTGGGAATGAGGTTCTGCATTTTCAAATTAAGATAACTGTAACTAATGAGTCCAACATTTCTCTCATTCTCCTTTTCCTTTGCATCTAACTCACTAGATTCAATGGAGAGTGAAGGGAGTTTTGCCATTTTGTTCAGTACTGAATCTGGTGTTCATTCATCTTCTAAATATAAGCATTGTAAACAGTTTATAAACCAATATGTAAATTGTTCAACAATCATGAAAAGTTTTATCAATGTACTTTGATTTCCTATGTGCTGATTTTTGAATCAGTATTCAAAGCCTACTATCTAAAGCCTCAGCTTGTTAATAATGAAGTAAGTCAGGCAGGGTGTTCAAACCAGAGGGTATAAGTGCAAGTAGAAACACATCCTTCAGAACGAAAATGTCTTCTCATAAGATTTCAGCACAATTTTTGAAAAACAGCATTTTCCAAAGCATCTAAGAAACAGAATCAGATCATTTGATTATTTCTGTACTAGACATTTGGAAAAACATTTTCTCTTAGAGGGAAGTAGTGAAAATGCCTTTTTTTCTTGTTGTTGTATATTAACTAAGCAGAATCTCTGTTCTAAACTTCCATAACTAAGGACAACTAAGCCCCCAAAAGTCATTCTGTGCCTCACCCGACTAGCTAAAGTGTATTTCTCAATTTTCTTCTGCAGCAACAAAAAATCATGAGTTCGCATAAAGAGCACTGTTTTTAGTTTTATATCATTATCCTCACCATTAAGTTGGACATACAAGTATTACACTGCCATAATAAACGTGTTTGGGTAGGCTCTCCCTCTGGAGGTTTTCAAAAACACCAGATTTTTGCTTTGATCACAGTTCAGGATGAAGTTGTAAGGCTTCTAGTTGTGCCTAGCCATTTGTATCACACCGACATTTTTGATTTTATGATCTTGATCTGAAATACTGCAAACAGATAAACCTTTATCATAGTAAATCCACCAGTTAGCTGATGCTTTTATAGAAATCAAAAAAATGCTTTCCTTGCTTGTTTAAAACTTCTTCCTGCTCTCCAGAAAATATTCTCCAAGTGGGCATGTTCATGTGAGTGACAGAAGTTAATCAGTTTCCACATTAAGTTGCAACAAAATTCCTCTTGATGAAACTAAATAGCATTTGTTTTCAGGAGCAAAGACAAAATAACCAAAATTCAGTGCCATCTTTTTGTTTAATCTGTGTTTCAGAACTATGAAAGAGGAACTGGGTAGCTAGATGGTCAAGTCTCTCGGCAGTAGATTTTAAGGAGGATTGTGAATCTGTCTGTGCAAAAAATAATAATAATAATAATAAAATGAAAATAAAAACTTTTTTATGTTTTAAATTATTCAGTAAAACAAAAAATTCAGGTTAAACCAAAGAAACTTATATATATATATATATATATTACAAAAAGGAAACGCTAAAATCACATTCTTTCATTTGAAATAGAATGCTTCATTCATGTCCAGTAAAATGCTCATTGAGAAAAATCAAGAAAAGGGGATGGATTAATGAGTCTACTTATCTTTGTTACCTCATCCATCTGCAGTTAGAGAATTCACTGGGGTAAGTAACATCCTTCTTCCTCCTATCTCGTAGTGGAGAGTGCTAACTACAAGCCTTACAGCTCCAATTCCTTTTGTTGGACAGGCTAACTTTTGCATGGAACAGTAAAATTTTATTGTGCCAAGCATCAAAGAGGTAATAAAGACTCCATAGCCTGACTGGCTTCCTATAAGACATGCTGGTGCCTGTTGTTCAAATTTCTGCCAGGAATCAATGTCTGTCTTGTCCAAAAAATATTTGGCTATGCTATATAACTAAGGCTTTTGAGAATGAATGAAGGAAACATACCCTACTAACCACCAGCCTGTGTGACTGAACCAGTCATCAGCAAGATGGAAGATAAGAGGTCAAATCCTTTTCTGAAAAGACAAAGCTGAATCTCTTCTCTTGTTTTGTCTCTTTTCCCCAGAGTGGGGGGAGATCAGCAAACATTAATTGTTTCAATTCAGACAAATTTTTCAAAAAGGTTTAGGTTCATTGCAATCATATTTCTGGTGAATATAATGTTGGCAAAATCTAGGTTTTTTAATTGCAAGGTATTGCTGTTGGTTAAGAAATTAAGAAGTTTAGCTGCTTCCTAGCACATAGTATTTAAATAAATAGGATACCTTATAGGTCTTACAGACAAAAATAATTGATGTAACAACCAAGAAGTAATTAGTAAGCCATTGTTAAACATTTATCTGTTGCAGTCTGAAATAGCTATAACAACTAAAATGTCATGATTTTCTGTATTTTGACAAGCTTTTAAAAGCTTCTTGCCTTTGAGTTAGGATGTAGAGTCAGAAGTATGTCTATCAGAGGTATATCATAAAATTCAGAATCATCACTAAAATGTCTGTTTTGCAATATAGAGTGGCACAACACAGAAAATATGAGTGGGACTTCTGAAATGGTTTTAAATACTTCCAAATACTTTCCTTGTTAGAAAGGAAAATGTTAGAAGGGATTATAAAGATTAAGAGAAGATCAAGCAGGAAAGTGTAGTGTGATAGTATTCAAGAAGTAGGTGATAACAGCAGGGTTTATATTACTGGTTCTGTATAAAAGAGATTTGTGTGATGATGAAGACTCTGACAGACTTTCTATCGTGTAAAAAAATGAAAACATAACCTGAGTAATAACATTTGAAAAAATGTTGAAGAGCATAAAAAAGAATGGAAACAATATCTTTTCATGGAACATTTAGCCAAGTAGTATGTTTTTTGCCCTTGAGATCATCAAAGCAAACACCACTGCTGATTTTAAGAAAAATCTTGATAACTTTATTATGCATAGTATTACTTGTATTTTAATATGCACTTTAAGATAATAATGAAGATAAAACAATATTGTGCTTGTGGCTTAAACTGATTTTTAGCAGCCTCAAGAAGGGAAATTTTGCTAGTGATAATGTATCAAATAGTTACTTAATTGTATTTCTTTTATTCTTCTGAAACACTTGGGGTGGGCTACTAGTTTAAGGGAAAAAATGTTGCTTTATTCCTTACAGTTTTCTTTACTTCAGTGAGACTATTTATATTATTTGTTTAAATATAGCCTAGAACCTTAGATCCCAAACTATTTACTAAGGATTTATATTTGTATTAAGACTTTGGAGGGACTGCCACCATTTGTTTGTCTTCACTGAGGACTGTTATTCCCACTGCAAGATTTGTCTCACCTGTCATTAGCAATCTGAAATTTAGGGAGCTATTCATAAGTAGTTGTTAAATCTCCTCCTATAATCAATGGTAAAGAATATCCACTTTCAGAGTGATGCAGCCCATTTTAAGAGAGATATGCAATACATAAGGGATGCATTGCCCTCTGGGTGAACCTCACTGATTTACAGATGCCTCACTTGCCAGCTACCTAGCAAGTCACTGATTGGCTTAACAGCATGTGTCCTTAGTGGAGAGTTGTGCCAGGCCATTGGTGGGACAACAAAGATGGTGTCAGTACCATGTACCCAATGGCATTAGAAGAATGACAGGCATATAAAAGGCCTGGACCGTGGTTAAAAGAACATCGAATAATACCAGAATAAGTATTACTGTAGTAATTATTATAGGCAGTCCTTATCTCCCTTGTCCTGAATAGTAGACATGAATTCCAAAGGGACATTGACCTCTCCTAGTTTAATCTCTTGCATAAAACAGATTCTAGCACTGAGGAACAGAAGGCAGGATGGACCATTTACTTCTTCCCAGAAGGCAGGAATCAAAGAGAACTCTTTCTGAACCAGAAGAGGCTACAGATCTTCTACTTCATGCTCTCCCTAAACACCAAAATACATCAGGATCGTGTACTAAGTTTAAGACCCCTTTAACCACGTTTGGCTGCAAGTTACCTGGTTAAAGCACAACACTGGGAAGATTATCTGAGCTCAAACTAAAATCTTCAAAAGTTAAAGAATGCAATTCTTCTCCTTTCCCCACTTCTAACTGCACTGCTAGGAAAGTGCTCTTCATTTGAATTAGTCAAGATTCAGCTTCCAGCTGTTAACTTCCAGGAAGGCTATTGTGGTTTCTCCCTTAGAAAAAAAGAGCCATTTAAATTTAGTGGTTTTTTGTTTGTTTGTTTGTTTGTTTGTTTGTTTTGTCTCTCCATTGTTATCAAACCACCACTTAGTAGTCTTTTTCACAAGGGGTGTGTCAATACCAACTTCAATGGGAACAGGATTGAGTTGTTAATTTCAGACCAGTCACTGAAAATATTTTTCTTATCAGCAGTTTTGCTCCATCACATGCACAGGTTAGCTTATTATTGTTGGGCTGCTCACATGCTGGGCTGTGGATTGACACAGTTTGTTTTTGTTTTGGAGAAGAAAGGAGTTATGAAGCATTTGGGGATGGGGGGCCCCCCATGCAAAGTATAGAATAAATTTCTTAAGCAGAAAGGAAGAAAAAAAAAATTAAATCTGCGTACAGTAGGAGCATCCTTTTTTATGTCTATGCTTTATCTGATTTCACCTGAGCCAAACAATTCAGAATGGTGAACCAGTATTTATCTTTGGAAAACACTTATTAAGTCACGTATTTAAAAATAAGTCTGTTTCACTGTTTTTAAGTTTGTAAACACTGACTTGAATTGTGCCTAAATGTGCCTAGCTGGCACATCAGAGATAACCAGAAATGATACTTCTGACTCTAGTTAGCAGATAAATGGCAGATTATTAAATATGATCTTTACTACAAAGGAGTTAATGCCTCCTGGAAAAGGAACTAGACACTCATTTAGAGCTCAGGAGTCCCATTCTTTTTTGCTTTACATTGGGATGGCAATTAATAAACTGCTAGCTTTTCACACATTATAACAAATTACTTTCTTCCAAGCTAAATTAAAGGTAATATTTCTGTTAATGACACTTTATAGGTGCCTAATTTAACCAGTGTGAGAATGATGACCTTAAAGCATTCATGTAAAGATTTAAACAGGAGAAAATGAGACTGCTATAATACTTGATTTCATTCCAGTCTTTTCTGCTGCCACACATTCAAAATCCATTCAAGCATTTTTATAACTATGCAAGTGTTATGTGATTTATATATATATATATGTGTGTGTGTGTTTATATACATATATATATGTTTGGTTTTGTTTTCTGGGAGAGGAAATGTCTTTTTCCTTTTGCTTTTCTTATAGTACTTAGTCCATATTTATTTCTTTGGTAGGATGAACACCTAATCCTACAGAATGAGAGAACAAGGTGAGGGAGCTGGACATCCTGTTGATTCAGCTCAGTTCCCACACTGCAATCTACAGAAACCATCTGGATAAGATTGCAAAACAAAGCATTACCTTACAAGCCATATCTTCCCATCAATTCTAAAGTCTAACCTCTGTGAAATGAATTGTACAGACTGATGAGACGCACCAGCAGTATTAGCGGTAGCTGTGTTGACAGCATCACCTGAGACAGCTGTCTTTCAGGCTTTGGACGGAATATACACAGGGGAACAAAACCAGGTGAAACTTCTGGCAATTCCATGAAAATCTGTTATGCTCAGAAGCACGTATATGAGAAATGCAGCATGAGATCAATGCACTGATCAGTGAAATTAAGAAGTTACGTTTTAGAGCAGTTCCATGACAATTATTTTGATGGGGTAACATTCCAGATTTTGATTTATTATTATCATTATAACAATATAATTATAGTGGATACCTACTACACCTATTACATTATAGTAGCAATATAATTATAGTGGACGCCTTCCAGGTTCCAAGCCAGCATGGCAGGGGAGTTGGAATTAGATGATCTTCAAGGACCCTTCTGACCCAAATCATTCTGTGATTCTATGATTATTATTATTTTGTTATCAAATTCCAAAGAATTTTTATTTACCTATAATGTCAGTATAATAACCCAGGGCAGGACAACAATAGTTAAAGTATGAAGATCTCTTTTTATTTAACTTCATAGGGACACATGATCAGGTAAAGCAGAATAAACAAAAGGAATACTGGAGCACACAGGAGAAATGAGACATCGACAAACAGATCCCCTTGGCGAGCTGGAAGGAAAGAGAATTAGTTTATTCTGTTCCCTTTATACCTTCACTGGATGTAAGGTTTTATCCAAATATTTGTTATGCTTTTTCCTTACAAGAATACCTGTTCTATGTTCCCTTCCCATGTTTGTATTACTGGATTTTTAAGATTCTAAGGATATATAATCAATTATTATTTGCATGGCTGGAAGTAAATGTGGGCAGAAAAGATTACCAGATTCTAACAGGGCAATATAATTAGTTCAGTGAATATTTATATGCTGAAACTACTCGCTACTGCATCATCCTTCTATGAATTATTTTGAGAATTAAGAAAGGTTTTTTTTTAACTTTGCTGCCATCATTAGAAGTAAAGGCAATCCAGCAAAGTGGTGCAGGATTCTGGTATGGAATGTAAAGAAAGATTAAAAGGAAACTCCTTGATTTATTCAAAGATTCAAGATTTCACTGGGCACCTGTTTCTAGAAGAAAGCAATATTTATTACAGTTTTGTCAGTTTGCTTGAGTACCTTGCCTTATGTTTTCGTAAGAAGTAGAAAAGTAGAAAAAGAAGGAAAATGAAATAACCCTCCCCCCCGACACCAGTTCTAGAACAGACTGAAATGCCTCAGCTCTGTTCATGATGATTTCAGTGACAATGCCTAGCTAGCAGAGGTCTTCTTGAAATGGCACATAACTCACAAATTGGGCAAACAGAGCAGTTTGTTTTTAATGTAATCATGAAAAAAAGTCCCATAGTTGTAAAATTTTGATGGAAGAGTAGATGTAGATAGAAACTTGCAAAAAGATCTCAAACATTTGGATCCTGGATTTTGGACTGATCTCCCTCTGGCAAAGGGAGCCAATGACAAAGTCCAGAACATGTAACTGTTCTGACAGAAAAGTCAAGAATTTATGTAGAATTGTATAATTTATTGTACGGTGCTAAAAATAAAATAAAATAAAATAAATAAAGTAAAAAACTATATATACTCTGCTTGTTTTAGTTTTCTAAGACTCTTACATAATTTAAAGAAGTTAGTAAATTAGTCTAATCTATAGATATCCCCCCTTTCAGATCAAGAATCAGAAACTTATTTACCTATGGAAACAAGAGCCAAATAATCCCTTGGATCATGTGAGCTGCTTGTCTTTTTATCTCCCTTCATCACCCCAAACATTTAAACTTAGGCATGAACTTGAACTAAATCTATTACTTAGTAAGGGATTAAAAAAATAAAATCTGAAATTCCTGTAAAAATGATGAAAATATGTAGCTGGATACACTTTGTATTAATTCCTCGCTAGGGAAAAGGACTTAGTCTGACAGTGAAATGTTTAACTTTAATAAGAGTTCCATTTGGAGTCTGTGCTTTATTACACATCAGAATTGTCATTCTGCACTCTAGATTTCTTTCCTTGGGAATATAACAGTGTGAGAGCACCAAATGAATTTTTCCTGCAGTTGGTGAAGACATTTTCCCTTCTTTTTTTCATCCCTTGCCTCTTGCCTATCTTTAAGCTATTTTGACCTCTCCAGTATCTACTCAAGGTAAGGTCATGCAGAAGCTTTAGTACTGTTCTTTCAAAGTCATTTAGCCATGTGATAGAATACCTAGAAACAAAGCTTCACTGTTTCCAGTGCCCGGGAAACAGTTTGCTTTGGTTTGGAACCATTTCTCGGAATAAACTGAATGAAACCATGTGATCAATTACATTCTAAATACTCAAAATTTTGTATAAACTACAGACTACTATTGCTTCAGAAGTATATTTTGGGGTCAACAGAAAAAAAGAAAGAAAGAAAAAAGTAAAAGTAAATTCACAGTCTGGGTCCTGAGCATGAGTCTGTGATTCATATGCAAATGGTGGATCGAATTAATTACATTTAGTTGTAGCCATCTCAAGTCATCTGCTTCAGGTGTATATAGACACACATATATTTGTAAGATCAGTAGTTTAAAACTTATAAACAAACAAACAAACAAATAAAAGAGATGTTTGGGGTGTGATTCCCATTTCCCATTTAGAAATCAAAGAGGTCTTTGCTAAAATGTATTGCCCCCTATACACATGGATTGAATTCCTGTGTCTCTCCAAAAGTTGAAAAGGGAGGCTACATTTTCTTCTCAGATGTAAATGTAGACATTTCTACATTTAAGCAGATAAATGTCATGTCAAGGCTCTCATCTTCATGGGCTCTTCCTTATAACTATAAAAATTAGGATTGTTTCATGGCATTCCCGATTCACTTCTTTTTTACCCCAGCATCTCTAGTTCTCTGTGGATATAGTTTTTTTGTTTGTTTGTTTTTGTTTTTCAAAGAAAGCAAGAAGATATTAGCTCCAGTTCCTGTCCCAGGGCCAGACATTTTTTCCCTCTTTTCCATAAAGATTTTTATGGAAATGTGATGTCTCCTGCCCAAAAATATGATCTAGGGAGACCCTAGGAGATATACTACTAGTAATAGAGAATGTTATCGCCCACCCTGGAAAAGACTTTTTCTTAAATTCATTCTCCCTTTCGCTTTGAACATGGAAACCTGAGAAGTTGCTTTGTCTGCCTACAAGTCCTTATTCCTCATTAGATCAACCCATGTATTGCACAAAGCAACTGGGAAAACAACCTGTCCTTTAACGTATTGAAAAGACATTATTTTCCTCCCCAAAAGTATCATATTTTTAAAATGCCCTCAAAATAGCACCTATTCTATTGTGCTAGCTTATGAATATATGAAATTAAAGACCAACTGCAGTGGTTAGTTTTAGAATCTTTACATACACAAACTAGATGTTTTCCTAATTCACAGGGAAGTATTTTTGTAACTAAATACTACTTTAATAAGTCATCTGGTTCAGGTCTAGAAAGTGCAGTTGGAACTGTCAGCTAATGCTACTTAAGAGCACTTGAAGGTTCAATGGATTATTCAAAAAGGCACTGAATTCTTGCTGAAGAAACTTGTTCATGACTCCCATCTAATTTTTCAGAAATAAAGTTTACAGAATTCAGCAGTCTTTTTCTCTAAGTGCATAGTTGACACTGTTAAAGTTAGAAATGTAGTCTGAGAGTTTTTTTGTTGTTGTTTAAAGGATACTCAACTGTATACTCAGGCTGTGTCCCTGGGACCAAAGCAGACAGTCTTAGATGTTTAAATGCATTCCTGACATAGCACTGGCAATTGCAAACGTTCACTTAAGAAGGTCTATGAATTTCAGAATCTGCTAGAGCAATACAAATGTCCAGTCTTCAAAGGGGCTAAAAGTGCCTCTAGACAAGTGAATTGAATGTGCCTGATACCATTTTCTAGTCCTGAGACCAAATGACACAGAATGGTCTACATTCATACAGTTAAAACTAATTGCCCTTTTAAATGCTGTTTTCACGCCCCCAGATACTCAGTGGCTATGGTCTTTGGGCCTACTCTAACTCCCCAGTTATTAAGGATATGACTAGTATGCCCAGGTGAAATATCTGGTTGTTCTTACTAACATTATGGGACAGATTTCAGTATTCATAAACCCACCTTTAATTTACACTGAAGACACAACTACAGATCTTTCTAGGGCAGAGCTTGGGCAGCCTGGGCTTGTTAACTCCACTTTTCATAGTTAAGGGGAGGTTTACATTCTTCCTTATTAGTATGGGTAGCATCTGTGATCTGACAAGTAAGCATTTTATGAATACAATTAATAAATTAAGATCCAACATGTTCACAACACAATGTAGCATTAATGAATAATGTCTTCCAGGAGAAAAGAAGACTACGAAGTAAAATTACTGGGGGGGGGAGGGGGGGGGGGAGGGAGGGGGGGAAGGATCTATTTCTTTCTCTTTTTACCCCTTTCCCCTTTGTGTTGTACTATCTCAATATCAGTATAAATTCATTTTCATGTCCTAGTGTAATTTTACTTCATACATTTCATAATGACTTGCTACATTTTTATTACAGAGGTTCAGGTGTTGACTTTGAACTATTTTCATATATATTGGCATGTTGCCTTCCATTTTATCCATCCAGTGGAAGAGAGGTATGGTCTCACATGACCGGGGTATTCACAAAGATTTCTATAGCCCTCAGGAAGCCAGGTCTCTTGAATATATTAGGCAAGGACAAACATATAGACTTTTCCTCTTCTAAACAACTGATTTTGTTTTCCTCAAATTTATTACATTTAAAAACATTTTGTAATAACATTCAAGAACTATATCAGTTGCATTAGATGATCACAGTGGTTTATTCTAGGTTCAAAATTAAAGAGTCTTTGAGATAGAGCACTAAGAGAATCTGGAAGAAAAATTATGCTGTCCTCCCCCAGCAGAGGTAAATCTACATTACAATCAATGGTGTGATTCAGCAGAGGAAGGCAAATAATCTGCTTTGACTAGCAGCAGAAAAAGCATTACACAGCAAAGTCTTGTTTCCACAGACATGGAGGTTTCCTGGGGTGGAAGGTGGATACTTAGAAAAATCTACCTTTACAAAGAGAGATTAGTATTCTATTGTTTTAGAATATATATATATTTAGCCTTAATATATATGTATATATATTAAGTCTCAGAAAAGAGGTTGGTTTCTATTGTTTACAACATTATTTTCATAAAAGACAAAATAATTTCATACTGTGACAGAGGAAGACAAAAAGTAATGCCAAAAGGCCAAAAGTTATTCCTAGATATATAGTCAGGGGAAGAGGTTCTGCTGTTTGTTACCTGTGCAAATCTACTTGTCTACACTTTCCAGTTCTCTTGAATTTACAGTTTTAAATGGATGATGTTGAACTGTGCAGAATTCAAAGAAAAGCTGAGGGTGAAAGCTATGTATTGTTGTGGAAAGCTTCAGAGAACTAATTAAATTCCAGAGGTGGTGATGACTTGTTTGGACACTCTGTCATGGGAAGCTCCAAATTGATAATGACGGCTATAAAACAACATTTAAAAACAACACAAAGGTTTGAAATTAATTCAGGTTACATTCAGAAAATAAATAAAAGCCTTTTTTATTTTATTTATTTATTAGCTATGCATGTAATTGTTGTAACTGAATTATTGAATGGCAACAGTGGATTGCCCGTCACTAGTATTTCATGAAGTATCAATTTTTTGTTGTTGTTGTTTGTTTATTTGATTATTTGTGTTCCCTTAGTTTCTCACAGGACCTAATCTGATATTTGTTCTTTCTCACTTCATGTTTCATGATTTATGAAAAATCACTTAACAGTCAAACAAAACTCAGTTATTCACTATATTGTTGCAAAAGTTCTTAGAGTGCATTCAGTGATGGAGTATCTGCATCTTTTGTTGAAAATGTATCTTTAAGTCTCATTTTCCTTTAATTTGTATTCATGCCAATTTGAATATAGTAAAAACAGATGTTAAAGGGCTGGAATTTGTGTTTGATGTGAAAACGGGCCAAAAATTCTCCTAACAATGAAAATGGCATTCATTAATATTTGCCAAAATTGTTGACCTACACTTGCTACTGTTTGACTCAATTTATTAATAACTGACAAGCACTCTAGCAAGGTTTTTTTGGCAAGAATGAAACAAAGGAAATGAGCCAGAACAAGTGTAATCAAGAAATGTAAATAAACTTTAGGATAAAAACATGGTACGTTTGAACTTAGTGTGAAATATTGTCAGTTTCCTCCAGGAACTCTGCAGGTGGAGGAAGAAACGCCAAGATCTTCTGTGGAAAGGCAGGAAAAAGAAAGACAGGTCTTCACAGGGAAACAATGGGATCATCTCACCCACTCTATCAAGCTCATGTCATTCCAAATGGCTCAGCACTGTGTTCTGACATTTAGAAGTTACAGACTTTCTTCTGCATTTTCAATTAAAAGGATTTTAGACTCTAGTACATGGAGTTCTGCAGACAGTTTTGCAGTGATTTCATTTAAATGTCCCTGTGACGACTTTGTGGGACTCAGCCTTTAGTGACTTCATTTAAAGGCAAAGATGTTGCAAGAGGAGAGGGCTGGGTCCTTAGCCCAAGGCATGAACTATTCTTATTCACCATGATTTGGTCCAGATTTACAAAGATCTGGAAACACTCCCTGACAGCTTGTTGGTCTCATACTCATCTACCTGAATTTCTTACGATTCTGCAAGTGCAGAAATCCTGAATTTTTGAAGCCTGTGTTAATGTACAAAGAGTTTTGTAGCTGGTAGCTAGCTGTAGTCAGTTCTCTGGCTGTTGTAGTCTTTAACTTACTTTAATTTGTAACTTTTCCTACAACTGAATGATATCACTCCAAAGTCCTCCTCTGCCCATGACTTACATCTCTCACTCCCTTTTGATCTGGAGAGTTGGCTTGTGATGTACAACCTGGTAACAGCTAGCTCAAAAATTCAATGCAAATGACAGGTGCCAACCCACCTGGGTTTTTGTGCTTGTGATGAACTGATTAATATAAGACCTGTTCATAAACTCACACTTCTGAGTAGCTGGGCCAGCAACATCTCTGACTTCAGCGTCATTCTCTCTGTAGATAACACAACATGGAAAGGGTCCCAAAGAAGTTTTGTGGGTGTCATAGTGGAACCCATTAAAAAATAGCCTGATATTCTTTAACATCTTCTCTGCTCATCATGTTTATAGTACTAAATAAAATGGGCCGACTCTTTTCCTGAGGTCAGCTAACGTGGCATAACTCAAATTCCTATTCTCTCATCGTCACCCCAAAAAGGAGGCCATATCCAAGTACCTTCTGGGACAGACATGCCCCAAACCAAGGCACTGTGGAGGAATGCTTATTGGTCTTCTTCAAACTCTGCCAGAAGCTCTTTCTTTGATGTATATGGATCAAACACATCCCATCTTGAATCACCTGTGGCTCTAACAGGCAGTAGAATAGAGCTAGTGCAGCTCTTGCAAACACACAAGGGCACAGTGTGCAACATGGATAAAAATTCAGTGTAAGGATGCCACTGTAAGGATGTGTTTCAGCAAACAAATTCATACGCATTCAGATATTAATTTGTTTGCTGGTATCCCAGCTCTGACTTCATTCTGGACCATTTCAAAAGTACAGATAATTTATCAAGTTCATTTTGGTTATTGGAGGAATGTAGAGAGGTAACACTGAATGTGAACACCAATTCACAGCTGTTCCAGGCAGACAGTCAAATAGGGATAGCAAAGTGATTCCTACAGCATGTGTCTTTTGGAGCTCCTCCACTATAAATATTTCTTACAGTGCAATGAGAAAGAATTTTAAAAAACCACTGAAGTTAAAACATATACTCTACAACAGACTGATATTGAGATTAGAATTAAGGAAAGTTGGAAACTATAATCATTTAAACATAATTTATAAGCCTAATTTCCTGCATGTCACTCCCAGATAATAAATACTTTTCTTTTGGCTTGGAAAAGCTGTGGAAAAAAAAAAAAAAAAAAAAAAAAAAAAAAAAAAAGTTAATTTAACGTTCATTAGTTTATTTTTAGTAGCTTAAGATCTGAGGGATTTGAAAACATTTCCCTTTTCTAATAGAACATGCCTTCCTGTATACCAAGGATGTCCACTGACCTCACTCCCTCCTGGAAGGTGCCACTGATCCATGACAGAAATCCTGTGAGGACTTTGAAAGCTAAATAGGAACCAGAAAAAAAGTATTATCATGCTTAGCTGATTATAACATTGGAAATAAAGTTCAACTGTGAGTTTGGGGGGGGGGGGGGGGAGGGAGAGAAGGAGTAGTGCCTGAAACAAACAAGCACTTCCTGTGTTTGCCTGGAAGAAGCCAATCTTCCCTCTGCTTATATAATAAGAACATTACTAGCTAATTTGTCAGTAGCTGAAAGGGATTTCTGTTTTTAGCTCTGGATCTGTGGTAACTGTTTTGTTTTAAAGAAAATTAAATGGGAACATACAGCTAAAAAACCGTTGAGCCATAATTGAAGTGCATTAATGGTAATTACTTCTTTCTTTCACTCATCATTTTGACAGAGAAATCCATTACTCCTCCATTTCCATGTTTCCACAAATTACTCTTCCCTGTGGATGTACAGTGACTGAAGGAAATCATGGCTTTGTTCTATAAATTTCTCTTCCTTGCAGTCCTGTTCTGCTAGCATTCTCTAGGAATAGAACCAAAAATACCAATAAAATGAAAAAAAAAAAAAAAAAGTTTACTACTTTGATAGCAATAAAAGGAAAACAAGCATCAAGTACTGAAGTGAATGCCAGTTACTGGGAGATGTAACATGCTTGGTTTTGCTTATGGCCATATATTAATAGTGTTAATTTATTTCAAACTGCTTGTCTTGCTAGTGAGATACATCTTCCTGAGAAGGTAATTTTATCAGGTAAGAACCTTTCATGGGTCCTATCAGTTTGAAACACAGCATTTTCATTTCTTTGCTCAAGACCTTTTCAAATGTGTTCTGGCAGTCAAGGAAACTGAATTACCCCCATAGATCCAAGACAGTCCCTTCACTTCTTGATTGATGAACTTTAGTGGACTCTTATAAGAAAACGCTTATAAAAGTTTTAGAAAAGCTCTCTATTCAGACCTGTTTTGTAGATAGAAGGAATCTGTAACCAAAACAGTTTTCCCTGCACTGTGGCTGAGATTAAATGAGAAGAATCTTACATGAGAACTAACTGGACATTTTGTTTTGAAGTGGCTCTCAGGATATGAGCACTGCCACTTGGAGACATTTCCACTCTTGTGTCAGAGAATAAATATGGCAGAAGCCAAAAGCTACTTTTTCATTTGCATTTGAGGTTGCTTTAAAAAGTTTTGTATTAAGTATTAAGGTAGCAATAAAATGACAACTATTTCTGAAGTCATTGCATAAAGAAGTAGATTAACTATAAAAGATATTTTGGGGATATTCATTCATTTATTAATTTAATTAAGCAAGTATTTAAATGTTTTATTCACTTTATTAATTTATTTAAAGATAATCAAAAAACTTTAAAATTAAAAATATTATTTATAATAATATCACTTCAAAACTTCATATGACCATTCCCTTAGCTTTTTCTAAGCCTGTAGTGAAGAGCTCCAGAAGGCAGAGGTCTTCCCTTTGCCACGGATTTTCCTTTATTTTTACATATTTTAGCAATGCCAATTTTACAATGACAAATAGGAGGTGTTCACTTTATGTCATCAAAGGTAGAATGTGTTTGTTCCTATACCTAAGTTTTGGTTATATAGTTCCATAATTTGTCATCTGGATATTAACTGTAGATAGAAGATGGAAAACAGATATATAGACAGACACAAAGAGGCATTCTGAATAACAAAAGTGAGGCTGAGATTTTTGGATGCTTATTTGATGAGTTTTATTTTACTTGAGTAGGAAATAAATGTTTAAGACTGGTGCAAAATGTGTCACTTAGTTATTAAGGTACAGTTTATATGCTTGTTCTTAATCTTCCTGTTGTAAGAGACAATTCTTTGATTTTTACTATCTGAAACTGACCGTCTTGCACAACCAATTTTAGTTGTGAAGTATTTCCCTGTAAGCGTCTACAAAGATTGGCACTATATGTTACTGGTGAAGTAATATTGATATATTTATTTATATTTATATTTATTTATATTATGTTTATATTTATTAATTTATTTATATTTATTTAATGCAGCTCAATAATTGCATCCATGTTGACTCAGAGAACAGATACATAACTATCATTTCACTTTCCTCTTGTTTCTTTTTTTTTTCCTTTCAATACAGATGACCGATATTATCGGATGCTTTCTATCAAGATAATTCTCTCTTTCCACAGGTCTCCTACACACCTGGTTCAGGAGCTCTGAACTGTTCAGCTAGATCAGACATCTACTTTCAGCTGCTGTTACCAGAGGTGGAAAAAACTGTGAGCCAAAATGTGGACCACGTAGTTGCCTGCTACAAGGTTACATCACTTCACACTGGTGAATGTGCCAGACTAGACTCTATCAGTAAATGTTCAATTACTTTTAGTACAGGTTTGTTTCAGTGTATAAAAGTGTAACTAGATAGATGTTTTGTACCTTATCTTTGTACCTTTTCTTAGTATCTTATCTTTGGGTCCACACATGGGTTTAAGCATGTGTTTTGTGTGCATTGCTGTTCTCACATACACATCAACATTGTTGTTGTATCTACAGTAAAAGAGCAAATGGTAACAGATGGCTGAATTCATTCATCTTCAATTTCTCTCTTAAAAATTGAGCTCTTGTATAGAGGAAGCCAGTTGCCCTACATGAATTGTCGGATTAACACAATTGTATTGCTTTGGGGAGCTGTGTCTTGGAGATTAACAGTTTGTTGAGAGCTTTCCTATGTAAACCTGGTAGGTGATCCAGGGCATAAGCACAGTGTGGGTGGCACTACAGCACCTGAGTCCTCCTGAAAAGTTAGACCCTGAAAAACCTTGAAATGTGTTTTAGCAGTTCAGGTGCTAAAACCTAACCTGAGGTTATTTAGTTCCAAAAGTGACAAGGGTATTTGCAAATTCTTAAGGGAAACAAGGGAAATTGCATCAAGGGAAGATGCACTAAATCCAAATCTTGGTGTTTTGTTGTTGTTGTTTTTGTTGCTGTTTGTTTGCTGTTTTGAGGGTGGTAGTGGTGGTGGTGCTTTTTTTTGGTAACTCCTCTGAACGTCGTTCAAAATATTTTGGTATCTAAATGTTTCTGTATATCTGACTACAAATTTCTAAAGTTTGTTCTCCCAGTAACAATGGCAAAGTTAATGATTTAGTGGAGCTTGACTAAGCCATCACACAGTAAGTATCCCGTTTCCCAAATGTACATACCAGGAAGGACATGTTTCTTTCTTGTGACATATAATAAAGATGATTTTCTTGCTTTAAGAGAGAAACATTTTTAATATTTATATGTATATTCACAGATATAAATAGAGATGTGATTCTATCATAAATTTCCTCTTTTACATTGTGCCTCCTTGTCTTACACATCCTTTTCCTCACCTACTGCAGTTCCTACAGGAAACAATTTTCCTCCCACAGTCACCCACACTCCTTCTGTCCCACCAAACAATGCAAGCTGGATTACACAATTACATGAATCAATCAGATAAATAAATAAATAAATAAACTGCAACTTTTTTTTTTGGTTTCTGTGTACACAGAACAATGTATACTGACTGCAGCTGAGTGAGAAGGGACAAAAAAAAATGTGTCTCCTTACACCCTCCAGGGCTTAGCAAGGGTACCACAAATACTCTCAGATGTTTATGTCTGTCAGTTTCAGAGGACTTGCCTCTTCCAGGTAAAAATCACCAGAGATTACTGAACATCTGAGACCTAAGGATGCTGCTGTGTAATTTCAATGCCATGATGTAATAATTTCATATTTTTTTTCTGAGCTCAGTCATGTAAAGTAACTACTGATGCCTATTGATTTACATTGGTGGCTCTTAAAGACAAGGTCTACTCCTTGTTTATGGGTCTGTATAGGTCACTGAACTGCAAAAAAGAGTTCAGTGCCTCCTTCACACACTGTCTCTGACCACTCTCTGATCATCATTTCCTCTGCCATCCAATCTTTTATCTACTTTTATCTACTCATCTCTGGTTTTATATGAAGACTACATGCTGTTAGGACAAGTCTTGTCCTAGGTTGTGTATCATATAATACATTAAGTTCAAATCCTTGACTGGAGGTACTCTCATGCCTTTGGTATATAGCTCAGTAAAATAACCCTATTAGCATCACAGACTTAGTAGACAGAAAGAGATGAGGTTTGTTATGAAACTCTAGAACTGCAGTGGTTTTCAGGTTTGCAAGGGAACCCAGATATTTAGCAGGCTTTTGCTCTGTGTGCAGCACCTGTAATATAACACTGGGAGGCTAGTTAAACTGACAGTGAGTACTAAGGAAAATTTTCAAATACGTGGAAGATTTTTAAGTATGAGGTCAAGTCCCAAACAGGAGGAAAATACATGGTAGACTGTCAGCATTGTAAAACTATCAGCTCATGCAACACAAATGTCATATTAGTGCATTTTTGACTGTTCAGATAAAAGAGAAAAAAATATTCTCCTTCCCACCCTCTCTATATTAAGAGCTGAGAAAAACTAAATTCCTTGGTCCACAGGAAAAATAAAATCTTAGTTCTGGCACCAAAACTGTCTTAATTATACTTTACACTTGACAACTATTTCCTTACAATCTAAACCTCTGCTCCAAATCCCATAAGCACTCTAGTATAAAAATGAAGCTGATTTAATGATCCAAGTGTGTTTTGTTCCCCAGCACAAGATGAATAAAATTTAGTGTTCCTGGAGGTCAAAACCCATACATTGTAGCAGACTTCTTGTAAATCTTTTAGATAAGTTTAGGATGGCTGCTGTTATTTTTGTAACCTTCCTTTGAACCATAACTTCCTCATCAGGTACTTCATATTCTACCTTGTAGACACAAACCCCCTCAAAACCAAGTTATTTCTTTCAGCTCTTTTACAGTACAAAGCAGCTATCCAGCAGTCCCTAGGGTCAAGCAATAATGCTACCTTTTGCATCAGTTCTTCAGAAGACAGAGCTCGTCCCTTATCATTTTTCATACCAAATTGACAGAATCTACCTGAAGAAGCCACAGGCTGAAGCTTATTTCAAATGAGGGCACAGGGGCACACACTGATTGGCTGCCAGCACAGCTGCAACCTGAAATAAAGCCATAGAATCATAGCTTCCATTAGACAGCTAACACAATGTTCAGGGCAGAAAGCTAAGTTTTAACATAAGTAGAGGACCGAAGAGCACACTTTAAAAAGAAGCTGAAAACTAGAGTTTCCAAAAGAGATCTATTAAAGCTTCACTGCAATTTTGTGCATGTAATTTTGTGGCTGATACTTTTGCAGTCTATGTGAATATGTATGTTGGGTATTTAAAAGGCTGGATAATAACTAGGTAACCATCTTACTACTGGGAGATTTAAGTTATCCATTTTTCCCAGCTGGAGGCCACGGAACTATCTAATTATAATTTCATATTGTGCAGAAATCATCATTACATTATCCACTCATAAACTAATGTTGTAATCTGGGCAGCTCTTTCTTCCTTTTTCTCTTTTTGGGGTAGGGAGAAGGGGAAATGGGGTGCAGATGATTAATATTTTTAGACAGTCTATATCACTCCCTTCATAAAAACAGTTGCAAGAACATTAACCAGAACAAATTAACCAGGTCCATTATTCCAGTCCAGAACAAAAGGCTTCTTCCATCCCATCCCATCCAAACTCAAGTGGCTGGTCTGTTTCTCTGTCTCTGAAACTTGAACCTTACCCACTTGGCTGCTTAGAAGTGGCTTCAACATGTTAGAGGGGGATGAAATCCCCCAGACCATGCTTATGGCATCTTCTGTCCCAGCTTATCTCTTGGAAGCTGGGAGGTACAGAACTGAACCTCCCCAGCTTCAGGCAGTTGAAGCTTCCATGCACATTTCTAGATGAATAACCCAGCATCAGGTTAATAAGCAAAGGATGCATGTTCTTTTCTCTCTATGGCAATATCCTGGGTAAAAGTGGCCATTGTTGCCTTTTTTCCCTTTTGGTGAGCTGCAGGTTTTTGAGTCTTACTAGGCACTCTTAGAACAGATATACCAAATTGGGCTCCCTGGGAGACTTAGGCATCTTCATTTGTGTATCCAAAATGGCTCTAGGTAACTACCAGGTACCTAAACACCCATCAGATGTTCGTGTTCCTATCATAGCAATGGGGAGTACTAGCTTTTAAATTGCTTAAATAGTTTTCTAGGTAAACATCTAGATGCTTATGCATCATCAGGTAAGTTTTGTCTGTGTGAAAGTTTGGCATTTTTCTGGAAAATGTTCATATTAGGCAAGTAATTGTTATTCAGATCTCACCCTTACTTTTTAAACAAATTTAGAAATCCTGCTATGGGTGCTACTTGATCCCCACTACACAGAAATTCCATAAATACTTGCTCAATAATGGGGTTTTGTGTTAAGATATTAACTGAAATTCAGAGCTTCTCCAGAGTTCCTACAAGAAGCATAATGGTATTTTTCAGCAGAAATGACAAATGACAGTCACCTTTTCAATTTCAAAAAGCAGGAATGTGATTGTGATATTTTTAACATGCTGGGGTAGTAGAGTGGGGGCAGATTTGTCAAAGCTACTTATTTTACAGGGTGACATTTAGCATGAACAGGTTAGCAAATGGCTTGAATTTGTCTCTTTCAAGAGAAAACTTGAACTGTGACAATAAACATCGCAGCAGAGATAAAAGGAATGTTTAAAATTGGTTTCATTAAACTGCAATTATGATTTCTACTTTTGGTTCTCAATAGTTTCAGTGAGACCCTTGTAGTGTAGAATCAAAAGGACTAGTACCCCTAACTAGGAAAAAGCAAAATCTTATAGTTATGCCATCCTGAAGTTGCATCGGGCTTGGTAATTTTTAATTTGTTCTTATAAATCAGTTCATGTCAAGACTGCAGACTGCAGGAATCTACAGAAAATTCATGGAAGTAATGGTGCCTGTGTATTCAAAAGTGCTTTAAGTTATAAATATAGCTCATAGGCCTCTCTTGATCTGCCTTAGACCCAAACATATCTCTCGATGTTATACCTCTAAATTGTACTGCTTCCCAAGAATAATCAAGGCAGCTATTACTTTTGGTTTACATGTATATCCAGTTACCCTTCTGCAAGCTAGCAAGCTTCTAAGTCTCACAGCAGTTCAGTGATAAGGGGAAAACCTCCAATGACCAGCCTCACATTCAGTTCCCTGAATGCATTCTACTGTGATGCTCAAATGAATTCTATATACAAAGCAGGATTAACACTTAAACAACAAGAATGGATATACAAATGAAAACAGTCCATAATTTACTAGAAAATTATGTGTGTGAATTGCTTAAATGCAATACATACAGTCCACATAAAGGCCTTCATATTAAGCCTACTTGTAGGCAGTGCACAGTACCTTTACAAACCTTCTGCGCTTCAGCAATTTTTACCTTAAATGAACTCAGCCACAGCACAAAGAAAAGTCATCATAAACTCACACTGCACTGCCTGCTGAAGAGTGATTCAAAGAACAGCTCAATCTGTTCTTAGCTGGAACAAATTGTTCAAAGAACCAGACTGGTTAAAAATTATATGTACTATTAATGCAGAGAGCACATTTCCCAATAAAATGCTTATTTCTGTCATTCACTGAACCTATTCTACTTATGCATAAATCCTAAACTCCCTATTAAGCATCAAACTGCCAAAGTTATACCTCTCAAGGAATGCATTAAAGATGTGTTTTCTCATTTGTTGTCTAATCCAAGCTCATCTCAGATGCCTAGGCAGCAGGTAACTAAAGAAAGGGAGACAATGCACTCCTTTAACTATACTACTCCCTAAGTACATGCATATGGGTTCATACATGCCAGAATGTGTGCCTCTATTTCAGATTATTCCAGCTCCTTTTGCAGTGAGAGAGAAGTGGGAGTTTAATATGGAAAATAGCAGTGGGAATGGAGGTGCAGAGGTTTCTTTGGATCATTACACTACTTACCAAGCCATATCAAGACCTGACTATATATACCATTCAGGACAGAACCATAATCAGTATAGCAGAAATTAAACCTGAACTGCTGAATTGATGGAGGATGACAAATAAATAAATAAAACCTTTAGGAGTGAAATAAAGTCTTATCAGGAAAACTGCATAGAGTAAATCTCTTGGGAAGAAAGGAAGAACAGCACAATTCAGTAACGAGGGATCACAAGAGCTCAGTCAAAACCAATAATTTTTTACAAAGCATTTTTTTGACTTTTTTTTTCCTTTATTCTGTAAATCAAATAGCATTCAGACTGTATTTTCTATTCAGAAATATGTGGTAAACTGCTAACTAAATAATTTCTTTAAATATGCTTGATATATCATTATATATCATGCTATACATTTGTAGGTACTGTAACTCAATATATTCTCTGAAAATGCAATCATATTCAGCTAAATTGGAGCATATGAAGGTAGAAATTCATTTGCAAAAAAATGTCCTTTTTCAAGCTATTCTGGCAGCCCTATGCAAACAGGTAAGCCTACCTGAAATAGGTTCAGAAGTGTCAACCTACTCCAGCATTAAATTCTCTAATTTCAAGTGATGTCACAGATTTTCACCCATGTTCAGAAAAAAATAATCAAAAATTTAACATATGGACAGAACAGAGCTCAGACAACTGTATTTAGGAATATTTTTATCAGGATAAAAGCACCAAAATGACAGTTATTTTAACAAGATTCCATTTTGTTTGATATGTGTTAACAAAGACTATGACTTTTATCTGTAGCTTTTATATAATGTAAGCAAATCTTACATATTGCGTTGCCTGGAAACTGATTTAAAAAATAAAAAATTGAAGCAGAATTAGAAGGAACTGTCCAGTTAGACACAAAAATGCTATTAAAATTGTGTGAATTGAATACAAATCTATCTCAGCTTTGTTTACAAATTATAGTGTGCCATTTTAACTTAGTTATGCAGCTGGTTTAATAAAATTAGTAACAATGAAGATAAAAAGGTAATTAGATGTTTACCTAAGGCACTGAAACATAGGCTGTAGTTTATTGTGGTTTTAAAAAGCACTCTGCTGAACCTTTTGTTCTCTAGGTAAGTTTGTTTATTTGTTTGTTTTTTTCTTCTCAGTATGTGGAAGGAAGAAAAAAGTCAACCACATACAAGTGTCACAGGAAGGTCATGTGGAAGACTGGGAGGAAAATTCAATGAAGAGAAACACTTTTTTTTCTGTGGTCTCACCCTTCTTTTGGAGAGATGAACTCAGTAACTAAGTTAGGAATAGAATATCCAACATCATTTTATCTCTTAATCGAACCAACAATTAGACAGGTAATTGAAAATCCATCAGAAATCGTCTTTTCTTTGAAATTTAAAAAAAAAAAAAAAAAAAAAAAAAAAGGAAGGTGCTCTACAAACAAAGTGTACTGGTGTTGAAATATTACATTTGCACTTTCTGAAATTTATTTATTTATGGACAATATTTTGATGAGTTACTTGTTAGATTAGACATAAGATTCAGAATATATATTACAAATATAAAACCCCACCTAAGTACAAAACCGATCCAGAATATTTTAAAGATTTTTTTTTTCAAAATCTCAGATTTTATCCTGTCTAAATCCAAGCAAATTCCAGAATTGTCACTTTTGATATATATATTTCAATGTATTCTCAATCCTATGTGTAACTGAAATGTCTGATGAAAATTCAGCAGACACTTTAGTTCTTAAACTGTGATAACAATGGTGTGTTAATTTACTGCACTGGGCTTACATAGCAAAATTTTGGTAGCAGGGGGTGCAAGGGTGGCCTCTATGAGCAGAGCCCAACATCTGCCCCATCTCAGATCAGAGACAGCTCCAGCCAGCTCCAAAAGGGACCTGCTGCTGGCCAGAGCTAAGCCAATAAGCGATGTTGTTTGTGCCTCTGGAAGAGCAGACTTAAGAAAAGGAAATAAAACTTCTGAACAACAGCAGCTGCAAGAGCAAGGAGTGAGACCCTGCAGATCCCAAGGTCAGTGCAGTAGGAGGGTGGAAGGTGCTCCAGGCATGCAGCAGCAGTTCCCCTTGGCCTGTGGAGAGGCCCCTGGTGGAGCAGGCTGTCCCCCTGCAGCCCATGGGTCCCACATGGAGCAGATCTCCACGCTGCAGCCTGTGGAGAGGAGCCCACGCAGGAGCAGGGGGTCTGGGGAGGAGCTGCCGCCCGTGGGGGATCCATGCTGGAGCAGTTTGCTCCTGATGGATGGACCCCGTGGTACCAACCCATTTCTTAGAAATTAATCTTTGTAAAGTACATCAACCTCTTGGATTTAACTGCAGTATAAAGCTCCTCTGTTTCCTCATACAAGAAAACTTACATATTTTTTCCTACTAGTTACATAATTAGTGCAACATTCTCTTAGCAGATCTTTGGAAATGGCTCTCAGAGGTCAATGGGAGCCATGTGCAATCAAGAAAAGAAATAGTTTTGTAGTATAAAATTATAATGGGTTATTTTATTTTTCTTCCTCTAACTTTGAACATTATCAGATTAAAATCTCCTTTACCTTTTAAGTTCTTAGGACAAACATCTCACATTTCCTTAATGAGTTCTTAGCTGTATTGGCATAACACCATTGTGCAGAATAATCATTCAGAAATAAATCTTCAATTAAGAGATCTGCTTTAATATGCTTTTACTTGAGCTGGTGTTACATTTCCCTTCTACTGCTCACTTCTATTGTGTGTTTGTCTAGACTTACCCAGAACACGCTCAATTGTTTGTACAGTAACAGAATTCCATTTTTTCCAATAAAGATAAAAGAGAGGTGGAAGAGAGAAGAAACCAGCTGCTAAAACTAACCATGTATGCAGGTCACTCAAAGGAGATTTCTTCAAAGTACACCAAGGCTCTCAGTTTAATTCTGCAGATGTGCTTCTTGCACAGTACTTAAATTGAATAAAAAGAAATGCAGCATGTTGGAAGACCTCAACAGATAAAACAAATGAAAACTTACACAACATTTGCCCTGGGAAGAGACATGCTCCAACACAGACTAACTTTGCTTTGACATCTAATACTACAGCTAATACTAGAAACCAGCAACAAAGTCTGGAACAACTTAAGAAAGCCAAGTCCAGACCCAAGGAATAAAGATAGCCATGTGAAGACTGAAAAGAAAGAAAAGACCTGGGCTGAACTTACATCCTGCATACATTGAAAACTGAATTCTAACCTACAGGCTAGAAGAATTACCTGGGATCAGGCCCCCGGGCTAGGTTTGCTTTCAGGGGTATTTTCTATTGATATGCAATATAAGATGTATAAGCGCATCAGAAAACAGTATCCAGTGCTAGATTTTGCTTCTTGGGTCAGTAGGATTGTCAGATAGGCTGAGCCTGCTCATTTGTCTTTACAGGTTTTATTTTTGCATAAGAGTTTCCAAACCTAAATAATGGGGAGGATGATGTTCCACCAGGACTGGCTTATAACATTCATAACTGGAGCATTTTTCTGCATAGTGATGGTAAATTTGAACCATTTCAGACTGAGAAAGAAGCAGAACCCAAGTATTCTATTTTGAAGTCAGTATGCTAACACACAGTCTTCTAAATACCAGCTGTTTTCTGAGGAAAAAGTCAGAATTTTGCCTATATAAATGTCTAGCTGAGGTGCATAATCAACAGCAGTTTCATTTTCCAGATCTCAGCTTGATAGGGCACTTAACTCAGGGATGCATTTACAGTTATGAAAGATGCAGAATTTTAGATTATGTCCCCTTTGATGACATTTTTGGCTGATTATTGTACTACATTCCTTTTTTAAGGCTTTTAACTTGCTCCTCTCAGACCCATTTAGACACCTAGTCCTCAACTAGGTCAGGAAACTGAGAGATGTTGCAATTTAAAGCTCAGCAATTTAAAGCTCTCGCTGGTGTAGAACACAGGTGGGCCTACGACAGAAAGGCACCCTGCTATACTAAATACATCTAGTCCTTCCAGTTCCAAAATGCATTGTATCTTGCTTCATCACTCTCAATGATGACACAAACTGAAATAATTTGATGTGCTATTAAAAGCAGTGTAGCTGCTGGACTTCTTTGTGGTGACAAAGGGACATAGATTCACAGCCTAGCAGGCAGGGGTAAATACTACATTAGCAGCAAGTAAATTTACTCAGACCTATAACAATCTAGACCTTTGTCCATCTGCTTGAAAATTCATTGCTATAAAATAGCACACGCTATTTGGGACTATAAGTATAATAAGAGGTTATTTCTGAGTAATCTTTAACATTTACCTTTTAGAATTTATTACATTAAATCTTTGTATATAGTGGTACAAGAAGTTTAAATTAGCTATTTAGTATTCTTTACATTTCATGGATTATTTTTTTTCAATTCTTAGTAACATACGTGACGGGTTTTGTTAATAAAAGGAATTTAATAAATTCCTTTAATAAAATGATTAGCTTCATTTGGTGCTGCCTAGCTTCATTTTCAGTTTTTACACAACTTCACTTTAACACTTACTGACCAAGCATATTTTGGAGGAATTCTGCTGCTTTAACCTGTTATTTCTTTCATGGGTCCCAGATGAAGCATCTGTGTTCTAGCTGCTGTTTAGCCCATTGAGGACACTTTGGCCAGTGCCTCCACATGTGGCTGCCCTGTAGTGGCACACCTCTACCTGGAGGGTATAAAACCAGTATAAAACCTATGCTCGATTCCAGAACTGCTTTAGCATGGCTCTTGGCTCCATCTCCTTTGCATTTGCAGGCAGCATGTCTTTCCCAGCTCAATGTCAGTGCTGCGCCTGCTGGCGATGCTGTGCTCTGATCTCTGACAGCTCTGCTCAGGCGAGCATCAGGAAGTGGGTTGCTGGCGCTGGAGTTGATGGGTATCACTCTCGTCTCCATCCTGTCATCCATCTCCCAGCGTATGTGTTTGATGGTGGCTGGGACAGAGGGAAGGAATTATATCTTCCATCTGTGTAAATGTGGGATTTCTGACTGAGATTTTGTGTCTTCTGTTCTTGTGTTGAATTTAGATGGCTTGTACGCATTCATTATACTTCTTTGCAACATCAAAGAAAGTAACAGAAATGAAAACACTTTTCAAGAAATAAGAATGTTTTTCCCACAAACAGGTCAGAAGGAGGGATGAAGGATGGCATCTCCACAGAGTAGTTCATTGCAATGGGTTTCAAGACATATCAGATAAACCTCACTCCCTTTCACTGGTTATAAGAGAAGCCTGGAGTGATCAGTCCAAACCTAAAGCTTTACTTTTAATTATTTCAGTTAGGGCAGATGAATCTAATCATTTTATAAAGCAAATAGAACACAGATGACTAACTGCTTCACTGTGCTGAAAAGCAGCCTTGAAGTAACTTACAGCAACTTCATCAGTAAATATATATATATATATATAGTTTTCATTATTGTGATCTACCAACCTATTGTGATCTACACAGACTAGTTTTCAGATAGAATTTTTGTGATGTTACCAGGACATTTGATTTGATGCTACTCATAGCTTCTCCCCTTGACTGTCAAAGGTCTCAACTACCAAGGTTTCAGGAGGCTAAACAGAGCTGATTCTTGGACATATTAGTGGAAGGCACTGCCTGCTACCATGCCTGGGAAAAGGCACTGTTATCACCATTTTCATGCATGCACTAAACTACAGACATCATTGTTCATGAAATGCAAAGGCTTTTAACAACTTGTGGATTCTGGCATAGCCATGAGAATGTTAAATTCAGGCTGTCAGGCTTAGGCAGATGTGCTAGAACAAATACACAAACAACAGGGGAAGGGCATGCACACATCAGGTAACTTTATAGGCATAATGCTCCTTTGTCAGGACAGCTGCATAGTTTGCATTCATACTGAAGAGACATGCACACATAATTCAGCTCTTGAATTAAATTAATGTTCCTTAGAGGTGAAGCATTGTCAGACCTTTCCTTAATAGTTGGGTTCAAAATAGTTTACCTCCACACCAAACATTTTTTTTCCTGTTAGTTAAGTAAAGCAGAATTATTGGGTAAAGCAGACTTAGTGGACCTGCCTGCAAAATGAAGAAGAACAATATCAGATCAGGGTTTTCAAATGTTAAATAACTCTCTCTTCTGGACATGGATTTCCAGTGACAGAAATTTTAAGATTATGTTTCAATGAGATAATAAAGTGAGATGAAGAAAAACAAGGCAGTGTCTTTGAAATAATTTAATCTTTACATTTATTTTTTCCTAATGGGTAAGTTGGGACTGGAGAACCAGCCCTCTAGTTTCAGGTGTCAGTTTTTAGAACTTGTTGTTACAACTCTAACAATAATTGCTCATAATTTTTAGTTGTTAAAATATGTGCTTCTAATGTTTCTAAGCTGTGAGCAACAGAGCACATTTGCTGGGAGTAATGGTGATTTTGTCATGTCAGGACATTGAGATTAATGGCAGCTGTTATTCAATCTTCTCCGTTTATGTCTGTGAAAATAACATGAAGGTGGAACATACATTTCAGCTTCTAACTCATAGGAACTCTCAGAAAGCCCTGCTAGGATTATGATCTGTAACTGGTGCTTTGTTCTGTCTTTTCCTAGGACTTACCTCTGCTTTGAATAATAACTTCACACAGTTAAGTCCTTTATATAGCAAATATTTTGTAAGACATGTGCAATGTCATTATATATGTTCCACATATGTATCTCATTAGGGTTTATAAGACCTACTGGTCTTAACAAGATTTCATAAAAGAGTTGAAACAAGCACCTCTGAACATGAAGCAAGCACAGCGCTTGCTTTTTCAAGTGTTCCTGGTTCATTTTATTTGCATGGGGGGAAAAAATAGTGTTGAGCAAATCACAACTTTCCATGGAAAGCAAGGGTATGGCATCTGATTTATGACTTTTCAAGAAAGGCACTAAACATACTAATATTAACTCCAAATGTTCCAAAATCAGAAACTGGGCCTTGGACCCTGGGCAACCTAAAAATGATGCAACTCATTAAACAACAATAACAACAACAGCAACAACAAAACAAACAACAACAACAAAACAGTGACATTCAGAATTTGTGCTGTTTGTCTTCTGTCTCAGCTTCCAATCTCCCCATTGGTCATATTTTCACAACCACAATGACCAGGAGAGGAGTTAATCTCCTAGGCATATTATACATATGTGTGCTCAGAGTCATGTGGTGGGGGATCAGCTGTGTCTAACCCTTCATTCATGCCCCCAGCACTCCATACATTGCCATTGAAGCTGTCTCTGGCTAAAAATATACTTTATTTTAACGAATGAAAGCTCTGATTGTCCTAAAATAACATGAATTCCCATCAGGATCAGGGCACCATTGTGCTAAGTGCTGCACAAACACAAGGAGATAATGGACCTGATTCATCCCTGAATTACTCTGGTTTCCATGGATTTACAGCTGTGCAAGTCAAAGGCAAATGTGATAATGAGCATGCTGCAAGAATGCACAGCTTAGGGCAAGTTTCCTTCTGGACTAAATCCTTTGAAAACTGTGGAATTAAGGCAACAGATGACTTGATGTATACTTTAAGGCTGCATCTACCCCAGTGAACTAAACAGGACCAGACTATGAGCCCTGGTTCAGCACTGCTGGTGGCTGCCCTGAGCTTTCTCAAAGCACTCCAAGAGAAAGCCAGTGCTGGGAACCTGCCCAGTGGCCAGTCTGGGTGAAGCCAGACTGTTGTCAAGGCTCAGACAATTTAAGAGGATGGATATGGGCAGACCATGCCAACTGGCCTCAAGGGCAGAACATCAGGTCCTGGTATTGATTATGGGTAGACCTATAGCCTGAAAGTCTTGTTTCTACTTGTGAGAACTTCTGTTCATGTTTAACATCAGTCTATTTTAAAGGTTTTCCCCCAGGATATGTGTGTTTGTGTATTTCGCCCAATACCAATTACTCTTCCACTTCTCCTTAAACCATTGCTCATCTCCCCTGTTCCTTTTGAAGCCATGTGCGTTGCCCAGCAGCTGCATCCTGGTGAAGACGAGGCTACACAGCTGTGCTGACACTGCCGGACATTGCTCAGAGCATGCAGACAGCACCAGGCAGTGCTGAGGCAGCAGGAGAGGCACAGCCACTGCAGCTCCTATCCAAATATCCAGCCTTGGTTTGCTGTGGTTTGGGGGTTTGTTGCTGTTGGTTATTCTGCTGCCTTTACAGCACCTGCCCAGAGCCTGGTAGTCACTAGCAGGATCTTACTCTTCCTACCATTATTTTTTTTTGCCCCTCTTATACATATTTCATTCCAGTGCAGTCAGACCATCACTTAGCGCAGGCTTACAGGGCACTTAAGCAGCGAGGTCCTGGGATTGCATTGAATAGTAACCCCTGTTTCAACATCAATTTCTTCATTTACTCTTATACACTTTTCCACGTCTCCTCTCCTAAAACATCTCTCTATATTGTTTAGCTAGATATTTTCCTCAGAATGAGTTTGCCAAGTTCAGTTTATTTAACAGCTTCACACATACTTCCTCCTTCACATGAACGGCAAATGAGAAGACACTCTCCATGCATGAGAATATGTCCCCAACAGCTCCACAGTGTTGAACATTTTAAAACATGGGAAGCAGAGAATATTGAAGTCCTAAATCTGATTTTATTTTGACAATTCTGCTATTAATATTATGTTTCAGAGTTTGGATGTCTATAAACAGTTATGATGCATTTTTAGAAAGGATTATTAATACAAGCATAAGCATTTTGACAATTAGTAGTATTTACATGCTTTGGAACCTTTTTTTTTTTTTTTTTTTTTTTTTTTTTTTTTTTACCTGGAAAAAATCCTAGCTTCATTCCTATTGGTCCCAGGGACCATGCCTTAAATAAAAAGTCCAAAGGACTAGTCTCTGAAAGACATCAATTGATATAACACAGTGCACATCCACATGCCTAAATGCCCCCAGAAGAGGGGGCATCCAGACTGCCTGATGCAAATATTTTGTGCCCCTGCTCCACATCTGGCTGCTCTCTGAGTAGGCACTAGGATAAAATTGCTTCAGGGGATGTGCCAACTATTTAACATCATGGATTAAAAACATGCCAGTACTGTTCTGTTTAGTTTACTAGTACAGCCAGTGAAAGCAGAACTGAGCCATCACAGGCCTTGGTGAAAACCTCTGATAGATTGGAGAGAGGATTCCAAGTGCAAACAAACTGGTCAGACACTACACGCTGCACTTCCTCAGGCTGTGTTTTATACCCATAAGCATCTGGGTCTTTTTCTATATTTCTTTGCTGCAGGAACATTATGCAATTTCAGAAATTATTTGTCCAGCTTTGCTCTTGTCCCTGCTGGAAAGAGCAAAGTGGTATGGACCCAGGCAGCAGATTCATGCCACTTCCCCAACAGTTGTCAACATTTTCAATTGAATATGTGCACCCAAATTCAAAACCTGAGACACGGAACTTGCACTGCACCAGACCTTCCAATACAACTGTGGTAGGAGTGTATTTATTCCTGGCTATCACCTGTGAAATATTTCTGCATGAACAATGGAACTCTGTGCAATATCTTGTGTGAACAAAGGGATAGACTTCTATAACAAACGCTTTAGGAGTTTAATTTATAAATCAGTTTACACAGGGAATTGTGCAGGATATGAGCAAGTTCTTCCCATCTATAAAGAAAGTTACATGGAAAATGTAGATTAACAAGTAGAGAAGAGAAACATAAATCTGTGCAATTTTTCCTTTCAAAGCTCTTCAGTACCATACCTCCACCACCAGTAGCATCCCAGAATCAATAGTCACCTCCTATTAGCCCTCCTGCTATCAATGTAGGCTGGTTTTGGAATCTTTTTGGTCACAAAAAACAACCACTCTGACATAGGCATGGAGCTGTACAAATTAATGTTTGGTTTGTTTCATTTTCTGAAATAAGAAATAGAAGAGGCAAGGAGGAAAATATAGTTCAGATTGAAATAAAGCACGTATTTTTTCCTATAGCAAAATGTAAAAAAAAATGTTACTATAGCTAATTTTAAATTATTGTTTGGTCCAAAGTGCTTTGTTTGCTATATTATTAATATAAATATAAAAACTTTTCTAACAGTACTTTGAAGCAATTATTCAGTGTTTGAGCCTTTTCAATTCCTCTCTCAATTTTTGAAAAAAAAAAAAAGGAAGGGAAAAAAAAAATGACATTTGAAATTGAGTATCTAAATGCAAATTATATCATTCAACAAACAGATTGTTACTGAAAAAACTCTGGCCATGACTACAGATGTGTCAGACACCTGGACGACTTTACCAGCTTATAGTTGTATTGTAAGACTAGTAGCAAGAAGTATACCCCTCTTAGCGTAGCTTACTGCTTAGTCCAAAGTACAAGTACCAGGTCATGGTTTTGAATGCAATTTTCACAGTCGGTGCTTTACAACAGATTCAGCTGCTGATAATTCAGGACCTCTTCATGGCACTTGCATTTATTGGCCCCATATGAAACAGTATACTCTCTTTAACTTCTTATTTGTTCAAGGTGTTCATAAAAATGTAAGTGATATGGATGAATGAAGCAAACCCTTGTTCTTCTGAACTCTTCGGTCGAGCCTCTTCCTGTTCATCAGCTCTTCTGAATTCTGAGAAGGCAGAAGCACTAACACTGAATTTTCCATGGATCTCAGGCTCTGGTAGTAGAATGGGGCTTTACTTTGTACCCCGTCATTTTTTTTGTTGTTGTTGTTGGTGGTGGTGTTTTTAGTTTAGTTTAATTTTGTTTTGTTTTTCTGTGTGGAAGCACAGAACTAGAGAAGCCACACAGAGAAGGTCCATCACCCCTTACACTGGGCAAGCCTTTTCCTAGGTGCTGTCCTCATTGACTTTGCATAATTAATAGAAAGCAGTACCTGAACTCTTCTTTGTATGCTTAGGATCATCTTCATCTTCACTTAAATTCCCTAATGTGAATAAAACTGTCCTATAAGTTTTTCTGGGGAAAAAGGATTTATCTGCTGGTGGATTCACCTTCACATGAATCAATGAATCATAGAATGGTTTGGGTTGGAATTAGATGATCTTTAAAGCCATGGGCAGGGACACCTCCCACTAAATCAGGTTGCTCAAAGCCCCATCCAACCTGGTCTGAAAACTTCCAGGAATGGGGCATCCACAGCTTCTCTGGGCAACCTGTTTCAGTGCCTCACCACCCTCACAGTGAAGAATTTCTTCCTTATATCTAATACAAACCCACCCTCTTTCATTTTAAAGCCATTACTCCTTGACCTATCACCACACTCCTGACAAAGAGTCCCTCCCCAGCTTTCCTGTAGGCCCTCCTTAGGTGTTGGAAGGCCTTCTCTTCTCCAGGCTGAACAACCCCAACTCCCTCAGCCTGTCTTTGGAGGAGAGGTGTTCCAGCCCTTTCATCATCTTTGTGTTCTTTCAACTTTTGAAGGTGGAAAATGCACCACTCAGACTGTGTTGACACTTAAGAGATGAGTTTGTCCTATAGGCCCAAGGCTAGCAGAGTAAAAATTGCTTTTCTTTCTTTCAAGATTTGCCTTTATTTTTCTCAGGCACTCCACCTGTCAAATAGGAGGACCAGATATGGTTCATTCTGTAGCTAATGGTTAGGTACCTATGGGTCACTGGCACAGGTTACCCACAGGACTGAGTTCACAGAACCACAGAACAGTTGAGGTTGTCAGGAACATCTGGAGGGCATCTGGTCCATCCCCCTGCTCAAGCAGGGACACCCAGGGCAGGTTGCCCAGGACCATGGCCAGGCAGCTTCTGATGATTTCCAAGGAGGGAGACCCTATAACCTCTTTGAGCAACCTGTGCCAGTGCTCAGTCACCCACACAGTAATGAAATCTTTCCTGATGTTTAGATGGAACCTCCTGTGTTTCAGTTTGTGCACACTGCCTCTTGTCCTGTCAGTGTGCACCACTGAGCCTATCTCCGTCTTCATTGTATCCTACCTTTAAGTATTCATGTACATTGATGATATCAAATGAATTCTCCAGCACTGAAACAGAAATATTGGAATAACATTTGCTCATGTGAGTAATTTTGTGTACCAGAGTATTCCCATTAAGTACAAAATCAGATCACTTAAATGCAGCAAATGCAAGATCTAGGCGTGCTTAACACTATTGTATGTTCTTTTACAAATCAGACATCTAAGGATAAAAGCCAACAGTTCTTCTATAACCTGTAACAAAACATGCAAGACATATTTTATATTTCCTTCTGTGATTCTGAATTTGTTAAAATTAGTTGCAAAAGATGACTGTTTGCTGATGGAGGACAGATTCTGTTAAAGGAGTTATCCTTTTATAAGAGCAATGTAGATTATGTCTATAGTGAGGTATTTGTATAAAAGATGAATCGGTCTTTCCTAAAGGATGTGTCCATCCTTACAAAAATATCCATATTCTTTTTTCCAGCAGGTACCAAATAACACAAACCAGATCCTTTACTGAACTCAGTGTATACTGCTGAGGTCCAACCTTCCAATTTTAACTTTATAAATAATAAAACATTGTAAACAATAAAAAGTAGGTATTGAACTCTGTGCACATAAATGAAATATGTCAGTAGTTTGTATCTATTGTCCCAGTTGTACAAATTCGCTGCATTTTATATTCATGTATAAAAATAATTTGTTCTTTCAGTGAATGCAGAAGGAGAGGTTCTGGATTTTGTTATGTGGTATAAATCAAGAGTAAACCCAGATTGTCCCAACAGGACGAGACAGGAGGAATTGAGGAGATAAATCATCATTCGGTAACTGAAAAGGACCAAATAATTACTTTGACATAAGCATAGATGATTGAATTCATTTTACCATTTATAAGTTAATCAATGTAACACAGCCATCCTGACTTTCCTTTAGAGTAAATGGAGAGAAACAGACACCTCCAGAAGGCACCACATCTTACTATATTCCCCCATTGGCTCTTTAGGAATGAGGATGACTAACTTAATCTAGATAACTAAATTCCATGCAGCTAAATTTAGATGAGATGAGCTCAACATTTTGTTCCTTCCCTACAAGATGCTGAATGCATGTTTTCCAACAATGAAACAATGACTTGAAAGATCTGCTGTGGCCTCCTGTATGGCTCACCAATAACACCTTTGTTAAGACCAGAATTTCAGTTTAACACTTTATCTTTTCAGAACACCTGAAGTACTGCAAGTAAGAATTTGCCACATCCTCAGGCCTCCAATGGTTAATTATCCTCACTGTTACATCCCCCCCACCCAAACCCTCTCCAATTTCAACTTCTTTTTAATTCAGTAGGATTACTGAGTGCATTCAGCCTTACAGAAATTAGCCCTTTGAGATTTGCTGATGATTTCACTCTTTCAGAAAATTTCATTATGAATTTAGTGTTCTTTAGAGCTGGCAGCTTTCTGTAACCCACCATGTGTGCTTAAGTACATACTTTAATATCTCCAAATTCCACAAGTGTCCTCATTCTGCAGTCTGATTCAAGCCTTTTCAGTTGAGGTGAAGGCAGTAAAGAAACTTTCTGCTGACAGAGTGAAATCCTAGCCCCACTAAAATTAAGGAGTATTGATATTGGTCTTTAAGTTCTTCATTTCCTGTAATTGTTTAAATATTTCTTTCAGATTACTGTCCTATCCATTACCTCTTTCTGTAACCCTTATTTACTTCACAGAAATAAAAAGCCTATCAAAGTAATGGCTAGGGAGGGATCTTACTGAAGTCTATAAAAGTGTTATGGAAAGGGAAACAAAAGACAAATTAATATAAATATCTGTAATTAAGTTAACATTGACACTTTGATGGCTAGTTCTCATATCCTAAAATCTCTCTTAGACCTTCATACTCAAATCAGGCCATTTTCTTTCTATGGAGAGAAAGTGAATGGAATGGTGCATCTCCTTTCATAAGGGAGGTCGAAGAATACCTTAGCAGGTATTCAAAGGTTCAAAGAATTTGTCTGTTTTGCTTATGTCTTAGATTACTAAAATAAAACGGAGCTCAGTGTTTTAAAGGCCATATAACTGGTGTTTCTATACAGTATCAAAATGCTCTTCAGTTTTTCTACAGCTACATCCTTTAATCAAATGTATAGAGATCATAGGGATCATGTATAGAGATTCATAGTGATCATCATCCTGGAATATTAAGTTAAATTATGTCAGAAATACATGGGCAGTCTTGGCCCAAAGGGCAAAAATAAAAACAGAATGAAAAACCAAGAAAAAAATAAATATAGTAAAAAATAAAGTAAAATAAAAAAATAAAAATGAAACTAGCAATTTCAAAGCTATTCTTCACATGATATGAAAGATTCACTTTGCATCTTGCAAAATTTCCATCTATTGGCAATTTGCTAACTCACTTTGCTAATACTATGTAACACTGTCCTCAATGTTAACACTAAAGTATTCCAAAGACCTCAGCTTGGATTTTAGCTAATTGTGCTAAGTGTTGTATAAATACCTAACAGTGTACAGTCTAGACATTCAAAGTTGGGGAACCTCTGAGAGACCCTTTCCCCCTTTCTGCTGTGATGTCTACAGACTTCAGGTAAAACTCCTCTAACAGTGTTGTCCCAAGAAGGACCAAGAAGTTTCACAGCTACACTGTTGTTCAAAGTGGAGTTTAAGAGTTTTAATTTTCACAGGAAACAGGACAAGGCCCATGGCTCCAATTTTGATTCCACGTTTTGTGTAAATGTCTGAAATGACTTACCCAAAAGAAATAAAAAATTAAAAAAAAAAAAAAAAGAAACTGGTGCCAGAGCAGAGAACAGGCATCAAATCTTGTCAGTCCCACCACATCATTGCAAATATATGATTAGCTTTTTTAAACATGACAAGACTATTTTGTCACATCCTCAACAGACAGACTAAGCCTTTTTTTATTGTTTTAAGCTAGAAGTTTTCACAGTGTGTTTTACAATGGCTTGCTTCTGTCATAGAGTAATACTCATCAGTGAATGGGAAGCCAACTGTGCGGTTATGAAACACCTCTGATTCGTTTCACAGCTAAAACCACCTACAATGTCACTTACTGCAATGTAGCACAGCCATCGTGAGCATTGCACTGAAAGTGACATATTATTTTTAAAACAGTTTCAAACCTCTTGTCCTGCTCCCGACCCTTCCTCCAACGTTAACACTTTTATGATTTTATGGATTTCTCCCCTATCATGAGAGGTCTCCTATTCTCCTTGTTTTTAAAAAGAAACTGAATTTAAACTCAACCTTTACAAATTCATAGTCTAGTTAACTTCTATATAAATTCAAGGAGGGTCAAAAGACTACATTTAAGAGATGTGAGGTCTTTATTTTTTATTCAATTAAATCTAATTAATTTTTTGAACTAAAGAAAAGTGGGCATAGTAATGTCCTTATAGTAAAGCAATCCTACAATGACAGAGGAAAGATTAGCAGTCTTACCTAATGGTCTTTCATGTCCTTTATGTCCTTGGATCATATCACTGTCTCCAAAAGAAACCCTGCTAGCTTTCAAATATTCCTGATGAAGGAAGATCTGTTTCCATGAATGCAATAAAATTTTTATTTACTTCAGTTGAGAATTTGTCCAAAATGCCAATAACAAACCAGTCAGGCCATCGATCTTGTCTTTAGTCTTAAAAAAAAAAAAAAAAAAAAAAAAAAAAAAAAAAAAAAGTTGCACGGGGAGGCCTACCCAAAATGCATTACTTTAACTGCTGTGGCAGCTAATTTAGCAAGCAATGTAGCTGCCATAGCATGCAGTTCAGGTGGGCTACAAAACTCATTCAGGAAATGTTAATGCCATGCACCCAGCTAATGGTCAGTGCTTCTGTAGTTGCTCTGTGAGGATTAGCTAGTTAGCTTAACACTATATAGCAATATGTAGTGTTAATAGTGTTATAGTATAGCATGTGTCTGCATGACTGGCAGAGAACCCAAGATCTGCTCGGATACTCATGAACTTTCTTCAGCGCAGGAAATCTTGAAATCTATTGTAAATCCAATGGTTATTGCTGAAACAATCAGTCTCCATAAAGTAATTAAAGTCAGACAGAGGAAATGACTTTCATGTAAGCTGTAGATCTTACTACCGACATGTAATTTACATCTGGGTCAAGAGAGTCTGGGAGCCACAATTGCATTCTTGGCTTCACTGTGCCCTTCAAGGTATTGTTATAGGTCCTCTGGGTGTTTCTTAAAAGTGCTGTTTAGGGTGACTGAGCTTTGGGGACCATGGTTTATGGTTACATTCATGAATAGATCTCAGACCTGCAGGGTTCCTGTTTGCAATGGCTACTCTGATGGAATTTATAACTCTGAATTAGCAGGGCTACCTAACCTAATGCACAAGATACCAAGCTGTGAAGGACAGAGCTTATGTAGTCTAAAGGAGAGTAGGTCAGACACTAGGTTAAGGCAACTGTTCCATTTTCCCAGGATGACTTGAATCTGGAAAGACAATGACTGCTGATTACACAGCCCATAGTGTCTTGCTACACATGAAATCAGGACTTTCTATGATGCAGCCTGGCAGATTTGTCTGTGTGGGAATTTCATTGGGATTTCATCTGAGGAGTAGCCTCTATTTCTGTGAGTTATAAAGGTCTAAATTAGCCCAAATTAAGAATTTCTGGGAAATTTATGGCTATGCTGACTCTTCAGTCAAGGGCAGGCTTAGTTCCATAAGATTTCCAACATAAGATTTTTACTTACTTGTTATCTGTAGCTTGTCTTAAATCCATGTCTTCAAACAGGTTGTCGTGAATCTGGGCAGCCAGGGGGGCACTTGAGGTGCAGTGTATATTCAGTTCTCAGAAGGCAGCATGCTGAGCAGGGACCCAGTAGGAAATACCATAAAAGGTGTTTGAGTCCCAGCGCACGAGAACTCAGCACTTCATTCAGTGGGGGAGGGATGGAGGAAGGCAACTCTGTCCACATGAGATGTCCAGATGTTTGTCAGCTTCTGAAGCTAGGTCAGTCCTGGAAAGAATTCCTAATAAGCCTATGGAGCAGGAATTTAAGCTCACATCTGGCACCTATGTGGATACCTTTACCCTGGGCTTTAGTCTGAGACAAAGATCAGCACCTAGGATAATTTTTTATTATTTTTATTTTTTTCTATTTTATATAAAGTATTTAAGTATCCATTTAGACCAGAATATAATACTTTGGTTTATCTCAGCTAAATGCATTAAGAGTAATTTTTCATTCTTCCATTAAAGAACTGTGATTGCTTTGATCTTTAAAAAGGGGTCCATAGAGTATGTAGGTAATATTTTGTATTTGGCACTGATATGATGGTTGCTGAAATACTGTGCTCAGTTCTACTTCATGAATAATACAGAAATTCAGGATTTTCCATGTTGAATAGCTTAAGGGAGCATTTGGAGAATAATGAAAGGATTAGAAAAAATACCACAAAGTAAGGAGATTAGCCTGTTTTGCATATCTGATAGAAGATTGAGGGGACCTGAAGTACCTGCTTGAAGGATAAAAATTTGTTCGCAGATTTCTCCAGTGTTGCAGATGTAAGGGCTGGAAGATGAAGCTTGAAAAAAATCTGACTGAAATTAAATATCCACTTCTTACTTTGAGGGTTACTAACTACCTACCGAGGGTTACTAAAGAGAATTGTGGAGAGAAATAATGGATTCTAAGGCATTAGGAATTTTAAAATGAGGATTATGCCAAAGACAATGCTCTATTGCATTTGAGCTAGAAATTAGGTAAGGGGTCCTATGGTTTCTATCATCCTGGAGGTTAGACAAGGTGATCTGAAGGGCCTCTTTTGAACCCTGTAACTCTTTCTATGAAATGGCATCCTTTGTAGCACCATTTAATTTGACCGAGTTGCAGTAAGGAATAATTTGGCTCAAGAAGTATGAAATAATGATTAGTTAAGCTGAGTTAAAGCTAAAGAAAATAATGAAATCATGCTTTTTCTTTTGGGTTGTCTGAACTCCTGTTTCAAAAATAACACTTGAGATTTATGGCAGATCTGGTGAAAGTTCAGTGACCATGAAAAATGGCCCAGACCAAATTGATCTGGCTCCTTACAGAAAGATAGAAGTCATCTCTTGAAAGCTCACCAACAAGATGCAGAACTAACAAGAATCAAAGTCCAAATTCTCCTTTCACCTTGACCACAGCTCATTGTGATATATCAGCATGGCCCTGTGGGTCTAGTAAACAGTTTTAAAGATATTGTTGGATGTGTTCTGCTTTGAGAGAAAATTTGTCCTTCCTCTACATCTCATATTTGCTTATTTGCTCTAGTATGAAACCACCCCTGGAAATTAGTAAATATTCTATCTAATATTTAAGCATATTTTTATTTCAGTACATTGGGATTTCATCTGAGCAGTAACCTCTACTTCTGTGTTACTAAGGCCCAAATTAGCCCTCAGAAAACTGAGTAAAATATGTCTCAACACATAGTTAGTCTGTCCTTCTTTGTGTAAGCAAACTGTGATAGTTCATCTGATTTTGCAATTTACTACTAGACTCACAGAATTATAGAATCTTCTGGAAGTCATCAAGTTCAAGGTGCTGATAAAAGCAGGGCATGTTAGAGAAAGTTGCTCTAGGCTTTTCAGTCAAGTTTTGAGTATCTACAGGGATGGAGACTCCACAGCCTCTCTGGACAACCTGTTCTAGTATTTGACTACACTCAAAGAAAGACAAAACAAAACCAAACAGAACAAACAGGTCACAAAATCCTTTCCTGGTGATTTACTACATTTATTATTTATTCACCAGACCAAATGAAATCACCGTTGCTCTATCCTAAAAGTGAGCAGGAAGCTTTCATATTGTATCAAGATGGAGCCAGATGATGTTCCATGGGATCATAATAAAAGGAATTTGATCTTAAAGCCACAGTTCATGTTCTAAAGAACAGAAAATAATAGCTGTGGGTCACCTAGTGCCAATATGATGAGAAGAATATCTGTGAGATTTTCTTTATTTTTAGCTGAAACTCACCACATTGATTCTATAAAAAAACCTTGTTGTATTGATTCTACAAAATAAACTTCTGTATTACTACGGATTTGCTTTCAACCTGGAAAATCTATTTATTTATTTATTTATTTTCACAGAATTTCACAGAATTTCTAGGTTGGAAGAGACCTCAAGATCATCGAGTCCAACCTCTAACCTAACACTAACAGTCCCCACTAAACCATATCCCTAAGCTCTACATCTAAACGTCTTTTGAAGACTTCCAGGGATGGTGACTCCACCACCTCCCTGGGCAGCCTGTTCCAATGCCTCACAACCCTTTCAGTAAAGAAGCTCTTCCTAACATCTGACCTAAAACTCCCCTGGCGCAACTTTAGCCCATTCCCCCTCGTCCTGTCACCAGGCACGTGGGAGAACAGGCCAACCCCCACCTCTCTACAGCCTCCTTTAAGGTATCTGTAGAGAGCGATAAGGTCGCCCCTGAGCCTCCTTTTCTCCAGGCTGAACAAGCCCAGCTCCTTCAGCCGCTCCTCGTAGGACTTGCTCTCCAGGCCCCTCACCAGCTTCGTCGCCCTTCTTTGGACCCGCTCAAGCACCTCGATGTCCTTCTTGTAGCGAGGGGCCCAAAACTGAACACAGTACTCGAGGTGCGGCCTCACCAGAGCCGAGTACAGGGGGACGATCACCTCCCTAGCCCTGCTGGTCACACTATTTCTGATACAAGCCAGGATGCCGTTGGCCTTCTTGGCCACCTGAGCACACTGCTGGCTCATATTCAGCCGACTGTCCACTATCACTCCCAGGTCCTTCTCCGCCTGGCAGCTCTCCAACCACTCATCTCCCAGCCTGTAGCTCTGCTTGGGATTATTACGCCCCAGGTGCAGGACCCGGCACTTAGCCTTGTTAAACTTCATGCAGTTGACCCCAGCCCATCGGTGCAGCCTATCCAGATCCTCCTGCAGAGCCTTCCTACCCTCGAGCAGATCGACACTCGCACCTAACTTGGTGTCATCTGCAAACTTACTGAGGGTGCACTCAATGCCCTCGTCCAGATCATTGATGAAGATGTTAAAGAGGACCGGCCCCAGCACCGAGCCCTGGGGGACGCCACTAGTGACTGGCCTCCAACTGGATTTGACTCCATTTACCACAACTCTTTGGGCCCGGCTATCCAGCCAGTTTCTAACCCAACGAAGCGTGCGCCAGTCCAAGCCAAGAGCAGCCAGTTTCTTGAGGAGAATGCTGTGGGAGACGGTGTCAAAAGCCTTGCTGAAGTCAAGGTAGACCACATCCACAGCCTTTCCCTCGTCCACCCAGCGCGACACTTTGTCATAGAAGGAGATCAGGTTCGTCAAGCAGGACCTGCCTTCCATAAACCCATGCTGACTGGGCCTGATCGCCTGCTTGCCCTTCAAGTGCCGCATGATGACTCCCAAGAGGATCTGCTCCATGAGCTTCCCTGGTACTGAGGTCAAACTGACAGGCCTGTAGTTCCCCGGGTCAGTCCTCCGGCCCTTCTTGTAGATGGGCGTCACATTCGCTAGCCGCCAGTCAGCTGGGACCTCCCCCGATAGCCAGGACTGCTGATAAATGATGGATAGTGGCTTGGCCAGCTCCTCTGCCAGTTCTCTCAGTACCCTTGGGTGGATCCCATCTGGCCCCATCGACTTGTGCACATCCAAGTGCCGTAGCAGGTCACCAACCAGTTCTTCGTGGATGGTGAGGGCCACATCCTGCTCCCCATCCCCTTCCACCAGCTCAGGGTACTGGGAATCCAGAGAACAACCGGTATTGCCGCTAAAGACTGAGGCAAAGAAGGCATTGAGCACCTCTGCCTTTTCCTCATCTCTTGTAACTAAGTTTCCCCCTGCATCCAGTAAAGGATGGAGATTCTCCTTTGTCCTCCTTTTTGTGTTGATGTATTTATAAAAGCGTTTTTTGTTATCTTTAACGGCAGTAGCCAGATTGAGCTCCAGATGAGCTTTGGCCTTCCTAATTTTGTCCCTGCACAGCCTCGCTACATCCTTATAGTCCTCCCTAGTGGCCTGCCCACTTTTCCAAAGATTATAAACCCTCTTTTTTCTCCTAAGCTCAAGCCACAGTTCTCTGTTCAGCCAGGCTGGTCTTCTTCCCCGCTGGCTCATCTTTGGGCACATGGGAACAGACCGCTCCTGCGCCATTAGGATTTCCCTCTTGAAGAGCGCCCAGCCTTCCTGGACCCCTCTGCCCTTCAGAACCGCCTCCCAAGGGACTCTACCAACCAGTGTCCTGAGCAGCCCAAAGTCAGCTCTCCGAAAGTCCAGTACAGTGGTTTTACTGTATTTATCCTACAAAATCCAGAGTTGTTTTTAATAGAATCATAGAATGGTTTGGATTAGAAGAGACATTAAAGACCATGCAATTCCAACTCCCTGCCATGGGTAGGGATACCTCTTACCAGACCAGGCTGCTCAAGCCCTATACAACCTGACCTTAAACACCTCCAAGGATGGAGCATCCACAGCTTCTCTGGGCAATATCTTCCAATGCTTCACCACCCTCACAATGAAGAATTTTTTCCTAATATCTAATCTAAATCTGCCCTATTTTAGTTTAAAACTGTTGCCCATTGTCCTATCACTCCACCCCCTGACAGAGTCCCTCCCCAGATTTCCTGTAGCCCCCTTTTAGGTATTGGAAGGCCGATGTAAGATCTCCCTGGAGCCTTCTCTTCTCCAGGCTGAACAACCCCAGCTCCCTCAGCCTGTCTTCATAAGCATCCATCAGGAATGGCTGAAATCCCAGTCAGCCCTCAGCCTGTCTTCATTTCCTCAGCCTGGCTTTGTAAGCATGTCTTTTTGTTTGTTTAATTTTAATAATAGAGCCACAGATTGCAGTTCAGTAGAGCAAAATCCTGCTCAGCACGAAATTGTATGCTGACACTATCCTATATCCAAATAGCCAAACTAAACCACAGGCAGGTGGAGATGTCAGAGATATTGTACTTTGTTTGTTGAGGATTAAAACCAGAGACAGGACAAGCAAATCACCACCTTTTTCTAGTAAAATGCTCAGAAGAGTGTCCCATGAGTATCCAGCTCCGGAACTGACAACATTTTTTGTGAGTACAAAAGGGTAGAGTAATGGAATTAATGCAATTAGGTCTAAGACAGACTACAGCATCATTTTGCTTTTTATGTTGCATATTTATATGATTTCTATCAAGGTTTGATAATGACCAGAGTGCTTTACTGCAATGTCTATCAGTGGGTGGTTATAAGTGCTGGCACAGAATCATACTGAACATTTTTGTTTTATAAAAATGCAAATAAATAAATAGGGTGTCTCTTGAGAACTGCTTTCCATTCCTTAAAAGCTCTGGCTTAGAAAATGAGATCATAAGGAGGTGTGAAAATTTAGCACTGAGGTCTTAATTCTGCTGCTGTTTCCATGCCCGCACCACCTGTTCCCGGCAGTGAGAACTGCACCCTGGAGGACAGGAGCAGGACGGGAATTAATGGAGCACCACTGCTCTGCACCGACCGAGGAGCACATCCGATGTGCTTAGCACACTAATAGCACCACGTAAATAAATAACAATGATTCTGTCTCCTGAGAGCAGAGGGCTGGTGAGATAAATTAAGGGCAAAATCCTGTCCATTTACAACCAATGCCAGACTTTTCCTTGACATCAGCCAGGCCTGAAATTCACCTTCATGGGATTTATTTCAGTGTTGACTTTCTCCTCAATAACTATGTACTATTCTGAGAAAGCATCCTTGGTAGTCAGAACAGGGAATGTTTACTCAGTTGAAGAGACCCATTGATTTAATGCCCTAGTTTGCTACAGAGAATGTAACTTTAAAGGCAGCTTTCTGGCTCTACATTCCAGTAGCATATTTCAACAGGTTTCAAGGGGTTGAAAGCAAAATTTCCTAAGGGTAAACAATATCTTCTGTGATGATAGAATTTCACTGTGGGAGTCTCCAAGTTAAACACACCGTGAATGTGGAAGAAATGGAATCTTAGGTGCAGTTTCAAATACAGTTGGACCTTGTCCTTGAAGCTCTTCCCTCATTATAAACAAATAAGTAGAGTTGTGATCACCTTCCCATGTAAATCTGTAGCAAAAATGGTCCATCAGAATCATCATGTTTAAAGAAAACATACTTCCTGTAACCAGGAGTAGTTAAAAGAAAGTGATGGCTAATCTCATATCCGTCTTTCATTTCCCTACTAAATGACCTAGCTTTCATTAACCTAACCTAACTGAAAGTTTTCTGGATCTATTACGAGAAGCTATAACCTTGCTGCTGCCATAAGAGGGAGAGCTGGGTGTGAGAAAATATTATCAGCATTATAAATTTGAAGACATAATGCATGATATTAATAACTATAACACTTTTATGATTCTCTTGCTTGAAATTATTGCAATATAAATTAAATGCATGTTCTTAGGTTCCATAGAAGTAAAAAACTCTCTACTGGTGGAAAAAAAAAAAAAATCAAAATATTTCTATAGTGAGCTTCATTTGTATAATCCATTGATCCCAGCATCTGTAGGTATAATCTGAGGCAACTCTCTTGGGTATCTGGATATAAAACTGGATTTTGAGATGATCTGGTCCTACAAGAGGTTTTGAAAAGACAACAATTTTTCTGTGGGAAAGGATTTGTTTCCAGCCCTATGTCAGGGTCCTCAGTGGTCCCAATTTGCTCCTGTGGTGACGCTGTGTGCTAAAATAATGGCACGAGACCTCAGCAGAAGGCACCAGTAGTGTTCACTGGGCAGCAGGAGCAGGAATGGAGCTGGGAACTGTAGAGCATCTGTCGGACAAACCATGCACTGGGAATGAAGACATCCAGATCAGCACAGACAGAATGGCAAAGCCACAGAGCTCACTGTAAAGAGAATTGGATTTAAAGGAACTATTATTATGTTTCTGAATGGGAAGCTATTTCATTCCTTAATTTGGATAGGTTGAGCTGCTCTGCCTTCCCAAGTTCACAACTGGTCCTCCTCTTGAAGAAAGATTTCCTTGTTTGTGTACAGTCTCAGAGTGCTGGTGAATGGAGGAAGTCCAGATTTTTAAGGGGACCTAGAGACTTTCTGTTTTAGTTTTCCCAGTTTCTAGCTGGGCACCGAGACCAATAAAATTATTTGTTGGGAGGGAGTGTATACAGGTTGAATGCTACCTCCTTAGCTGCTGTTAACTTCTTAAGAAAAGGGTTATGTATCTGCTACATAAAAATTACTGATTAGTAACCAACCTGCAAACCATCAGATATATTTCTACTGTACAATACAAATATTTCAAGTCCTAGTTTTCAATTGAAATTAAATTTATATATGAAAATTTTATTGTACAGAAAATATGAAAATGTATTTATTTGTATGCTATGTAGACAGCAAAAAATCAATGTCACAGTTTTTATGAAATTTCATATTAATAAAGAAAAATAGAAAAAAAACATAAGAAAATATGAAAAATTCTGATAAGAAATTATTTTATGTTGAAAGTCAACTGAAGCTCTCCTCCTGTACTACGCTGAATTATAGATACACACAAAACTTATAATAAATTTAGTATTTTCTATGGTGCTCATATTACACATAATATGCAGTATTTTAAGATATAGTGCAAAATAGATATGTTCACAATAAACTGTTGTTTTTCAAGATAGGAGCAAGACTTTAAGCAAAATACATCAAAGCTAACTTAGGAATAGTCTGTAAAGACATGACTATTTGATTGTTGAAAAAAAATCCTATAATAGAATATTACATCCCAGAGAATTCATCTTTTTATTAAAATCCATCTTTTTCTTACATTTCACAGCTCTTTAATTAGAATCATAGAATCGTTTAGGTTGGAAAGGACCTCTAAGGTCATCTAGTCCAATCTTTTACCTAGCACTGCCAAGTCCATCACTAAACCATACTACTAGGTTCTACAACTATGTGTTTCTTGAGGACCTCCAGGGATGATGACTCAACCATTCCCCTAGTCAGCCTGTTCTAATACTTCATAACCCTTTCAGTGACAATTTTTTTCCTAATATTCAACCTAAACTCCCCTGGTGCAACTTGAGGTCATTTCCTCTTGTCTTATCTCTTGGTGCTAGGGAGAAGAGGCAGATACCCATCTCGCTATCGCCTCATTTAAGGCATTGTTGAATTGTTGAAAGAATTAACATGTTTCAGAATGCTATATTTCTGAGTAAATCAAAAAAAAAAAAATCTCCCCTTGCTAATGAAGTAACTTAGCTCAACACATGGAAAGCAACCAGTAAATTTTAATGTATTAGAGCATAAAATAACCATGGTCTTGGTTTTTGGTTCAAAAGTCTATTGGGGAAGTATCCTGTCTCCAACAGCAACTGCCTTAGGCATGCATTAGTGTTTATGTGAGAAACTAATAAAATATCTGACCAAATGGTTATTCCTGTGAAATAAACCTCATCTATGAAAAATATCTAGCTGACCCTATTTAAATTTATAAAAATTCAAATCAATGTTTGCACAAATATGAAAAGCAGAAAATGTATTTATTTTATTTGTTTTAAATTGCTGCACAGTCCTTGGAAGAGACTGGAACTGGGAAACCCCCATGAGACTGTGCATCATGTCTGTACACTGTTGGGGTTGGTGAATTCAATAGACACATTCCCCAGACAAGTCTATTTCTCTTCAGTCTTTTAAGCTTCACACCTACATCATGGGTGGTTAAAACTTCATGGGTGTTTAATAAACTCCTGTTACTGTTAGGTGGCATGTTTTATAGGTGTGCATGGTATTTTTTACTTTTCCTTGAAATTATGCTTTTTTAAAAATATTTTTTTTTAGACAAACACCCCAGTTAAATCTTTATCTTTCCTTAAAAATAATTTCTGAGAAGCTGTTCAACGTTAACCACAAAAATTATCATCATTAAGTTAAAATGTTAACACCCACTGAAATGAGCAGGGGTAGACTTTGCTTATTCATGTATAGCATATCTTGTTTTTCATAGTTTAAAAAAGACAACACTGCATCAGTTTCCACCAGCTTCTGCTCAGAGCATATTCAGAAGCTCTTTTTCGGAAGCATAAAAACTTGAAATATGTATTTTAAAAAATGAAAGCAAGTGTGGTACAAAATCTGAATCTGTCACAGGAACTAGATAAATAGCTCAAATGGGCCAGATCTAGCCAATGAACAGAGTGTTTGACATCAGTGATTTATACTATTTCCCTTTCATGTTATAATAATTGTCACAAACTGAATTTATGTTGTGCCATTTCCTGTTCTAGCTGCAATCTTTGCTTCAAGAAGAAAGGTTTCAGAACTTTAATGCCTCCACTGTTCTTGGAAAGATAACAGTAAGTGGGACTATTTTATGATTTCATTGCTTGGTTATTCATGTTCTTTCTTTCTATAGCCTTCAGGGACAACTAGAAGGAAAGGGAAAGACAAAGAATTGGCTTCCCATCGAAAACACAAAGAATTGGATTGTTGCTGCTGAAGGCAAATAGTGAGCAGGGAAAAATGATGCTCCCAAAATTACCCCATAACAGGAAACCCTGTAAATGTCTCCCATCCTTCTGCTAGATCTGCATCAATTTGTAGTGTGAGCAGCAGAAAGGGCAGATGTTGGATCAAAGAGGAAACGTTTACCTAAACAATGAAAAAGCACTCTCCCAGCTTCTTTATACCCAACGCATGCCAGATTGCACATAGCCATTACTTGCTAAAAGAAAGGCAGAAGATTTCTATTACGCATAGTGTTGCTTGATAGCAGCAAAAGCAAATAGACAGTGAGCATGATGAGGGAAATGAATACCTGATAGGAATTCAGTCTGGAAGCCAGCAAGAAATCATTAAGATGGTGTGTGTTTCATTGCAATATCTAATGTGATAATATTGCCTTTATTGACATGTTGTGTGCCTTTCAGCTCTGAAGTGGATTTCTTCCTACTGAAGTGCACATTTCTGGAAAAGAAGTGCATTGGCACATAAAATTCAGCAATATGCTGAAACAAACAGTGAATAACTGTCCTAGATGTTGTCTTGTCACTATGGCAGGAAAGAAGCATTAAAGAGTGAATTTAGTATGTATCTGTAGATTTGAATTAAAATAGAGGCCTATCCTAGCCATCATCATGTTGTAATGCTCAATTAATAAAACCATAACATCTTAGCAAGAAACGCAATTCAAAGAAGAAAGAAAAAAAAAAATCAGAATAAGAAATTAGTTCAAACAGGGCCACCTGTTGCATCTGATTCTTCCCCTTCCAAAACAAGTCACTAAGACATCTTCAGCAGTGTATTCAGCTAGATGGATCGGTTTGGACTAGGAAAGGGAGAAAGTCCCCCTGAGCCTTTAAACAGCATATTCTGCTGCACCTCTCTGTTTTCCATAACAGGAGCAGGAATTAGGTATTGTATGACTGTGCTGGGGAGGAGGAACCCCTGCAGAAAAGCCACAGCCATGTGCCCACAGGGACACTCTGGCACAGTTTCTCATTGCACAGAGCATCAGAGGATATAGGGAAGGTTCAGGGACATGAGAAAATGAAAGCAGGTGAGATGGGTGAGTACTTGATCTGTTCCCATCTGCAGAGCCAACGTGATGCTGGGATCATTGCAAGTGAAAACCTCCAGCTCTGCTTTGACTGCCCTCTGTATCTGTCTCCAGAGAAAGACAAATTTTTCCAGCTGTTTGCCTTCCTACACCTGAATGAAAGGAGAAAGGAGACTGCTGGATTTTTGGCAAGGGTGTCCCAGGCAGCAGTATGTGCCACAGCTGGAGAGCACTCACCAGCACTAATCTACCCAGGAAGCACTGGCCCCATCAGCTGTGCACTGCAGAGCTGCTTTGCATATGGGTAGTAAATCGGATGCTTTAGGAGGACTTCAGATTTACCATGCAGTGAAACCCATCTACATGGTATATGTGATGCATTCCAGATAGACACCTATAGCCGATCTGTCTGTAGTCACCATTTCTTTGAAACTTGAGGGATGTTCAGAAAGAAACCTGGTTAGATTTGCTGCTCCAGGGGAAATGTTAGACATCTGGAAAAATAGGATGTATGGCAAAGTTAAATACCACCAAAAAAAATAAAAAAATAAAAAATATAAAAAAATAAAAAAACCTTCTAGCAAGATGTTCTGTGGGACCCTAATATACTAGTATGTTATAATATTTCTACCCATAAAAGCTTCTTTCTCGTCTATTGACTTTTTTCAGTTTATCTAGGAAATAGAGATCAGTGAATCACAATCCTCATCCTTTTCTCAAATAGACCACCCCACTACAAAAAGACCACATTGTGCCTCTGGTGTTGGATGTTGTATCAAAGGTCTGTAATGGTGCAACTTAGCCATAAAGCCACAGTGCTGTATTTATGTGAACACTTCCATACCTTGCTATTTTGATCCCAACATTGTTCATAACATTTCCTTAGCCTGCTTTGGAAAACACTCAAAAATCCTGTTCTGTTCATTCTCCTGACCTTTTTTCCTTTTTTTCTTTTTTTTTTTTTCTTTTTTTTTTTTTCTTTTTTTGATCCTTTCTGCCCTGAGAATCAGCGCTGGTTGGATTCTGCCTACACATCCCAGTTTCACGCATTGACAAATCTAGTCACTTCTACTGGAATTACTTCAAAATTATACTGGAACAGAGTCAAGATACGTAGGTCAGAGTTTTAGAGTTCAGCTCCCACTTCAGCAGCTAAACAAATGTCATGTTTCTAGTGAGAGTATGTGGAAAGTGGCAGCTCGCTGCTAGGCATTGCTTTTATCAGGCTTGTACAGAAAAAACTTGCATGGTCCTAATGCTGCTCTGGAGGAATATCACTGCAGAGAAAGGCTCCCTTGCTCTTGCACAAAATTAAAAACCTCCATTGCTTTTAAATGCACAGCTAAATAAAATGTGTAGCTTTTCAGACACATCTTGTTTTAAAAGTTCACAGTAAGGAAAATGAAATCTAGTTGCTGAATTCTTTGCCAGGCATGGCTCATATTTTTTATAGCTGCTTAAGGCACCCATGCAGGGTAGAGTTGTAAAGGATCTGTTTTACTCTGTTTTCCCTTCTAGCCAAACTGAAATTGGTAGTGCTTTTCTCTCACGATGCAAAGCAGAGTTAAGAAATGAAAGGGTATTTGGGATTATACTCACCTGGAGTACAATGAGTGACACAACCTTTTACCTGCTTTGTGTTTCCTTGTTTGGACAAATAGCTTGATTTTTTTAAAGCTTGGAACATAACCTCCTCGTTATCACATTTGTTGAAACAGATGGGAAAGCATTTGGAAGCACTGCTTAAAAAGCGCTGGTTTCTACAGAAAGAAAGTTGTATTTAAACACTGTTATTCATGTTGTTGGGGAGGCAACAATGTCAGCTTCCCAAATCTGATACATTTGCATAATTTGTCTTTTGTTCTTCTGTCTTCTGCTTGCTGTTCACATTCCCTCCTAGCCCTCTACAACTCCACTGTGCAGGATGTGTTTCAGATAATAAGACTCACATACTGGGTATTTCACAACCCGGTTTTAATTCCCAACATCCATTTTACAAGATGTAGCTTACACATTTTTGTTTTGTGGCTTCATTTGGGCTGGATTTCCATTTTTTGAAAGATAACTCTTCAGTTGAATAACCTCTTGAGTTTTGCAATTATCCCATACTGTCTTATATTTCTTTTGCTTTTCTACTTTTTTCTTTACTTTATTCTTTTTACATGCCTTCTGTGACTGTTAAGAGATACTCTAAGACTTTTAATTTTGCTTCTTTGATTTTAAAGCTGCTTTTTTTTTCTTTTTTTTTTCTTTTTTTTTTTTTTGTGAATGGGTAGGCAGCTGGTGTTCTGCGACAAGAGCAGTAATTTTCTTTCTGATGAATAGTTTATTTGAGGAAAAATGCAATTCTGGTTGTCCCAAAACTATTAACAAATTTAGGTCAAATTCATGAAATAGTTTTGGCTGGAAAAACAATAACTTTGAGATGTTACATTAACAAAACTGCTGCATAAGGAATCAGCTACCTTTTATCTGTTGGTTTTGAAGCTCTCCCAACTTTAATTCTCTGGATTTCCTCTTTTTGAGGGATGCTGAATGCACATCTCGACAGACGGCAGTAATACGTAACATCTTGCAGTGTGTACTCCGGGGCAGTGTTCCAGGCTAGTCCCCAGACCCACCTCATACACAAAGCATTCTTGTTGACTCAGAGCATATTTAAATACTTAATGGAAAAGGAATCTGCTTCAACAGGTGGGACTGAGGAAAAACCAGGTCAAAACTAAGTACAACCAGGTGGCAGAGAGCTCCATATTGGAGAGGGAAATGTGAGGTCAAGATCCCTCAGTGAGAGAAGGTCCACATCCTGTTTAGTCAGCCCAGGACCGTTCTATGAAAACTCTTCCTATGACAGCTTTGAGGTTTTAATATTTGGCTTTTGCTTGTCTTTTTGGAATACTTAATTGATAAAAACAAGTTTAATAATTCTGTTAAACATGAGATTATTCCAATGCTGTTAATTGTTTATGTACCTAGTTTAAACACATTCCCTACAGCATGTAAGAAAAAGTTATGACTTAACCCCTATACAAGAAATGATTTTACCGATTAGTCAGCAGTCCACGCCTACCACAGAATCAGTATGAAAAACATCATACAGTGTTGGACCTGAGATTCATACTATACAGTGGGTTAACATGACATATTTTTTCTCCCAACTGACAAATGATAATCTGTTTGGGCTGCTTTGGTTCATACTCTGTGTTTTCTTCAAACTTTCTCATTTATATTTTAAACACTTTCTGTTGCTTCTGAAAAACTCTGACATCACCATTGGATAGAGCAGCATTTTTCTTTGTACCTTGCTTGTTAATACCTAGGCAGGATCATCAAAGTTCTGACTGTTTCCCTGTTTACAGCGTAAAGGAAAACAAATATCTTCTTCAGTACATGTTTTGAAAGATTCATGTCTCACTAATTAATTAGTATATTGGCTAAATTGTAAGTTAATAAATTTTGTATCCATTTGGCAGGAGCCTGGCATCTTCTTCTGCACCCCTGTGATTGTTTCTTTTCATGTATCAGTATTAAAGTTTTACTATAGTAAACTCCAAAATTTTAGTTATTTTCCTGCAAAATGATTATATAATTCCTTCTTTTACTGAAAATACATAGAAAAATAAAATAAAATAAAATAAAAACCTTTGCACTTTACACTTTGGGACTAACCAAAATATTAAATGACTGGAGACCAGCTGCCCATTGTTTCTCCTGTCTGCATCCATCTACTTTCTGTTGTTCTATGTAGGCATTTCTTGATCTTTTGTTTCTGTTTGTACAGCACCTTACTGAACCAAGGTCTTCTCTGAGTTTGATATGTTAGATTATGACTTCACTGATAAAATGGACAAGCAGCATCAAAGGCCATGTTCCAGCATGCTCCAGTTGTGTTCATTACGTGCAGACCTTGACCCTGAGTCTTCTCAGAGCCCTGAGAACTGATCTTATGTCGAGTGCCTGTTTTTCAATTGAAAGCACCTGAAATAATGTGGACCTGTGCTAGTTTTGTACCATGAAACCAACATTTGTTTTACACAACCTCGATGCAGCATGGTGGCATGTAGGGGTGTTTAAGGATGCATAACAGTGTTTAAGTCCTGCATAACAGTGTAAGGTGGAAAGAGAAAAAAATCTGGAGGACGGTTCCTAAATTGCCTTGAAGGGCTCTCTTGAAGAGAAGTGTGCTGAGCTGGCAGTGGAACAGCAGGAAAGATGACTTCTCCACTTCTGGAACTTGTTCTTTGGTCATGCTTTATTTAGAAGTAAGATGCATCATTAGGTACTTACATTTTAATAAATATTATTATTAATTTTCCATCTTATGATTTCTAATCTCCATCTCCCATTGCTATATTCTCCAAGGAGTTTGAAATCAGTTGTATTTTGGTACTGATTATACCTCTACCTCATCTACCTGAAACAACTTGAGAGTGCTTCTTTGTTCCAGGATGAAAATGACCTCATCTGTTTCCAAGTGTTGTTAGTTTGAGACATCAAAGAATTGTCTGATGGAATATCTAAGCACTATATGGATATAACCAAAACTATCCTATGTCATCACTTTAATAGACATTGTTAATTCTTTCATTTCCTTCAGGCCTTGACTCTACAGAAGGTGAAGTACACGCCTGGAATTAAGGAGGCAGATAGACCCACTCACCTCAATGGAGCTACTGAGGGCTTAAAGATAAGCATGAATCTTATTTAACCAAGGCCTTAAGATGCTCTTCTAGGCCAGTGAAAAGCATTCTAAACGTTCAAGGTAGTTCTGTTCTATCTTACCAACAGATAGCTCTCTCTAACTCTCCCTAACCTCACTAAAATAGTATAGTAAATGGTTTTGTGTCTACTTACCTCAGGATAATTTGGAGTGTTGTGCTCCCTGTCTAGTCAGTCAGGGGTCTGAGTGTATGTCTTCAGTTTTAATGCAGCTGTGCACTGCTGTCAGCCACTGAGTTGGATGAGCGGTGAAGTGTCTTCAGAAAAGATCTGTAGCTGTGTCTGTGCAGAACTGCGTGGCCATGATTCAGCCTGGTCAGTTTGTGTAGCATTTTTTTTGAGAACTATAGTCCTACTGATTTAGGTCAGCAACACTTGAGGTGCCTCCAAGACTGTCATGTAGTGTACTTTTCTCTGCAAGCAGCATGTTCCTGCATACCTCTGCTCATAGGCCCAGAGGAAACCTGGAGCCCTAGGGCAGGAACATGCCCATAGCCTTGTTTCTTTCTAGCACAGAGTAACTCAGTGCTGGTCCCACTGGTTGGGATGGGGTGGCCCCACTATCTGGGATTTGTGTGGGGCTTCCCCTTCTCCATTCTTACAGTAAAGACTCAGTGAGCAAGTCTGACTCTTTGTGGCAGCCACTTACCACTGCTCTTCTTAGCCTCAAAGCCCAAGCACATGGGGCACTCCGCCAATAAGTGAAGACCTGGTTTCAATGCCCTCCTCATGCTGAGGATATTTTGGTCCACAGAGTTGAGGATTTAGAGAACAATATAACCAGGCAGGTACATGTCAGTCTGGAAAGCTCTTTGAAAATAGTTTAGCTGTCAATCAAAAAGTGTCCAGCTGAGCTGTTTCATCTCCCTCATTCATTTTCTCACTTGATTTTATTTAGATTTTTGTATTTCACATTTTTAAGATTTATGTAGTAATTTTGTCTCTATTTGGCAATGCTTTGTCTCTAAGAAAAGACATTCTTGCCCTTTGGAGCAAAACATATTGACATTTTTTCAATGGCAAATAGTTACATAAATAAACTTATTGGAAATATTTTTTTTTTCAATTTTTTTACTGGAATTTCCAAATTGCAAACAAGCAGAAATCAGAGATATTGTTCCAATTTCAAAAGATTTTGTTGTTGTTGTTGTTGCTTCAGTAGAGTTTAGAATTCCATGGGGTTATTTTAAGGAGCAATCCAAGCTGGGTTGAAAAAACCATTCTGCTCAGTGGTGAACCCAAATAGCGCTTAAATCCCCATGGTGCAATGAGCTGTGTTGTGCCATTTGCATGTGGATCAGCCACAGCATCTGATAGCTGCTTCAAGGATGTGTGGAATAGCACCCTTTAAGATGAGAGGATAAAGTTTACATGTGTCCTGCATATAAATAATTTTAACTACAACTTTTCCCTGCAAGTTTTTTTTAATATCTATATCAAAGACAACGATCAGACCCTGGGAAGCAAAATATTAACTTCTGCTTTCAATAAAAGGTAAATACAGAAACAAAATTCAAATGAAAAAAATGGGCAAATCTGCCACAAATGTTCTGAGATCTGGTAAACATTTCATTTCTGGATTGTATAAAAATACAACAGCTGACAAAGATGTTCATTATGGGAAAGACTGACTGTGGAGGGCTGAGCAAAAATGTAACTGAAAGGTTTTTATAAAGACTCCCAATTTGAAAGCCTGTTGAACAAAACAAAATGGCATTGATGTCTCCACTTTGAAGTGAGCTAAAGAGTGTAAGTGCATTTTTTTGTCCAGGTATCTAGAATTTTACTTAATTTTTAAACAGTTGTGTTTTTTTGTTTGGTTGTTTGTTTGTTTTCCTATCAGGTTTGGAAATAATCCCTGCCTTCAAAAATTCTAGGTCTAAAGGGAAGAAATCCCTTTTTTGCCTATATCCCAGCTCTGTTTGGCAGCACTGTCATTCAGCATCCTCTGATGATACTTGTGGAAGAGGGAGGGCTGCATCATTTAATGCCTCCTGCTGGGGTTGCTGTTTATATTACAGTGTACTGGAGCAGATCAGATAAGTTTTGTCCATGAGAAAGGCTGCACACAGCATGACAGAGCTAGTTAGGTACTGTGTGATGCACATAGCAACTGATCCAGAAAAGCGAATAAACCAATGTGCAGATGAATGCACGTGGGCATGAGGTATGGGAGCAGTCCCACTGCAGCCTAGGGAGTAACTTTTGTGCCTAAAAAGCACACAGAGTGTATGTTTAGTGAACCATGTCACATTCTTGTTACAGGCTTAAAATTCCAAAGTAAAATGTGTAGACAAGCCTTGTGCGGGAGCCTATTTAAGGAAATTGTCTCTGAGTCCTGGAGCCATCTGTGATATAAAAGTGTACTGCACGGACTCCTTGAATAAAAGGATTCACTGCCAGGGCTTGTTGGAAGTCTCAGTCAGAGATGCTTTTCATACAGCAGGCATATAGATATTTCACATGATGAATCAGATTTACTAAGACCGTCTGCTGTTTGGAAGTGATTTCAGGCCTGAAGAATGTCTCAGTGGAGGCCTGATTTGATTCGGGGAGGGGAGAGGGGGTCACATGCTGCTGAAGTGGACTATATGTTCTTCTGGGCCGACCTCTAGAAATAACAAGGAAGAACCAGTTCAAGGGCTGTAGGCTAGTGCCACTTGGAAACTAATTGCAACTCTGTTGTGCACAGGACTGAGGTTTCCCTATTAGGCTGCAGCACTGATTTGGCTGGTATGTTAATATGGAAGTCTAAATTAAATCAGGGTTGTGTCAGTGCTATCTAAGAGGCACATTCACTTAGCCCTGCAGTTTTATAAAATGCAAAGAAAGAAAACCATATGGCAGATTAGGGCAAATTGCTTTAAAATTGTGGCTGAGAGCCAAGGGAGAGAGAGTGAGCCTGAGAGAGTGTTCACGTCTGTTTGAAATATGCCCACTTTCACTCTGCTGCTTTACACACTTGACAGTGGAAGGCTCATTTCCCTGTGACTTGAAAAAATGTATTAAATACTCCTCATGTCCTAATGAAAGTAATATGTCCAGTATTTGCGGAAGTTACAATAAAAACTTTTTATTTATTTATTTATTTATTATAAATTGGGATTGCACCGCCTTGTTCTGCTGAAGGCTGAATAAAAGAACTTAGTGCAATCCAGGGTGAATGGACATATATAATAAGCAACACTTAGTAGACAGTCCTGGCTATTACTACTGCATATATAGTGCAACAGTGACTACAAGATTTATGTAGAAACTGAGATCATGTAGCACTAAAAATAAATATAATAATGATCCCTGCCCCAAAGAGCTTTCAATGAAGTTATATTATCTGAGCCATATGAAACTGTAACAAGGAAATGAAACAGGATGGACAAAAAGAAATAAACAGCACTTTGAAAATATCTTTAATTTTAATAACCTAAAACAGTGTCCTATCATTTGTTTATTCAGAATAAGAAGAAAAAAAAAAAAAAAAAAACCTTTGCATTTTCTTTGTAAGAATTTGGTTTTCTTCCACAGTTCCTCTGAGTCAGTGGGTCGGCTTTCTGTGGACTCTCCATGGATGCCAGGAACCAGGACAAGGTAGGCTCCTGAGGAGCTAACACTGCAATGTGTATCAGTGCATGAGTACGGAAATGCAGTGATCAGAGAGAGCATCTGGGACATCAGCAGTGCTCACTGCAGTAACCAGCGTTACCCTCCACATTGCCAGGATGGCTTTCCTGTCATCACCAGGATCCTCTGCATGAGAAGGCTTCTCTCTGTCCCATGGGTCCTAAACCCTTCTCCCTCTGCAGCTTCAGGGGCTGTGAGTCTGGACCAGTGCAGATATTTTTTCTGAAGCCTCCTCTCCTTTAACTGCAGTCAGGACTGTCCAGCCTGTGGCCACAAGGGCTATTACACTCACCCCTGGACAGTGAGGGTCCTCCCTGTACCAGCTCCGTGTACCACTCCACCGGCTGCCCTCCTACTTTCACAACACAGTGTGGCCACTCTGCAAGCTTCCCCCAAACCCACACACAGCTCTGTTCTCTGAGCTTCAAAAAACTCTTGGTCTAACAGCTGAAATGCTCTTAGAGGCCTACGCTGTGTGCACTAGTACCGCACTGAGCTGCCAGTGTGGAGTACCCAGCAGAGCACCGTTGTTTCCATAGCAACCCTCTGTGCACATTGATAGTCTCTTACTTACAGCCTTCATTAGATTTAACATTCAAAGAGACATTGATTAAAACATGAAATTCCTAACACACCAAAAAAAAAATAAATTAAAAAAATCAATTTTCTACAAACCCCTATTATATGGCATAGACAAACTCATCGATGGCCAAATTAGTTAACAGAACTTTTCAGATGACATTGGAACAGACCACAGAAAGGATAAATTCACATAAAGATAAATGTCTAAGTGAACATCTCACAAACGCAGCAGTGCAGACTGGAGAAATGTGTTACATGGGTCTATCAGGGACATCTCAGGTAAAGCAAGTCTGCTGAACCCAAATTTAACCTGAAATGATCTCATTTAAACCTTTCCCAGTACTGGTCTTAAAAAGTACCAAGGTATTATAGAACAAAGATGTTTCTTTATATGGGGAGGCAGCAGTAGTATCTTGGAGGACCAAGGGTGTCTCTACCCTCAAAAATTACAATTCCTCAGCTACCTGGATCTTGCTGCGGACTAGGACCTTTATATGGTGGACTTCATTCTGTGATGGAAATTGCAGTGCAAAAAGACTCTGAGTTTTCAGTTTTGATTCCCTGCTCCTGCAAAATCTCTGTTCACCAGCTGCAATCCCACATCTTTCGGCTCTTCACCTATTATCCTACAGTACAAGAACTGTTTTCCTTCTTCATTCTTACCTTTGGGCTAAAAAGTTCCACTGGTTATCTCCCTGATCCCAGACTCTGCTCCACAGAGACGCCATGGAAGCAAGACTGCCCTAGTCTGGGAGGGGACATAGCTGTGCATGAGAAACTCAAGGCAATCAGCACAGGATGAGTTCACAGAATGATACGACTAGCATCATGATGCCATCGCTGAAAAAGTAATAAAACATGCTGTTGTGGTACAATATACACCTAGAATAACCAGAACTATCGTGGTACCAGTGCATTGTTAATTTCTAGTTCAACCACATAATGATATCCATTTCCATCTACCTCCTGCTTCTGCCTATGTGTAAGTACAGGTGAGACATACATGGATTTCACAGAATTGTAAAACCATCTCCGATCCAAAGTAATGCATCTGCACACCCTTTAAAGCAGAACACAATCATAGGTCTCGCTGGACTCTAAGGGACTCTAGCCTGCTGTTCCTCAACTCTTTTTAACCCTACTTCCAGATAACCTGTTTGAAATTATGCCAAGGATCATCTAGTACAGTACTGCCATTATGGTTTTCATTTATATCTGAATAAAATACAGCTACCCTGGGAAGAGACTACAGTGATTTTATTTTTCCCCATTTTGTTTTCTTGCTTGCATGCCTGGAAATATATGTATGTGCATTTATATTTAAAAGCTTTTGAAGTTGCTTCAAAACAATTGTGAAATCACCTTGTGATGTCTTACAGATCACCAAATGGTCCACAGATCGCAGCTTGAAAAACATTCAGCTACATTTGATGTCTATATTGGGAGGAGATGAATTGCACCTTAAGGCTATCTCTACTCTAACAAATTAAACATGGCCAGGAAACAGTCTGGGCATTGGCCCTCAATCACCCCTACCATAAAATTGCTAGAGCAGTCTCTGGTGCAGCTTTGACCTGCAACAAATATTGCTTTACCAAATAACTGCTAAGCACAGCTCAAGGGGCAGCAAGGATGAGGAGCCATCCCCAGTACTAAGATTTCAGGTGGTTGTTCTGTTTTGGAGGATAAGGGGAACTGCAGGCATTGACCTAGTTGGAATGATCCAGTTTGGCCTCATTGTGAGGGAATAAACCTGGTACAGTTTCTTTTCAGAAACACAGAATCATAGTCATATGAATTGGAAAGAACCTCTGGAGATGATCAAGTCCAACCTCCTGCAAAGAGCAGGTTCCATACAGTAGGTTGAGCAGGAAAGTGTCCAGCCAGGTCTTGAATGTCTCCAGAGAAGGAGACAACCTCTCTGGGCAGCCTGTTCCAGTGCTCTGTGACCCTCACAAAGCAGTTCTTATGCATGTTAGTGTGGAACTTCCTGTGTTCCAGTTTTTGATCACTGCCCCTTATCCTATTGCTGCACACCACTGACAAGAGCCTGGCCCTGACCATTTGCCTCCCACACTTTAGATATTTATAATATTTTTCTCATATTTTAGTTGACATGGTAGACAATTAAACATGGTCAGATGCTATACTATCTGCCCATTGTTAGAAGGTGCCACCACATTTTATCCTGTCACCTGCCACTACAGAATCAGAAAATTTTGTAACAGCTAAATCTCAGTGGTAATGTCTCCACCAGATACCATGGCCTCCATCTGTCATATTGTTTCCATTAGACATCATCTTCCCTTCAGTAGGTTTAATTAAACATTTATTTCATGAGATTTAGGAGTTGATGGGTTAGTAAGAACTTTATGGGAATTCATTTTACGTCTATTAAAAAAAAAAAAAAAAAAAAAAAAATGATAGCCTAGGCTACTAACACAGGAACACAGGCTTTCAGTGCACTTGTGGAGGGTGGTGATCTCCTCCAGAGTGATTCCTGCCAGACAAAGCAGACAGTTGGGAGATACAGAAATATTTACTCTAAGGCAGAGCAACAGACACTCCCAGTTGTCACAAATGGACACAAAGCCATATTTTCAGGTGAAATAAATTTCAATCATGTAGTATACATTTCAAATATAAATAGTCAAAAGGAATTTCAGAAAGGAAGTGAATAACTGAAACAGAACAGAATGTTTAAGAAAGCAATGCTATCAAGGCTGCAATGATTTTCCACATACATATTTTCCTTTGATTTAAGCTAAAAGCTGTACGATTTATCTCCATAGCAATGAAAGATAAACTATTTAAAAGACTGAAAAAAAAATAATGGATTTGAATCATAATTGTCTTCAGCATTCTCCATTAAAAAAAAAAAAAAAGGGGGGGGGGGGGCGGGAGGATGATAACAACATTTACATCTTTCTACACTTTGAACGATTCACTCTTTCCAGCATTAGTTGTTTACAGCAAGGAGTCTGTCTATATATTTGTTCACTGGACAGTGCAATAGTGTCTTCATGGTCAGCTGTTCCCCAAGGTGCTACCATAAATAGCTACAAATAAAGAACCTGTGCTTTGTCTCTCTGTGTTTTGCTTAGCTAACAATACCTTAACTTCACTTAGATTTTTCCTTAGGAAGATTTTCTATGATCACACAAAACTCACAGGGAAAAAAAAAAAAAAGAAAAAAAAAAGAAAAAAAAAAAAAAAAA